>NW_022196055.1:421782-998253 GCF_008641045.1 Pistacia vera
TGGAATTGTCGTTAGAGAAGAAATACTAGTGGTTGACTTAGCTGAGAGAAGAGAAGGAGCTACCGTGGTCGGGAAACCGGTCCAGCAGACTTTTGTAGGAGGTATCGATTGACAAAAGAAGAAAGAAGAGAGGAGAAAATTCAGTAGAATTTGTAACGTATACGAGAAAGAAAAATATCTCTCGGATGCCATAAACTGAGTAAAATTTTTTTGAAGGTTAGTCTGTCTGTGACACAGTTGTCGGGTTAGGTTAACGTTATTTGTTTGTGACAATGTTGGTATATAATATAATAATATATTTGTTTATTTTATTTGATCTTCTTAAGTTGAAGTTGGGGAGTCTATTGTACATTATAACTATCCAACTAATTATGTCTCTCTGGAAGTTCGGCGTAACGGGCCTGGGGTGGATTATGACGGTGGTAGCAACTTCAAAAATTAATAACTTACTGTTTTCAGTGTACGACTAACCGAGACCAGTTTGAAAAACGGTTTAAAAGCACCAAGGTACCCACTGGCCTCAACGAGAAGTTCAGAATCCAAAAAAAAAAAAAAAAACAGTCTAAGACCCATTCCCATTCCCACCCCAATTTTCCAGTTTGTAGCCTAGTTCCTTTACCAACAAGTAAGCAGGTACGTAAACTGGAATAATTATAGTATATTATATTCTAAATTAATAGTTTTAATATTTGGATTTAGTTCAGATTAAGTATAATAATCAAATAGTGTCAATAGAATCTAGAGGAATTTTTCTTTTGCTCAAGTCCAGAGGTCCTATAGAAAGGTGCGGGTAGACCACCCCGCAAGTATTTAAATGAATCGAACTTAAAACAATGAATTAAAAGGACTTCTCATTAATTAGACTAAATATACCCACCTCAGTTTCAAACCCATTTCAAAGGGTATTCTTTTTACTCAATCCCGGGAACATTTAACCTCTCTAAGAATAACCGTTCTCTATCTATGTGCAAATGAATTAACCAACCACACCTTTTACAGGTTTAGTCTGCTTTAGGTGTTTATAGATGCCTGAAAAAACCAAAGTATACCGAAAATATAATAAGAATTATAATTCAATTCTATCTGTTAATTATACTGTTTTGGATAGGTTTAACAGGAAAAAACGATGGGTTTTGGTGTTAATAAAATATGCAAATAATCGATTTTGTTGCACATTACGGTTTTTGCACCGAAAACCGTGTTAATATACAGAATAATTACTTGATTACTCTTTGGGAATAATCAAATAATTATATATTTGGCATACTTTTTCGTTTTGGGATCATCGTTTATTTCATTCTCATAATAGGAGTTCCTACCAACTGAGTTTTATGATGCGTGGAACTCCAAACTCCTGGACAGGTACATATATAATTTTACATTGATTCGGTGAGGCATTCGTGTTCAGAGCCGACACCGTCACGGTAACAATCCGGTGGAGCCCTAGTTCAGGCAACTGCAGATTATTAACTCAAGCTAGGTAACATTAAAGGGTCATAAAAAGAAAAGTAACCTTCTTCTTCTCTGAAATACTCTAATAAGCATAAGTCTTAGAATGGAAAATCTGGTTGACCCACACTTTATTATAATCATTTGCGATTTGTTTAGTGACCTCAAATAATTACTTCACATTCAAAGACAGACTTGTCACGTTAAACAATTATTAATTGAATTAATTCGATTTGTAGAAACTGAAATAATTTACAAATCTAGTGAGTACTAGATGTTTCTTATTATAATATCTGTCTCCAATGAACGGCTCTGCGTCATAGACGCACGGATGACTTCAGACATCTCCTTATACAGTTAATCCTCTCTGCCACAGTTCACTTCATTTGGTGTGAAAGGAATAACCGTATATTTAGCTATGAGAGCAAGACTCGCATGTGATCATCGATGAGATCATTTCCATAGTTCGAGATCGAGCCTTTGACCTAGCCTCCAAGTGTTACCATGATACGCTCCATGTTTCCTTATTTAGTTCTCACCAGTTGTACATATATACTTCCTTATTTAGTCAGAATCTGTATATAGACATAGTTTTGGTATAGACAGATTTAATAGCTTTAATTTAGGCTTGATTCTAGCCTTGTATATTGCACATTTGTGCCTATATAATGAGAGGAAATCCTCACAGAGAGGACATTGAATCCAATTGACATGGTATCAGAGCCAATATCCTAAGTTACGAAACTTTCTCGTGTGGGTTTCTGTTTTTTTTCTTTTCGGTGCCTTTGGGTCACGTTGGGCTTCCTCATCGGCACTGTCTAGGGTCGTTTTTGGGGCTCCTTGGTATTTTCGACACTGTCTGAGTGTCTCTTAGGACTTTTCGGCTTATTCTGGGTGGCGCACCTTAGGTCCTGAGTTTGTTGGCAGTTCTGGTGGTCTGTTGCGTGTGTCGGCAATTTCTGGTGATTCCTTAGTAGTTCCTTGGTGGTGGTCGATCTCTTCTGGGGTGGTTGTCGACAATTCTTGATTCGGGATCTTCAATTTTTGGGTGCCGATTGTTGCATGTTTCTGGGTAGGTATCGTTACCAGTTATTTTTCGAAATTGTTTGGTTGCTACTGTTTGGGATTGTTCTTGGGCTGGTTAGTGGCTATCTCTTTACTGTTTAATTTGGCCATCATGTCTTCTGATTCCATTGCGGTGAAATTCACAGGTAGTCCTGCCTGGGAATTTCAATTTCATTTATTTGTTATGGGGAAAGAGTTATGGGGTCACATTGATGGGAGTGATCAGGCTCCTACTGATGTTCCTAAACTGACTCAGTGGCAGACTAAAGATGCTCGGGTGATGACATGGATTTTAGGATCAGTGGATCCTATTATTGTTCTTAATCTGAGGCCATATAAGACTGCTAAATCTATGTAGGAATACTTAAAAAAAGTATATAATCAAGACAATATTGCTCGACGTTCTCAATTAGAGTACGAGATTGCTAGTTATACTTAGGGCGATCTCTCCATTCATGATTATTTTTTTGGATTTAATAATCTCTGGGAAGAATTTACTGACATTATTTATGCCAAGGTACCAGAAGAATCTCTCTCAGTTGTGCAAGAAATTCATGCGCAAAGCAAGCGATATCAATTTTTAATGAAGTTATGACCTGAATTTGAAACCACTTGCTCTAATTTGATGAATCGCAATCCCGTGCCATCTTTGGATGTCTGTTTAGGGGAGTTACTTCATGAGGAGCAACAGCTTGCCACCCAGGCCACTTATCAGCACAACAAAATGATATGCAATGCAGTGGCTTATGCTACTCAAGGAAAAGGCAAAGGACGAGACATGCGGAAAGTTCAATGCTTCAGCTGCAAGGAATACGGACATATTGCTACCAACTGTACACAAAAATTTTGCAACTATTGTAAGAAGCCAGGCATATTATCAAAGAGTGTCCTACTCGTCCCCAGAATCGTCAGGCCAATGCTTATCAGGCTACTGTGGATTTCGCTTCTTCTGCTACTACTAGTGACTCCTCTGCCCTTACTACTGAGAAGGTACAATAGATGATTATTTCTACATTTTCAACCTTAGGACTGCAAGGTAATGGTTCCTTTTCCCCCTCATGGATTATTGATTCGGGTGCATCTAATCACATGACTAGTTCTTCAAATACTCTTAGCAATGTTTGAACTTATATTGGATCGGCACATATTCAAATTGCTAACGGTTGTCAGTTACCTATTCATGCTATTGGGAATGTTTATTCCACTATTAGAGATGTTTTTGTATCTCCTCAGCTTTCTACCAGTCTTATTTCAGTCAGGCAATTGGTTGATAATAACTATGATGTTCGTTTTTCTCGTGATGGTTGTCTTGTGTAGGATCAGATGTCGGGCAAGATAATTGTGAAGGGACCTAAAGTTAGACGTTTATTTCCTATTCATTTTTCCATTCCTACTATTATTTTGTTTGCTTGTAACACTGTGAACAATAAGTGTGAAGTATAGCGCAAACAGTTGGGTCATCCTAACTTTGTTATTTTATCTCATATAATAAACTCTAGTTTGTTGGGCAATAAAGATCAATTTTCTTCTCCTCTCTCTTTTGATTGTTCCACATGCAAATTAGGTAAAAGTAAGTCTCTTTCTTTTCCTTCTCATGGTAGTCATGTTGAACGCTGTTTTGATTCAATTCATAGTGATGTGTGGGGAATTTCTTCTGTTATCTCACATGCAAATTATAAATACTTTGTTACATTCATCGATGATTATACAAAGTATACCTGGATCTATTTTCTTCGTTCTAAATCTGAAGTCTTATCTCTTTTTTAACAATTCACTGCCTATGTCAAGACTCAATTTTCTTTTGGTATTAAAATTCTGAGGTCTGATTCAGGTGGTGAATACATGTCTCGTGAGTTTCATGATTTTCTCCAACAAAAAGGCATTGTTTCTCAGCATTCTTGTCCATATACACCTCAGCAAAATGGCGTTGCTGAACGTAAAAATAGACATTTGTTGGATATTGTTTGTACTCTATTACTTCAATCATCTGTTCCACTTAAATTCCAGGTTGAAGCATTATCTATGGCTGTTTATTTAATTAATAGATTGTCGTCCAATGTCTTGAATTATGAAACTCCTTACTTTCATCTTTGTCATCAGCATCCTAGATACCTTGACATGCATACTTTTGGTTGTTTGTTTTGTTCATTTGCCTTCTCATGAACGACATAAGTTATCTGCTCAATCTGTTAGATGCGCATTTATGGGTTATAGTACTTCATACAAAGGCTATGTTTGCTATGATCCATGCTCTAACCGATTTCGTATTTCCTGTCATGTTGTGTTCATTGAAAACCAGTCATTCTTTCCTTCTCATGATAAGTCTTTGCCTGAGATGCATGTTTTGCCTCATTTTGATGACTTGACTCCTTCTATTGATCGATTCAAATCTGGACTTGTATATGAAAAAAGGCGACCTACTTTGCCCTTTCCTGAGCCTGATCCGCCATCTGAGCTTGTTCAGACTAAATCCTCTACGGGTGATCTGGAGACTACCCTAGTTCCTCGTCGATCGACCAAAGTGTCTTGTCCGTCGAACTAGTATAGTTTCTCACATACCTCTCTCCATGTTACTCTGTCTACTATTCCCATTCCACCAGGTTATTCTAAGGCAGCTAAACATGACTGTTGGTGTGCGGCGATGGCCGAGGAACTTCGAGCTCTTCAGGATAATCATACATGGGATGTTGTCCCTTGTCCTCCTCAAGTGAAGGTTATTGGTTGCAAATGGGTCTATTCTATCAAGTTGCATTCTAATGGAACTCTGGATCGGTATAAGGCCCGGTTCGTTGAACTTGGCAATAAACAAGAATATGGAGTGGACTATGAGGAGACTTTTGCTCCAGTTGCCAAAATGACTATAGTGTAGACTGTCCTGTCTGTTGCTGCATCCCAAGGTTGTCCTCTTCATCAGATGGATATCAAAAATGCATTTCTTCATGGTGATCTCAAAGAAGAGATATACATGACCATCCACCTAGTTTGTCATCCTTTTCTTCCTCGTATGTCTGTAAGTTTAGACGATCATTGTATGGGCTGAAACAAGCTCCCCAGGCCTAGTTTGATAAATTCAGCTCCACTTTGCTCCACTTTTCGTTTCAACAGAGTGCATATGATTCTTCTTTATTTTTCTGCAAGACATCTCTTGGCATTGTCCTTCTTCTGATTTATGTTGATGATATTGTTATTATTGGAATGAACTCTAGCTTGATCACCCGACTGCATCAGCATCTTCAAGCCTCATTTCATATGAAGGACCTTGGTCCTCTTACATACTTCTTAGGCTTGGAAGTTCATACTGATTCCTCTGGTTTTTTTTTTTTTTTTTTTTTTTGAATCAGCATAAATATACTCAGGATTTGATTACATTGACTAGTCTTCAGGATACTTCTTCTGTGGATACTCCTATGAAAGTAAACACGAAGTATCGTCAGGAAGAGAGTGATCTCCTTTTCGACCCTACTATGTATCGACAGTTAGCGGCAAGCCTTAACTACTTAACCATTACTCGCCCTGATATTTCCTTTGCAGTACAGCAGGTTAGTCAGTTCATGCAGGCTCCACGTCATCTACACTTAGTTGCCGTTCGTCGTATCATCCGATATCTTCGAGGTTCTCCTAGTTGTGGCATATTCTTCCTTACTAGGACT
Source organism: Pistacia vera (assembly GCF_008641045.1). Lineage (NCBI taxonomy): Eukaryota > Viridiplantae > Streptophyta > Magnoliopsida > Sapindales > Anacardiaceae > Pistacia > Pistacia vera. The sequence continues at coordinate 427,947 of NW_022196055.1, forward strand.
CCTCTTCAACTTGTGGCTTACAGTGATGCAGATTGGGCAGGATGTCTTGATACTCGACGATCTGTTACAGGTTGGTGCATGTTTCTTGGTGACTCTTTGATATCTTGGAAGATATTCTTTGGCTTCAACTTGTGGCTTACAGTGATGCAGATTGGGCAGGATGTCTTGATACTCGACGATCTGTTACAGGTTGGTGCATGTTTCTTGGTGACTCTTTGATATCTTGGAAGAGTAAGAAACAAGATCGCGTCTCCAAATCTTCCACCGAATCAGAATACCGTGCGATGTCTGCTGCTTGTTCTGAGATTCTTTGGCTTCATGGTCTCTTTGCTGAGATTGGTTGTGTTCAATTCGATCCTACTCCTCTACATGCTGACAACACTAGTGCCATTCAGATTGCTGCCAATCCCGTCTTTTATGAGCGTACCAAACACATTGAGGTGGACTGTCATTCCATTCGGGAAGTAGTGGACACTCATATCATTTCTCTTCCTCATATTTCTACTGACCTCTAGATTGCAAATGTGTTTACGAAGGCCATGACACGACAACGTCATCAGTTTCTTGTGGGCAAATTGATGTTTCTTGACCGACCAACATCAATTTGAGGGGGGATGTTACCATGATACGCTCCATGTTTCCTTATTTAGTTCTCACCAGTTGTACATATATACTTCCTTATTTAGTCAAAATATATACTTCCTTATTTAGTCAGAATCTGTATATAGACATAGTTTTGGTATAGACAGATTTAATAGCTGTAATTTAGGCTTGATTCTAGCCTTGTATATTATACATTTGTGCCTATATAATGACATGAAATCCTCACAGAGAGGACATTGAATCCAATTGACACCAAGTATGTCATCCATCCTCAGCTTAGAGCTGTCTAGAGTATGTCTGACTAATTGGTTTTATTTGTTCTAAGCATGTGCGCTCTGTTTGGGCACCTATGCCCGTTTCTCTTTTCTATTTGGTTTGAGCCCACGAGCTTCGTTAGGGCACCTGAGCCCATCTCCCTCCTTTGTTTGGAGTCTGTATACTCCCTTTTAGATGATTGTTCCCATCCTTTTATCCAAAAAGATGGGCATATATGTTCTGGTCTTCTTTTGACCTCTTCTGGGGGTATGTTCCTAGTTTTTTGTATAGTTTCTCTTCTTTTATGAAATTTACCTTTTCCAAAAAAAAAAAATAAAATAAAATAAAATAATGTGAACCAGTTCATAAATTAACTAGACTTCATTTATCATTTTATTCGTTCAATTACTGATCCTGAAAAGAAAAAGTTAATGCCTACTGCCAATGTTCCTAAGTTTATAATTTGAATTATATTACTTCTTATAAAGTCTATATACAGTACTACGCCATTGAATACAAAAGGATTCATGCACAATAAATTTCATTAGGATATATATTATAATACTCAACTACACATAAAAAGGATACCTCCATTAATTATAGGAAAAAGAAAAACACTGCTGTTTGATATAGTCACAGAAACAAAACTTATTTAGGAATTCGGATACAAATATGGTTAGATTATTGACTCATTCGTTTCTTACTTTTATTCGAGGTTTTGATTTGACATCAGGAGCCTGGAACCGCACCGGATTCTTCCTTCTTAATTACTAGCTCTAGAAGTCTCACAAATGGAGTAGCAGCCATGTGGTTTATGGAAGAAGACGGTGAAAGAGTCAGTGGTACGACCGGTCTCTCCCCTAGAACATATCGTTTTTATTAAGTTCAGAATTCAGATACGTGAAAAAGAGCTTGCTATTTTCAACGTTTTTGTCAAATTCAAAGGCAGCCCCCACTTGGTAATTGAGGAAACGCATGAAACGTTTGACCTAGAATTTGTATTCTTATATTTACAAAGACTTTTTAACATTTATCTTGTACGAAACCATCCATATCTTATTATATATATGGCAATACATTAACGAACCTAAATATTTTTTAGCTGACTTTATTAGCTAATTAATTATATATCTCCCTTGTTAATTGGATTAATTATGAGATTAATTATTTGAATGCATTGCCCAAACTCCCGCAGTTTGACACAGTAGATAATTTATATTAACCGGAATTTATATATGTGAGGAGACGGAAGGAAGGATAAAGGAAAGTATATGCCTCCCATCATCAATTTAAAGCCATATAGATCCATCATCAATTTAAAGCCATGTAGAGTCTGTCTGACTACTTGGTCTTGTTTGTTCTAAGCCTATACTCCTTTGTCGAACGTCAATACCTGTTTGCTTTTCTGTTTGGTTTGAGCCTGTTAGCTCCATTAGGGCACTTGTGCCCATCTCCCTCCTTTATTTGGAGCCTACGTGTTCTCTTTTGGGCGTTTGTTCACATCATTTTGTCCAAAAAAAATTGACACATTTATTCTGGTTTTCTTTAAACTTCTTATGGGGGTATGTATGCCCCTAATTTCTGTATAGTTTCTCTTTTCTTTTTCTTTTTATGAAATTTATCTCTTCCAACAAAAAGAAAAAAAAAAAAAAAAAAGGATAAAGGAAAGTAATGTATCAATATCACCTTAATTGATTTAATTAAAATTTTCAAATTTGGACATTCTAATTGTTGTCAATGCTTTGTACTTTATTCTTACTTGCATTAGCTTCCAAGCTTCATCTTAATTTAATCTGACTTACAGAATATATTTAATTTTAACAAATTGCTTAGTTTATATATATATATATATAAAATGATCGAAAGAAATTCTTGTTAAATAAAGTTGACATTGTACTTGGTTTTCGAGCAGTCATACAATCTCTCTATTAATTAAACAATCAAGCAATTGGATCAACTTAACAGATTTAAAAATGTGGCAGCCTCTGATATATCTGACGATGAAGTAATTCATTTTTTAATGAAAAATCCTCACGACTTTGAGACTTTGCTAGATCGATTCTTTGTTAAAAAAGCTAACTATCAAGTTGGTAGGGTTACAATATTAATGAAAGGTCAACGATTCCCATCAACCATTGGATTGAGAACTCTTATCTATGAGGTTTCTGTGTCTTTTAGTAAACTTGAAGATCCAATCAAACTCCTAGTTATTGGGATACTAATTATTTAATCGTGTAACTTTTTGTTTGGATCGATTAGGTCCATAAATGAATTTTTTTCATTAATTCTTTTGATAGATACTCAACAACTTCGGAGAAAATTAAGTTGGAAATGTTAGACCTCTTTTTCTTGGAAGGCAAACAGGGTTGTTTAGCTGTTGTAACAACAGCGGTAGCTCATCATTCGATAGCTAGCTTCATTTTTGTCAAAAAATCCTATGAAGCTAGAAGTTCAAAGAAGGCATCTGGAGCTCAGAATTTCTTCATTAAGGTCATAATTCGTTCTTCACTAAGGTCAGCTGCAGTTTCTATCAAATGGGGTGGGCGACCCTGAGTAAACGCTTAGGGTTAAGGCCAGGGTTGTGGCCTTATAGGGTTGAAGCAGAGTTTTTAGTTGGCGAAGAGAATAAAAGAAAGAAAGGAAAAAAAAAACATTACAATGATCATCACCAACCTACAATTTTCTCCAGACAAATTATATTTTTTTTTCAACTTTATCCATTGTTAGCCATCTACATGTTGACATGGACTAAACTTATAAATTTCAATTATACATATATATCAATTTCAGAGACTTGGATATTTCTACCAGGTTGCTTGTTGCTTGGTCGATGATTGTTTGCAAGGTCATCGAGTGGATTAAAAAAGATAAGATTCGGAAGTTTGTAATTTGTTTATTAGTTTATAGACCTTTTCTCTTTCCGATGATGGTGGAATTTGAATGATGAGATGAAGTCTTACAATATTTATTAAAAAAAAAAAACCATAAANATTGTAATACAAAACACAGCCTTAGCCATGCATTAAGCAATCCAACAAAGTTCATACTTATATTAATTCCCAATTTCAGCAGATTGACAAAGTAAACAGCACTAATTGTAATTTCATATTGTCACACAGTTTCTGATTTGTGAATACCACCCAATGTAACAAACAGAAAAAAGCGCTTGGATAATGAGATAGATTACGTCCCATGACAGGTATTAGTTTAACGCCAAAACTTGTAAAGTCCTTCACTTTTTCCTTTCCAGTTAAAGAGAGTATGGCAACCTGTGAGTGGCATTGCATGATTAGTTACTTGAGAAGAGTAGTACTAAAGCCACCCCACTGGAAAGATTTGACCTTCCAATGCTAAAGTTGAGTTTGGTTGTGGCAATGGAATTGAGACCAAGGAATTGTGTAAGGAATGAACTAAAGAGAGGAATAACTTCCACTGTTTGGATGCAATTAACTGAAGGCATGAGCAACAAACTGAATCCATTATGGCATTTGGTTAACTATCGAAAAAGAATCAAACACATATTCTTTTAAAATAACTACTCCTAATATGAACATGCATTAGGCCTATCATTGACCTAAAAATTCCATACTGTAATACATGAATCGCTGTTTTCATTTTCAAATAAAACAATATAGCCGATACTATAATGATTCCTAACATTTGATAAAAATTCAGTAACTCAAAAATATCCAATTGAACAGTAGAAATTACTTAAGACACTAAAGACAATCATAAGAATTATGTTACAAGATCAGTTGATATTTTAACAATACTAAGGAGTAAATGTCTAAAGTAGATTCTATAGACAGTAAGACAGTGTACAGGCAATTTAACATTTTTCAATTGATAACAGATGGAGGTACTGCAATGTATTAGGAAAGAGAACCAATATCAAAGCTATAACAGTCATTAACTGTAAGGAAATCATCTGATTAATGGTTCTAGTAGATAAAACTGCATTATGTTGCCAACATATGCACTTGGCAAGAATATTAAGTTTTTAAATACAAGTACTGAAAAGAATATGAATACATATAAGCAAAATGTATTGAAAAACTCAACTTGTCACGATTTCTTATTAATGTGCTTGCAAGCCATCCAAGCAAAGTGTCTCTTTAAGATACGTTGGAGAGACTGTACTGAAGAAGAAGAATTACATACTCTATCAGGCAAAAGATTTAAGGAGTAAGTCCATGCATTAGTTTGCACTATTAGTGGAAACGGATACATTGAAATTCAACTTAAATTCAATCTCTGCAGTTCACTTTTTATTGGAGTATGTGCCTATGCGTGTGAAACAGGTTTTGGATATAAGAAGACCATGGATTTTAAATCGCTGAGAAGCCTGGAAGTTTTTCAAAGAAGTCTTATTCCAACAGTCTGCTTGACGCCCTAGAAATCCAAGTATTTAACGCTCTAAAATGATACATAGAGAAATAGTTCCTAGAAAGGTCCAAATCATGGGTTAGTCTTCCGCTCACAAAAAGATCAAAACCAATGACAAGAAATCCTAAATCTGGTTTATCTCTTTAATATGTATGATGTGCAAGAGGAACATTGAAAGCATTGATCACCTGTTTACACTGCCCAATTTCCATGCACCTTTAGCTTATCCAGTTCAAGGCTTTTAACTCAGATGAATGCTGCCTTCCTCTAGTTCCATTCTTATTGCTAGCCACATGGACTGGAAGGAGTAGAGGTGGAACAAATGGGCCGGGTTAGGCGGGTCAACCCTAACCCGGCCCATCCCGACCCGCATGCAACCCCCAAGCAGGTTGGATTGATATATGGCAACCCGGCGACCTGGCGGGTTGCTGTTTTGTTTTTTTGGACAGAAACCGCCAGGTTGACCCGTGGGTTGGCTGAAAAAAAAAAGAAAAAACAAAATTAATTTTTTTTTTTTCAGATACTCCTTTTACCCTTGAAATATAGCCGTTTTATAACAATTAGAGGGGTCTTTTTCATCATTTTCTTTTCCCATTTTTTCTATAAATTGGCCCTAAACTCTCATATTTTCTCACATCCCAAATTCTCTCATTTTCTCTAATCTCTGATCTCTATTGAAATCTCTCAATTATTCTCTTTGTTGTCAATTTGCTCTCATTTTAATTTTATTAGCTTTTGCAATTTTCAATTCATATTTCCATATTCCAATTCTCCTTCTTTAATTTTTTATTTCTTCTATATCAATTTTTTTTTTTAACTACAATGGATAGATATTTCTCTCCCATCAATTTCGATGATGAAGGAAACTACTATCCTAGTCCCGGTGAATTTACTAACATAAGTGCAGCAGATTCAAATAGTCCCGCTTTCCCAGTCTCAGAATCCGATACACCTCAAAATATGCCCCCGATTCCTCCCCATGCTGCTACAGCTCCCGATGGTTCTAGAAGTCGTCCTCGTAATCGTCGTCCTCGTCCAACTTCATCTCAAGCAAAAACGGATTCATCAACTGCTGTCGAAACCGACGACAGACACACATCAGACATTTGGGTGCATTTCGATAAGTTTTACGAGACAAAAAATGGAGTTCAAGTGAAGAAAGCAAGATGTAAGTATTGTAGAAATATTTATAAAGTTGATTCAAGCAATGGTACTAGAACTTTAAAAAGGCATGCTAATAAACATATTGCTCAACATGGAAATAGAGAAACCAATCAAACTCAAATAACTAATATGGGTATTACTTGGCGTTATAATTCTGATGTATGTAGGGAACAATTAGCTTTATATATTGCTACAACTGATCAACCTATTAATATGGCTGAAGATAAATATTTTGAAAGATTTATTAAAAATTCATTTTTTCCAAGATTTAAAAGTTATTATAAAACTGCAACTAGAAATGATTTAATAAAATTATTTAGAAAAATGAAATTAAAATTAAAAAATAAAATACATAGTTGTTATGTTAGTATGGCTCTAACTGCCGATATTTGGAGTGGTAGAGTTAAACAATATTATATTTGTGTGACTAGTCATTATTTTGATAACTAATGTAAATTAAATAAATCTTTATTAGGATTTAGATTAATAGATGTGGATCATAGTGGTCAACAAATTTATAATAAAATTGTTGAAGTTTTAGAAGATTATGATGTTATTAATAAAGTGACAAGTTTAACTTTAAATAATGCAAGTGCTAATAGTACAGCTATAGATTTTTTTTTAAATTAATTATCTTTTTCATAACAATTTGAAGTTTTTTCACCAACGTTATGCATGTCACATTATTAATTTAATTGTGAAAAGTGGTATAAAAACAATTAGAGATAATATTGATAGAATTAGGGATTCTTTAGCTTGGATTACTAATAGTAATAAAAGAAATACTGAATTTCAAGATGTTTGTACAAAATCAAATATGTCTCCTAGAACTTTTGCATTAGATATGTCTGTTAGATGGAATAATACTTATTTAATACTTGATTCACGTTTACCTTATGCAAATTTAATTAGTTATTTTGTAGCAAATAATAGAAGTCATCATTATTTGGTAGAAAATTATTGGCATATAGCTAAAATATTTCATTCTTTTCTTAAAAATTTTTACCAATCCACTTTACAACTTTCTGATGTGTATTATCCTACTAGTACATTGGTAATACATACAATTATAAAAATTTCAGAGTTATTTAGAAAAAAAAAAAAAAAATGAAATTTTAAGGGAACCAATAAAGGCAATGAATTTTTTTTTTTTTTAAATATTGGAAACCCATTCCTTTTCTTTATTGTTTAGGTGTTATATTTGATCCTAGAATTAAAATATCAAGTTTAGAAAATAGTTTGGACACATTAACTGAAAATTTACAAAACGAAGCATATGCCAATCAACTAGGAGAGGTAAGAGATTATCTTGCAGAGGTATATTTCCAATATGAAAACAGGTACGGAAACCCGCAAAGATGCGAAATACCTAAGGAAGTTGCATTAGAAGAAACAAATGAAGACTTCTACTCCTGAAGTGCATTTAATAAGCCGAAGAGGACCTAAACCCGAAGCACAACCTCCTCTTCAGAAGCACCAACAACGAATATATTGTCCTCCATGCAGTCACAGAGTAACGAGTTTCAACAATATTTAGGAACCCCCAAAATGTTACCAACAAATCCACAACAAAGAGTAAGGATGTTCAAAAGAACCGATTGGAACTAGAACCAGCGGGTACCCGGGGTTTGGTTATAGTTCCTACCCAGTAACCAACGGGTACCCGAGGTTACTGTACGGTTCTGGTTCCGATTCCTATAGTTAAGAACCGAAACCAGAAACCGAGACTAATATAAAATAAAATTAAAGAGTAGAGAGTTAATAAAAACCTTTGTAGGAAAAATAATGTGAATACATTTATATTTATATTTCATAACATTTAAAGTAAGTTGGTTTGACTTTTAAGAATCTACATTTACAAAGTAATGGAATTTGTAATTTTGAATTTGTAATTTGTAATTTTATTTTTGTTAACAAGTGCTAGGTGGGGGGGTATTTATAAATTTAAGGGGTTTTTTGCCATTTTAAAAACTTTTGGGGGTAAGTGTAATTTTGAAGGGTACCATAGCCGGAACCAGAACCATTGTTACAGGTTCTGGTTCTAGGTACCTAGGAACCGGAATCGTCGATTTCGGTTCCGGTTCCAAATTTCAAAGAACTATCAGTTCCAGTTCCTTCAAAAAATGTAGGATACCCAAAACCAAACACCCCTAACAAAGAGCCAACTTTGATGTCTTAGAATATTGAAAAACCAGAAAATATATTTTTTCGGTATTATCAAGACTTGCCTTGGATGTTTTCACTGTTTCTGTCTCAACCGTCTCATCCGAACAAACATTTAGTGCAAGTGGAAGAATTTTAAATGAAAAGATGATTAAACTTTCACAAAAAATGATTGAAGTCATCACATGTCTTCGAGATTGAGAACGGTTGCACCATCAAGATCAATACGAGGTTGTCGACGATACTTTAATAGAATCATTTCAATTTTGTAATATAAATGATACGGATAAGGGAGGTCCTAATCAATTCCCAAATTAGTTATTTTGTAAATTGTAACATGTAAATTAATTGTCAATTATTGCACTTTTTTTTTTACCAAGTTTTTGTCCCATTAGGTTTTTCTTGGTAAGATTTTTAACGAGACAATAATTGTTATAATTTCTTATTTTATTTTTTGATAAATGAATAAATCTAATTTTTTTTATATTAAAATTTTATTGTATTAAAATTGAATTAACATATTCTTTTAAAATAACTAATCCTAATATGAACATGCATTAGGCCTATCATTGACCTAAAAATTCCATACTGTAATACATGAATCGCTGTTTTCATTTTCAAATAAAACAATATAGCCGATATATAATGATTCCTAACATTTGATAAAAATTCAGTAACTCAAAAATATCCAATTGAACAGTAGAAATTACTTAAGACACTAAAGACAATCATAAGAATTATGTTACAAGATCAGTTGATATTTTAACAATACTAAGGAGTAAATGTCTAAAGTAGATTCTATAGACAGTAAGACAGTGTACAGGCAATTTAACATTTTTCAATTGAAACAGATGGAGGTACTGGAATGTATTAGGAAAGAGAACCAATATCAAAGCTATAACAGTCATTAACTGTAAGGAAATCATCTGATTAATGGTTCTAGTAGATAAAACTGCATTATGTTGCCAACAATGCACTTGGCAAGAATATTAAGTTTTTAAATACAAGTACTGAAAAGAATATGAATACTATAAGAAAATGTATTGAAAAACTCAACTTGTCACGATTTCTTATTAATGTGCTTGCAAGCCATCCAGCAAAGTGTTCTTTTAAGATACGTTGGAGGACTGTACTGAAGAAGAAGAATTACATACTCTATCAGGCAAAAGATTAAGGAGTAAGTCCATGCATTAGTTTGCACTATTAGTGGAAACGGATACATTGAAATTCAACTTAAATTCAATCTCTGCAGTTCATTTTTATTGAGTATGTGCCTATGCGTGTGCAACAGGTTTTGGATATAAGAAGACCATGGATTTTAAATCGCTGAGAAGCCTGGAAGTTTTTCAAAGAAGTCTTATCCAACAGTCTGCTTGACGCCCTAGAAATCCAAGTATTTAACGCTCTAAAAAGATACTAGAGAAAAGTTCCTAGAAAGGTCCAAATCATGGGTTAGTCTTCCGCCTCACAAAAAGATCAAAACCAATGACAGAAATCCTAAATCTGGTTTATCTCTTTAATATGTATGATGTGCAAGAGGAACATTGAAAGCATTGATCACCTGTTTACATGCCCAATTTCCATGCACCTTTGCTTATCCAGTTCAAGGCTTTTAATCCGATGAATGCTGCCTTCCTCTAGTTCCATTCTTATTGCTAGCCACATGGACTGGAAGGAGTAGAGGTGGAACAAAGGGCCGGGTTAGGCGGGTCAACCCTAACCCGGCCATCCCGACCGCATGCAACCCCCAAGCAGGTGGATTGATATATGGCAACCCGGCGACCTGGCGGGTTGCTGTTTTGTGTTTTTTGGACAGAAACCGCAGGTGACCCGTGGGTTGGCTGAAAAAAAAAAAGAAAAACAAATTAATTTTTTTTTTTTCAGATACTCCTTTTAACCTTGAAATATAGCCGTTTTAAACAATTAGAGGGGTCTTTTTCATCATTTCTTTTCCCTTTTCTATAAATTGGCCCTAAACTCTCATATTTTCTCACATCCCAAATTCTCTCATTTTCTCTAATCTCTGATCTCTATTGAAATCTCTCAATTATTCTCTTTGTTGTCAATTTGCTCTCATTTTAATTTATTAGCTTTTGCAATTTTCAATTCATATTTCCATATTCCAATTCTCCTTCTTTAATTTTTTATTTCTTCTATATCAATTTTTTTTTTTAACTACAATGGATAGATATTTCTCCCCATCAATTTCGATGATGAAGGAAACTACTATCCTAGTCCCGGTGAATTTACTAACATAAGTGCAGCAGATTCAAATAGTCCCGCTTTCCCAGTCTCAGATCCGATACACCTCAAAATATGCCCCCGATTCCTCCCCATGCTGCTACAGCTCCCGATGGTTCTAGAAGTCGTCCTCGTAATCGTCGTCTCGTCCAACTTCATCTCAAGCAAAAACGGATTCATCAACTGCTGTCGAAACCGACGACAGACACACATCAGACATTTGGGTGCATTTCGATAAGTTTTACGAGACAAAAAATGGAGTTCAAGTGAAGAAAGCAAGATGTAAGTATTGTAGAAATATTTATAAAGTTGATTCAAGCAATGGTACTAGAACTTTAAAAAGGCATGCTATAAACATATTGCTCAACATGGAAATAGAGAAACCAATCAAACTCAATAACTAATATGGGTATTACTTGGCGTTATAATTCTGATGTATGTAGGGAACAATTAGCTTTAATATTGCTACAACTGATCAACCTATTAATATGCTGAGTTTTTGAGAGTAAAGTAAAAAGGGAGGCTACTGACCCTCGAAGTCAGTAATTGGGAGGTGTCTGACCCTCGAAGTCAGTCTTGTGATTTTCTTTTCTGATTGTATTTTTGCATTCTGTTTTTCTGAGTTATTTGCTTGAAATTGAGGATAGGACTAGTGGACTCTGACGTGTGGCTTAATCTGTAATGCTTGTTGAGGTTCAATACACTGGATTCTATTTCTATTTTGGGTAAACTTAACTTGTGAGTGCAGATTGTTGTGGTATTTTGTTTGAGTTACAGGTCAGGTCTTATCACACACAATAAAGTTAAATAGTACGTCTATGTTACATTCATTTTTCAATAAGGAACGAACCTAAATTTAACAATAGAAACTTTCAACTTATAAATAAAAGTTACATTCTCATTACTAAATAACATTCTTGTTCCTCAGGTTAATTTGTGAACATGCAACTACCACCATAAAACTAAATGGCTCTAATTAAATGTGATAGCTAGCAATGAAGGAGCCAGTGGAAGCTACAACGAAGCTTAAGTCTCTTTACGCTGGTCCACAAGAGACCTTACTGACTATGAAAGTTGCTAACTTAATAATTATTTAATTAGGCACTGAAACAAAATACCTGTCTATAAATTGAGTTTTGACTATAAGACACAATGACATTACATTTTCTTTAAGAAAGGTCAGTTAATAATGGTAGGCAGCAACATCAGGAAGCATTATATCTTATTTTGAGCTGTTTATATGGCTCCTAGTAAGAATTAGGTTTTCAGATGTAGGTTAGGCCAGTGACAACTAGATAAACTAATTGCATCAAGTTTTTGTATAATTCAGAGTCCAAACTTGCTATGTCAAAGAGTACAAAACAGAATCTGAAAGCTAGGTCTACAGCAGAAGTTGATTATAAAGCCATGGCTCACATAATTTTCAGGTTATATTCACAAAAACTGTTTACAGATGATGAGATTCACTAGCAAAAGGCCTATGGAATAGTTTTCTGACAATCAAGCTACAATTAATTAAAATACTATTTGATTGCTTCATGAGAACTCTCTCCCCCCATTTTGTTAAATTCTCAACATTTCTTTCTGTCATAATCAGTCCCAATCTCTCATCCAATATGATTCCTGACAAAAGAAATCTTATTTGTCTCTCTCCCTCCCGTCCTCTCATGAATTCACAGCATTGCTTTCCCTAATAAAACTCCCTAGTCCCAGTTAAATCTGATTCCTAATCCTTCCTCCCTTTTCCCTTCTCCCTTGTCTCTGAAATCTCTGTCTATATCTAGTATCTAACACCAATGAGATTCTCTCTCTCTCTCTCTTATGTGGACACACAGATAAAACACAAAGAAGCAAAAGATCTTTCTCAGGAATTTCTCCACATTTTAAGTATACTACAAAGAGCTACTTTTAATTAGTATCACTTTTGCTTGGAGGATGTGTCTGCTATGATTTTCAGATAAGTTAGAAAACAAATGCTGGATGATAGTAAAATATTGTTACCATGAAACTTAGCAGGTAAGAAAACATCGGTAGCAGGTTCCAGATCACAGTGTCAATCCCATTTAGAATACCGAAATACCTAAAATAACATAGCACAACAATGTCAAATATGAGAAGGAGAATGATCAAGCAATCAGCAAAAGAGCGAAAAAAAGAAGCCAACTACTCATTGTAATACAAAACACAGCCTTAGCCATGCATTAAGCAATCCAACAAAGTTCATACTTATATTAATTCCCAATTTCAGCAGATTGACAAAGTAAACAGCACTAATTGTAATTTCATATTGTCACACAGTTTCTGATTTGTGAATACCACCCAATGTAACAAACAGAAAAAAGCGCTTGGATAATGAGATAGATTACGTCCCATGACAGGTATTAGTTTAACGCCAAAACTTGTAAAGTCCTTCACTTTTTCCTTTCCAGTTAAAGAGAGTATGGCAACCTGTGAGTGGCATTGCATGATTAGTTACTTGAGAAGAGTAGTACTAAAGCCACCCCACTGGAAAGATTTGACCTTCCAATGCTAAAGTTGAGTTTGGTTGTGGCAATGGAATTGAGACCAAGGAATTGTGTAAGGAATGAACTAAAGAGAGGAATAACTTCCACTGTTTGGTTGCAATTAACTGAAGGCATGAGCAACAAACTGAATCCATTATGGCATTTGGTTAACTATCGAAAAAGAATCAAACANCGAACTGAATTTATGTTACGCCAAGTTGTGTTTAAGACTGTTTTCTATTTATTTTTTTTTTTTGATATGTTAGTAATCATATACTTATGATGTATGTTATATTAATCGCAAGATTATTTAATATGAAAAATGTGGTTGCTTTAGTTTGTTACAGAGGAGAATGGAGAGTGTTCAATGGTACACATAGTTATGTCGGAGAGAGACAAAAATTCTCCAATTGCGTGTTGAAATGAAGTATTAGGGGTTTGTTGATGTGCTATGCAATCATCTACGTATAGATCATGCAAGGTCTTCCATTCAAGTTTCTATGTAGCTAAAATATGCACATAATGGAATGTCTTTAGACCTCGAAGATGATGAAGATGTTGCAATGTGCCTGACATTCTCCATGAACAACATCAACGAAATATATCCATTGTACGTTACAAAAATCCCACATATTAATATGAGTGGCAGTAAAGCACATAGATCAGCTACCAAAAGTAACCAGCGTAATGACACATTACCTTCAAGTGTAGAACCATCTAATCTAGATATTTTGAGGCAATATCGAGTTGAGCCAAACATTCATCCACATGTTGAAGGGACGATTCATTGTGTTAAGAGGTTTAGAAAATCTACCCGTTGATTCTACTGAAGATGTTCCAGGACTCGATTTAGACAATCTACAAACTGGTGAGGAATGGGCATGGGCTGTTAACAATATGCGTTATGCCTGAAAATATAGGGCTGACGCAAGACTCAGTTAGTATAAAAAGTCAGAGCTTGGGTAGGCCCGCAGCTGGTTAGAAGCAGCCACGTCGCGTGGTGACTTGAGCAGCACGCTCCTGTCAGTAAAGTGGCTGCGCGCCAAGCTAGCTAGAAACCCTAGTGATTCCACGTGTCTAATCCCTACACCAAATCGCGTAAATCACTCTAGAAGGTGGGCAATGGGACATAAAGAAGGATTTGCACGGATAATCCCACCAACTCATAGATTTAGTAATGATAACCTTAATCCATCCCACTATAAATTGAGAGCTCTTCTCTCATTTAGGGGATTAGTTACTCCCTCTAAAGAAAAACAGCATTATCTGTCTTGTACAATCATTTGTAAGTCAGTCCGCTAACGCGACCTGACCTCAATCATTAATACAAAAGCAGTGGACGTAGGATTTGCTTCCTTAGCATCCGAACCACTTTAAAAGCTGTTCTCCATTACATTTATTCTCATTCTCACATTCACGTATGTCTTCTAGGCCCACTCAGCATTTCACACGTGTGTTTGGTTGGTGTCAAAATCACGCACCAACAGTTTGACGCTAGAAGGAGGGGCCTGATTTAGTATTTGTCCTTCATCAGGAGAATCTCTAACTTATTGGTCCTACAACAACAAATGGCCTGCTAACTTGAACCTGAGCGAACCAACCAGGGTGCTGAGGAGATCCCCCAAGTCCAGGAGAACACCTCTACCGAGGTACCTTCGGTTCTGCAAAATGTCGCGGGGGATATCCCGTTAAATTCACAACTTGACCATACCATCATGAGCTACCTGGAAAGGTTCAACAATACCCTTCAGACAGTCCAAGGTCAACCGAAGGTTGGACCGTTTGGACTAGGGCGTGCCACCCGAATTAGCAAGGGCGGTGCAACTGCCAAAAACGCCTACAGGTCGCGTGAAAGCGCGGCAGAGGGTGATAGCCCGTGCCGCAAGCACTGCAGCGCGTCGAAGAAAGGTAAGCAAGTGGCGAAAAATGGGCCTAAGGGCTCCAAAGGCTGGCGAACACTGACCACACCCCGAATAGAATACCAGTGATGTTAAGACTCGACGAAAGGCCGTAGCCCGAGTCGTCCCATGTCACGTTGCATACAGACCCCCATAAAAGTGCTGGACGGGGCGATTCTTATCACCACCAGAAAAATGATTCTGATCGTCATCGTGCAGGAGGTTCCCACACTTCGTGGGGCGGTTCGTACTGCCGCGGAGGTCGTGAAAATTCCCCGCACCATTCATCGCCATCACACGACTCTAGCCACCGTGTGTCGAGAGCGGCCAAAATCGCTGACCGAGGCGAAGAGGAATCCGACCTCCAGACTTTCCTCAATCGTAATTGCGAGGGTCGAACCCGTATGGGCGAAAGCAATCCCCAAATGGCTTCGCTGCCTTAGATTAAGGAGCTGCAGCGAGCTCTAGACCAACTAAGAGCTCAACAAAATGAGCAAGGGCAGGTCGCATCTACGTCCCCCTTTTCTTTGGAAGTGCTAGCCGCCCCACTCCCATCAAGATTTAGAACGACATGCGGGCGTTCGATGGAAATTCTGATTCGCATGATCATTTATATGAATTCAATGACCTGATGGAGCTTCACCAGGTTTCAGATTTGGCAAAGTGCCGTTGTTTGGCAGTAACTCTAACCTCTCATGCCAAACGATGGTTCAGGTCGCTCCCAGTCGGATCGATCAGCTCGTGGCCTGTAACACTCCCCTCCAGCCGGGTACCCTCTAAGTATTCCATTAGGATGGAAAATTAGAGAATTCACGCCTGGAAGGTTGTGTAATTTAAAACGTAAATCCTGGTTACAAACATGTCCTATATGGAAATAAATAAATAAAAACTTCTCCTCGCATTTATATTACTTTCTTAATCAACCTATCAAGACATGACTATATATGAAAAATATGGTTTAAAGAAAACAACAACATCAATTGTTTTAATAGCGGAAGCAAATATAAAATATCTCCCATCATTTATAAGCAAAATATATTTACCATTTCATAAAACTTAGATTATAAACATTAAACTATATACATTAAATTCAAAAGCAACATCCTTTATATAACATCATAAGTTTAGCTAGAACAAAAACATGCATGCCCCAAGCCTCCTTGACCGCCACTCGCCGTTACCGCTTTAACCATTACCTGCAAAACATGGAAACTAGGGGGATGAGTGCTAATCACTCAGTAAGGGTATCGATCATTTAACCCTATGTAACATTCTTAAACTTAGGAAGCATCTTATTTACTTGTACATGAACCAAACATTTATAACATAAAAGTAATATAACATAGCATATTCAATCCATATCATAATGCATAATATAATTCACGCAATGCTTTCCTTTAATGTTCATGAATAATGCACATCAATGTCATGCATGTATAAATAAATTTTTCTTTGAAAACCTTTTACTGTTTACCGATCGGACTAAGCTGAGGCATGGATTATGGAACCTTTGGCCAATGAGCTAAGCTTAACTTATAACACAGTCCCCATGGTCATGCACGCTATGGACTGTTCATTTCTTTCGGTCTAGACATGTGCATGAGTGAGCTCAGGTTCCCCATAACATGCCAACATTTTCCATAACATTTACAAATCATTTTCCTTCACAAAAATGCATGTCTATGTACCTTGGAAGTATTTTGCTCAAACTTGGGATCAAGTCCCACTTTTTCATCATTAATATGCTTGACATGCTTTATTCTAAAAAAAACATACACTTTCCATATATGAACATATCATTTCATCATGGCCATTTTGTGGATGCATAAGATATTCATCAAACATATCATACTTAGGCTTGTATATACATACACAAGCTCATAATTAGGTAATACATAACATATTACACATAACCTCCATGGTCATTCATTACATCAACTATATATGCTCATACAATCACTAAATAATCATAAAGATCACTCATTCAAACATACTTCAAAACCCTTTAAGCATCATTTCCATACTTGGAATCAATCATTCTGCACAGGTCAGATTCAAAAAGGCATAACTTGAGTTACACACATCGGATTGATATGATCCTGGTCTCGTTTTAAAGCTTAGAGACAGGGCTACAACTTTTATGTTTAGGTCTCAACCCAGTTCAATCGTTAAGATGCCCAAAAATCACTTAGAAGGTCACGGCTGTGACAGGGCAACCAGGGTAACATGCCTATTTTAGGGCTTTTCCTTACCTATCTACTTCCACTTACTTCCTAACCTTTCCTAACCATTCTCCCCTGTGAAAACATGTTAAATGATCAATAATAACCTCCCTTGTAATATGTAAAAAAATCATGTCACAACTAATTCCATTGATTGTCATCAAAGTTCATTGTTTTTACAATTCACATATAAATCCATCAATTATAGCATCAAACTAAGCTCAATTGCTATTGTGTGACAAGAATTAAGGTTCCCTAATACTAACCCTAGAAACCTAATTCTTATTTCCTATTAAAGGGAGGTTTCCCTTACCTTATGTCAAGAAACCACACTCCTTTGCAAATTTCCTCCTCCTTATCTCCAATTGACCCTTATCCTAACACAAATTATAAGGAAACTTCAATAACTTGAAATACACAATATTTATATAAGGTAAGGAGTTGAACTTTACCTCCTAATATCCTTAATAAAGGGAGAAATATAAGACACTTGAGAGATTTGCAACTAAGAGACTTGAAACTTTAATGGAGAAGTGAAGAAAATATGGAAGATTGTAGAAAACTTGAAGAAGAGAAATGAAAAGTGGTAGAAAACATGTTAGCCGACTCTTATCACCTAATATCTTCCCTTTTTTTTTTTTTTTTTTTTTTGCTAAAAATTATTCATTTGACATTTGTCTTTTGCATTTAATGTCCTATAACATTATTTCCCTTTTTGCCCTAAAAAATTGTCTATTAATTACTCCTTAATCCTTCATCATCTTTATCTTGTCAAGCCAACAAAATATCATTATTCTTTTACCACTTTACCCCTAAGGCATGTGCATGGTAGTTAACTTCACACATAAAAAGGAAAAGACTATTTTACTCTTGGATGCATCGGTGGGGTTTACATGGCCTCAAATGAGCGCGACGTTCCTAAAACATTTTCAAGCAAACCGAAGGTTTTCAATGCCTTTGAGCTACCTCAGCAATATAAGGCAAGAGAGGGATGAATCCCTCCAATCATACATCGATCGATTCCACAGAGAGCTTAATAAGGTAGCTCACACTCCCGAGGAGTCTGTTCAGACTCTCATCATAGTGGGAGTTCGCCCGCAGACCAACCTGTGGAAAGAGTTATAGGCTGAGGATGATGTTTCCCTCACCCATTTCTATAACCTTGCGGAGAAGTACCTCCGTATTAAAAGTTCTGTGGCGGCGCTCCATCGCCGTGACCCCGACGCTTCGGGTAGCACGTCTGGTCAGGAGGAAAGTAGAAGAGTTGATCGCATATGGGCTACTGACGATCAACGAAAAGGAAAGAAATCGCGCTATGAGTCCAAAAAGTCCTATGCTCCCGACCCTTGTCGCGATCGCGATAGAAATCAGTATACACCTTTAAATGCGTCTGTATTGGCCACTCTTGACAAGTCAGAAGAGGCAGCCTACTCGGAGAGCCAGAGCCCATGAAAAATCCCCCATTAGCCAGAAATCGTAAGAAATACTGTCGCTTCCATCGGGATAATGGGCATCACACCGATGAGTGCCGAGCTCTCAAACAGGCAATCGAAGACCTCATCAAGCAGAGGCATTTCAAGGAATAGATTGATGACTCTACCCCCGCACAAGAGAAAAATCAAGGGGAACCAGGAAAGAAGCGTCGTGATCGCAAGGGCATATGCAGTGTCAACTTGATCTTTGGAGGGCTGTACCACACAGAGAACTCACGAGGTGCCCAGGAGAGATATGCTCGCGCGGCCCATCACGACCAGTGTGATGAGCATGACGCAACGACCACAAAAGGTTTGTAGGGAGGAGGAAATTACCTTCTCCGAAAAGGATGCAGCTCATTTGCATCATCCCCACGATGACGCTCTTGTAATCACGCCTCTCATAGGGCGCCATAACGTCCACAGAATATTGGTGGATAATGGAAGTGCTGTGAACATCCTATTCTAGACAACTTTCGAAAGAATGAACTTGGACGAGACCGACCTGGAGCCCGCCTCGATCCCCCTATATGATTTTACAGGAGACCACCTGATCCCCAAAGGAACGATGTTGCTTCCAGTCACGCTGGGTGACTTTGATGAAGTGACCAAGGTAACTAAATTCTTGGTAGTAGATTGTCCATCCGCTTTTAATGGTATCCTAGGGCGACCTCTGCTGAGAAACTTCAAGGCAGTCACTTCGATATACCATCTGAAGATGAAATTCCCCACCCCGACGGGGATAGGGGAAGTTAGCGGATCTCAGCACGCATCTCGCAACTATTACGTAAAAGTAGTATAGATGGCGTGCAAAGGGAAAGGTATCTCGTGCGGCATTCCCCGACAGGCTATGGCTATCAACCGGATCGAGCCACAGCCTGGTCCAGCCGAGGATAATATGGATCCTCGTATTCAGGAATGCCCTTCCAGTGGGCTAGTTGAGGATCTGTCTGAAGTGTCAGTCGACCAGAGCGAGCCGAGCAGAGTGTTAAGGATTGTAAGCAATCTCAACCCCCAGCTCGCCTCCCAGCTGACTAGCTTCCTCAAAGAGAATATCAATGTGTTCGCTTGGTCGCACACAGATATTATCAGGATCAGCCCGAATATCATTTTCCATGCATTGAACATCGACAGTGAAGCCAAGCCGGTTTGCCAGAAAAGAAGAGTGATGAATCCGGAGTGATATGCCGCATTAAAACTAGAGGTGGATAACCTCATTTGAAATGGATCCATCCGAGAAGTGCTATACCCGACCTGGGTTGCCAACCCGGTTCTAGTAAAGAAGCCCAATGGCAAATGGTGAACCTGCGTCGACTTCACCGACCTCAACAAAGCATGCCCGAAAGATAGCTTTTCCCTGCCCAAAATCAACCAGCTCGTGGATGCCACCTCAGGGCACAAGTTGCTAAGCTTTATGGACACGTACTTAGGATATAACAAAATTCTTATGTACGAGCCAGACGAAGAGCATACATCCTTTGTTACAAATCGGGGGCTGTACTGCTACAGAGTTATGCCCTTTGGCCTCAAGAACGCTGGCGCAACCTATCAGCGATTGGTTAATAGAATGTTCTCCGAACAGATTGGAAAATCAATGGAGGTCTATGTAGATGATATGCTGGTCAAATCCCATGTCGCTTTAGACCACATAGCGCATCTCGCTAAGATGTTTGATATCCTCCGACTATACAGAATGAAGCTAAACCCCCTCAAGTGCTCGTTCGGAGTATCATCGGGAAAATTCCTAGGATACATGGTTAACCAATGGGGGATAGAGATCAACCCCGAGAAAATCCAAGCTCTCCTCGACATGAAAAGCCCGACCAGCAAAAAGCAAGTCATGAGCCTTAATGGGCGAATAGTGGCACTAAGTCGCTTCATATCGAGGTTAACGGACCGCTGCTTGCCATTCTTCAATGTTCTAAGGGCCAATAAAAAGTTCAAGTGGACTCCTGAGTGCGAACAGGCACTCTAGAGTATTAAAGAACACCTCGGGAAGCCACCTCTTCTGTCCAAGCCTCTCCCACAAGAGATCCTCCTCCTGTATCTGTCCGTCTCTCAGTTCGCGATCAGTGCAACCTTAGTTCGGGAAGAGGACAGGGTCTAATGGCTAGTGTATTACGCAAGCAAGCATCTATTGGATGCCGAGATGTGGTATCCGAAAATGGAATGGTTAGCCTATGCCCTACTGATCGCTTTCAGAAAGTTGCGACCTTACTTCCACGCCCATACGATTCATGTAATGACTAATTACCCGCTCAGGTAGGTTCTCCAGAAGCCAGAGGCGTCGGGTAAATTGCTTAAATGGGTCATGGAATTAAGTCAGTTCGATCTAAAGTACAGACCGAGATCAACTATTAAAAGGCAGGCTGTTGTCGATTTCATATCAGAACTCTCATATCACCCGACGAGTGAGTCGGAGCAACAGCCCAGCGAAGCCATTCAGGAAACTACTCAAAATCTATTGACCTGGAGCCTCTACATTGATGGATCGTCGAACAAAAAGAGGGCCGGTGCAGGTCTTCTCCTTTTAAGCCCCGAAGGGGCTCGCATTCATGGCATTCTCCGGTTCGGGTTTAGGGCAACCAATAATGAGGTCGAGTATAAAGCTCTGCTCGTTGGACTGTGGTTGGAGAGGGAAAAGGGTGCAACCGCGATCAGTATCCACAACGACTCTATGCTGGTCGTTAACCAGATTTTGGGAGAATACCAAGCCAAAGAAGAAAATATGATCTGCTATTTGAAGAAAGCTAAGGCCGCACTCGAGCCGTTCAAGCACTTCACGATCACTCAGATTCCCAGAGATAGCAACTCTGTGGCAGATGTCTTGGCAAGGATAGTCTCGTCATTGGACTCATAAGCACCGGATAGCATTCCTGTTCGATTCATCGAGACCCCTAGTATCAATTCGATCGAACAAGCCATGAATGTAACAGAATCAGATTCCTGGATGACCCCCATCATTCAATACCTCAGGGACGGGACCTTGCCTGACGACAAAGTTGAGGCAAGGATTCTGCGAACAAGATCTGTTTGTTACACCCTCATCGGCGACCAACTGTACAGACGAGGATTTAGCGCCCCTCTCCTCCGATGTGTAATGGGCGAAGAAGCAGATTACATCATGAAGGAGATACATGAAGGGATCTGCGGTAATCACACCGCCGCACGATCTCTCACCAACAAAGTTGTTCATCAAGGGTACCATTGACCCCTATTCCAAGAAGACACCTACAACTTTGTCAAAAAGTGTGACAAGTGCCAGTAGTTCGCGAACATACCGCGAGCTCCTTCCCACCAGCTGGTAACCATGACCAGCGCATGGCCATTCTCCATGTGGGGAATCGATCTCATCAGTCCCATGCCAGTTGGTAAAGGGGGAGTAAAGCATGCTGTGGTTGTGGTGGATTACTTCACCAAATGGGTAGAAGCCAAGCCGTTAGCCCCGATCACGACCAAAAAGCTCAAGGACTTCGTTTTCAAGAACATTGTGTGCCGCTATGGGATTCCTCATACCCTCATCTCAGATAATGGCAAACAGTTCGACAACGAGGAGTTCAATCAGTTTTGCGAGTTTTGCAACGAGCTAGCAATTCATAAAAAATTCGCCTTAGTCGTAAGACAGCAAGCAAACGGTCAAGTTGAAGCTGTCAACAAAACTATCAAGCACACTCTGAAGGCCAAACTTGGCGAAGCCAAGGGGAATTGGGTCGACGACCTTCCCAAAGTCCTATAGGCATACAGGACAACTCCGAGAACCTTTACCTTAGAAAGCCTTTTTTTGCTAGCATATGGTTGTGAAGCGATAATCCCTGTGGAGGTAGGAACTGGTTCACTACGGAGGGACTTGTACAATGAAGCCGACAATGAAGCGCTTATGAGAGCAAGTCTGGATCTTGTTGAAGAACATCGTAGCAAGGCTCTGCTAAGAATAGCAGCCTATGAGCAATGCGCGAAAAGATTCTTCGATTCTAAGGTCAGACGAAAAGACTTCCAGGTCGGCGACCTTGTATTGAAGGAAGTTCTTTTTGGTACTCACGAACCAAGTGCGGGAGTTTTGGGACCGAACTGGGAGGGCCCATACCGCATCGCCAAAGTGATAAGATCGGGGACTTACCACCTAAAAGGCTAAATGGTTCCATAGTACCGCGAGCTTGGAATGTTGAACACCTCCAACCTTACTATCAGTAATTCCAAACTCACTTTTTCCTTGTAAAGCTTTTATAACCCTTGTAAATAACGAATGCAATTCAGTTATTTTGTAATCGCTTTACATGTGTAATTCTGCTCGCCTAGAATGTATAGTAATGTTCGCAGTCTTATTCCAGTGTAATTATAAACGGTTAGTATGTGATCTCATATGTAATAGAGGATACAAAAATTATAGGTACTCATAAAGAATTACCAAAAGCGATCTTTATTTATTTGTAATAAAAAAAGAGTACATAATCAAGCAGAACAAAAGCTACAAAGGCGGATCACTGATCCTCGTCCCTAGGCCCCGGAGGGGCAACCTCTACATCCCCAGGCTGGTCGCCGGCTTCCTTCTCTGGTACAACCTCTGGAATGTAATCCGGATGTTCTTCTAGGTTAGATCCCCAAGCCATTTCCTCAGCCTCGGCCTACGCTAGAATAGCCAGTTCATCCCGGTACTCACCGGGGAGGTCGGACAAATCCATCTCAGGGTTCTTCGCTTGAAGGGCAAAGATGGACTTGATCATCCAATCTGCAGCCCTGTTCTCCATATCCGTTTCCTGCTGCTGCATTTCGATAGTTAGCGTAGTAACGTGGCCTCGAGTATAATGGAGCTCGGCCTCAAGCTCTGATCGCTGCCTCTCAGTAACCTCCCACAGATTGGCCCTTTCCTGCTCAGCTCGCAAGGCTCGTTTGGAGGTATTCTATAGCGCTTGATCCTTCTCACCAGCCTCCCTAGATAGTTTGGCCACGGTCCGCTGGAGCTCCTTCACCTCCTCACCAGCTCGCAAGGACAGTTCGTTTACCTGGCTCAGGAGTTGGAATGATGTGGACAACAGGTCGATAGAATTGGAGGCCACAAACTGTTCGAACCTCTCCACAAACCCACATTCCAACAGCGTTAAAACCACCGGCTGCAAATGGTCCGGGAGCTGGGCCATCGAATCTAGCACTGGTGTGCCTGTACCCTCGGCAGGTAAAGCTTGCCCCGCGGGCTCTTTGCCAAACCTCCTCCCAGGAACTACAGCCGCTGGTCGCATCGACTGACCGATGCAAATGCCGGTCGCGGCTCTTCGTGACCCTCCCGAGCTGAATGCTTCGTAAGGCTACGACCTCTCGGGCTGAATGCCTAAGTGTTCCTCTTCGGACTTTGACTCTTCGGTTCGAATTTGTCGCCTCTTCTTAGGCCTCTGGGCCATAGTTTTCTGCTTCGGACGGGCAGTGGAAGATGGGGGAACTCTCGCAGGTCAGACCGGAGCACTCGCATGTGCCCCTCTGGTGAAGGGACCGTTGGGAGTGGCTCCAGTCGGCTCGGTGGTATGCCTCTGGGGGAAGGAGAATTGTCTTGATCGTGGCGACTTGGACACCCGAGGAGGCATGGTCACTGCATGCGAACACCGTCAGTAAAACGGTTCGCTACAGAAAAAATTAAAAAAGATAGTAGAAACTTACTCGGTGGAGGCTCTCAGGCTGTGTCCGCGTTGAAGAAGCCGTACCTCCGCAAGTTCTCGGTTGTCATAAGCAACCCCGCGTCTCGGCTTTTCGCGGGCAGAAAACCAAATGAAATGATTCTGTCTGGATCTACGAGCAGGTTTAGACTGGTCGTCCTATTAACTAAAAAAGAAAAAAGAGAGCTTGTTAGCAAGGAACAAAAATCGAGTGAGTTCGGAAGAAAAGAGAACCTATTTGGATCCTGAAAGCGACTGATGCCGTCATAACGAAAGAAAAAAAATTTTGTGTCGTATGATCCCACATTACTCGGATAGCTATGTATCCCCGCTTGTATTGAGTTTCGCCTGGACAAGTACCAAAAATCCTTGTCCTTGCTCTTTTTTAATATGTACGAGCAACCAAACTCAACCGCGGTTAGCTCGCCCAGTCGATTCTCCTGACACGCGATGTACATGGCAATGGCGATCATGTATGCATTCGAGGTTAGCTGCATTGGTGCGATCCCGAAGTGATCGAGGACCGACCTGGTGAAAGGGTGGAAAGGGATCAACCCCCCACCCTTGAAGATATCTTCCAAGATCGCAGCCATCCCACGTGGCGGATCCTGAGTAATATGCACCGTATCACGAAAAACCTCTACGCTGACAGGGAACTGGTTAACCACCCTTTGCAGCTCGTCGGCGGTTAGCGCTGAGTAAAATTCTCAAGGGGGGCCCATAGGGGCATCCTCTGCGGGCGAGCTAGATCCTTCATCGGCTTTGATCGTTGGGGGTCCATTTTGTAATATGCAAAAGCGACAAAATGGTACCATTCAGTCTTCATACATTTTCGTATGATGACGTGGAGGAAAGTTTTTCCTCCCTAAACCCAGAAAAAACCCTAACATAATACTTAAAAGAGCCACCACCAGTGGAAAGTATTTCGTCTCTGATGGGCTACCGACGAACAATTATCGCATGGTGACTGTCGAAAGCTAAAAAAAAATTGAAGATAAAAAAAGAAAATCATCTTTACCTCTAGGAATGAGAAAGATTGGCTCTTCTGTTCTAAGTATCGAGCAAACACCACTTCGAAAGGCAAAGAATCAAGACTGGCAAAAGTTTCCTGCTCTCTGAGAATGAAAATACTGTGACTTTGCCTGAAGAAAGCTTGGGGTTTTTATAGTGAAGGAAATGGTGCCTTGGTTTCCCGAAATCAAACGATGTTTGGGCGAAAAACGCATCTGATCATTGATCGCGACCACGTGTCATGAATCAACGAGGAAGAGTGACCTTCATGCCTCAAGAAACCAGATCGTCACCCCCTTCCGTTGAAACGCTCAAGTGACAGCACGTTTTCCATCTACATTTAATGCGCCCACAGTCGCATTTAATGCACTGATAGGGAATGTCGTTTCAGCATGGCTTGCATTTAATGCGCGTAGCTGACACTTATTGCATATGAGACATGTCTGTCAGAGCAAAGAGCATTTCATTTAATGCACCCGCTGCAAAAGGTGCAACGGATAATATTTGAAGAGATCTTTACCAAAAACACTCTTCACCGTCAGTTGCGAAGCGACGTGACTCTCTAAACTTTTCATCGGTCTCGAGGCAACATGACTCTTCGGACTTCTCATCAATCGCGAAGCGATGTGACACCAGCTACGAAGCAGCGTGGGCATTTGTCCTAAAAAGTTTCCAAGTGAGAACGTGTCGAGAATCCCCTCAGGTCGGGATCGTCACTAGCACTGGGTAACTATGACCAGGTCGCTGATCCTGAGGTCGCGGATCATCCTAGGTCGCTTATTAGAGGATGTCCTCTCGATCTCCTTTGCAATCAGGTTAGATCGCCAACATCTCTTTAAACACATCAGATCAATGCATTTATAGTTTCCAATGTTCGATTCTCAAACCTTAAAAACTAGGGGACTTTTGTTATGCTTGAAAATATAGGGCTGACGCAAGACTTAGTCAGTATAAAAAGTCAGAGCTTGGGTAGGCCCGCAGCCAGTTAAAAGAAGCCACGTCGCATGGTGACTTGAGCAGCACGCTCCTATCAGTAAAGTGGCTGCGTGCTAGGCCAGCCAGAAGCCCTAGTGATTCCACGTGTCCAATCCCTGCACCAAATCGCATAAATCACTCTAGAAGGTGGGCAATGAGACATAAAGAAGGATTTGCACGGATAATCCCACCAACGCACAGATTTAGTAATGATAACCTTAATCCATCCCACTATAAATTGAGAAATCTTCTCTCGTTTAGGGGATTAGTTACTCTCTCTAAAGAAAAATAGCATTATCTCTCTTGTACAATCATTTGTAAGTCAGTCCGCTAATGCGACCTGACCTCAATCATTAATACAAAAGCAGTGGACGTAGGATTTGCTTCCTTAGCATCTGAACCACTTTAAAAGCTGTTCTCCATTACATTTATTCTCATTCGCACATTCACATGTGTCTTCTAGGCCTGCTTAACATTTCACACGTGTGTTTGGTTCGTGTCAAAATCACGCATCAACAATATGAAACGGATACCAATGGCCTACTTAATGACATGGCACATGGAGAACAAGGTCAAGAAAGTTGGTTTGAGAGTGATTTAAGATGTTGGAGAATATTGTCCACCTTGCCAAGATAGGGAGGGCATCAATTGTTTTGAAGACATAAGATGTTTTCCTAAAGCCATTTCTAACTACTTTGAATGTCACAGCGAAACCAATCTTTGTGTTGGTACTGACGCTTACGGAGCAATGCAAGGTATCCATCTGTGTGTTGTGAAACGTACATAGAATCATTAGTAGGAGATGTGCTTATATAAAAAGTTAATATTAATGAAAGATATAACCACTTACTCGATTATCTAACCAAGTGCCAAAAACTAGTAACGCGTCAAAGAATTGTGTTAAACAAATAATAAAAGAGCTTTGGCAATTCGAGGAACCAACCACTTCCAATACTGGTAACCTTTGAGATGAAAATCATGATCTGGATTGATAGCAAATACAATTTAAATACAAACTAAAATTAACTGAACCCAAAACTGACTCCTGACCTCTTGCTAAATTAAAGGAACATGGTCCCACGTACCCCTATATCCTAAAGACCAGTTCAACACAAACAATAGGCTTTTGACTACGCCTGTAACTGACTAACTTAAATAAAATAATAATTAAAATAGTAGGACCCTACTTAGACAAGACAAGACAAAAATTAAAATACTTGTTTAGACAATTGTAGCTCATAACACACTACAGCTACAACGACTCATAACGCAGTCTGCCTTTTCAGAAGACCTTGCGCTCAAGGTCAAGAAGCTTTCTTTTTATTTCGTCAAGATCCTCCCATATAGCATCTTCAAGTTATGTTCCCTTCCACTGAACTAAAACTTCCACTCTAGCTTGATTCCCTTTTTTCTTTAATCGCCTTTGCAGAACTTTGTCAGGCTCTGGAACTAAGGTTCTGTCTGTGGCCAGAAGTGGCAAATTTAGGGATTGTTCAACATAAGAGCCTAGATTCTTCTTGAGGCATGAAACATGAAAAACTGGATATATTCAGGATTCTTCCGGTAAATTTAGCTTATAAACAATATTTCCAATTCTTTGTAGCACTTGGAATGGTCCATAATAGCGAGGAGAAAGTTTGAGATTTCTTCGCATCACCACTAACATTTGGCGATATGGTTGCAATCGTAGATAAACCCAATCACCCACTACAAATTCTCTTCCAGTTCTCCTTTTATTAGCAAAAAAAATTCATTTTGGCTTGGGCATCTTGCAAATTTTCTTGAAGCAGAGCCATAATAAAATCTCAATTCCGTAGTTCCTCTTCAACAACTTGCACACGAGTAGATCATGGTTCAAAAGGAAGCATCCGAGGTGGAGGAAACCATACACCACTTTAAAAGGAGTAACGTGGGTCGAAGTATGAACTGATGTGTTGTAAGAATATTCTGCCAAAGGAAGCCAACGTGCCTAATCCTTTAGTCTATCTCCCGAGAAGCAACGAAGGTAACATTCTAGACCCCGATTCATCACCTTTGTTTGCTATCAGTTTTCAGATGATATGCGGAGCTGAGGAGAAGTTCAGTGCCACAAATTCAAAATAACTCTCTCCAAAATTGACTTGTGAAAACTGGATCTCGATCGCTGACTATTTATTGGGGTAGCCCATTTAGTTTGAAGATATGTTCCATGAATACTATGGCCACATTTACAGCATTATAAGGATGCGAAAGAGACATAAAGTGAGCATATTTGCTCAACTTGTTGACTACAACCATTATAACACGACAACCTTTGAAAAGGGGGAGTCCCTCAATAAAATCCATGTTGATGGTAGTCTAATTTTGAGCAAGAATTAACGGAGGTTGGAGGAGCCCCGTTGGATGGAGTGTCTCTGTTTTGTTTCGTTGGCAAACATTGCATTTACGAATGTAAGCTCGAACATCCTGTTTTAAACCATGCCAGTAGAATGCCCTCTTAATTCTAAAGTATGTTTTTAGAAGTATGTTGTTAAAGTTCCCATGTGGTCTTCTAACGAACTGTGTGAAATTGATGCAGGATCTGTTGATGAAATGGCACCAAGGTTCCAAGATGTAGCTTCCCTTTATAAAAAAGAAGGCCATTGCGGTATTGATAGTTGGTTGGATCCAAGTCCCCTTGTTGGCAATGATGAATTAGCTCTTGTAATTGAGGATCATATAGATAAGCTTTGCGTAGTTTGTCTATCCAAGTGGCTTGTATTCCACTGATTGCTTGAATCTGCATATAGGACCTAGTTGTAGAGCTTTGGTCATCTACACATTATAGTCGTGAAAGTGCATCCACGGCTTTATTTGTCTTGCCACTCTTACACTCCACTTTGAAGTCATAGCCAATTAGTTTAAGGACCCATTTTTGTTGGGCAAGAGTACCTATCCTCTGTTCTAGCAAGTGTTTCAGAGCTTGCTGATCTATTTATACCTGAAACGAGTGTCCAAGCAGATAATGTCGCCACTTACGAATTGCCATGACCAATGCTAAAAGCTCATTCTCATAGGTGGAAAGGAAAAAAAAAATTCCTTTCAGCCCTTGGCTAAAGTAGGCCAATGGTCTTTCCTCTTGCATAAGAATAACTCCCAAACCATCTCTAGATGCATCACATTCCAGAATAAATGTTTTCGAGAAATCTGGCAGACTAAGTACTGGGTGACTCATCATTGCTTCCTTCAGTCGGTTGAATGCTTGAGTGGCTTGCTCTGTCCAAACAAAGGAATTCCTTTTAAGCAAAGCTGTAAGAGGTGCTGCAATCCCACCATAACCTTAAACAAGCTTCCTATAGTATCCAGTGAGTCCCAAAAACTCTCTCAAAGCCTTAAGACTTGTAAGTATTGGCCAATGCAACATAGTAGAAATTTTGTGAGGATCTGCCTTAACGTCATCCTTGGAAATTATGTGCCCCAAATACTCCACCTTTGGGCTACCAAAGACACATTTTGAAGCTTTTGCATATAGTTGATGAGTTTTTAGAATTTCCAAAACAATCTTCAAATGACATAAATGATCATCCAGATTTGTACGATATATGAGAATGTTATCAAAGAATACAAGCACAAACTTTTGGAGATAGGGTCTAAATATTTCATTCATTAACCCTTGAAAAGTAGAAAGAGCATTGGTAAGCCCAAAGGGCATGACAAAAAACTCGTAGTGTCCCTCGTGTATTCTAAAAGGAGTCTTAAGGACATCATTAGGATGCATTTAGATTTAATGATATCCGGAACGCAAATCCAATTTAGAAAAAATAATAGCCCCATATAATTCATCTAACAATGCATAAATATTAGGTATGGGGTACTTATCTTTAATGGTATCCTTGTTCAATGCCCTATAGTCTATGCATATGCGCCAACTTCCGTCTGCCCTTCGCACCAGCAACATCGGTGAAGAATAAGGACTTTGACTTGTCCTGATAACTCCATTATGTAGCATCTCTCAAACCAACCTTTCAATTTCCTCCTTTTGGATATCTATAGTTCTTACACATGTGGATTTGGCTCCCTCTTGCAATTGGATTTTATGATCGTGGCTTCTAGGTGGAGGTAGGCCAACAGGCTTAGAGAAGACTCTTGTAAATTTGTGTAATAACTCTTTAAAAGCTTGTGGGGTTGGAACTTTTAGCTTCGAACTATTAGCTTCTAGCAAGTGAAGCCAAACTCCCTTTCCACAACATCTAGTAAGCTTATTAATTTTCTCTTCTTTTTCCAAATTTGTATTTGACGGCTTTATTCCTTATAGTTGGACAATGGAACCATTAAGAGAAAACTACATGGTAAGGTTAGTAAAATTCCACAAGATTGGACCAATACTTCTCAACCAGTCCACTCTTAACACCAAATCACAGCCCCCAAGAGTTAAAAGATATAGAGTGGCCTCAGTCTAAAGAGTTTGTAAAAGGATAGGAACAACTTTACAACAACTATGACAAAGAATATTGTCACCATTAGCAACTTGGATAGACATAGGGCTATCTATCACTGGTAGTTTAACCTTCCTTCTACACTCGGATTGACAAAGCTGTGTGTGCTTCCAATGTCAATGAGAACCACTATCGCCTACTGATGTATTTTTCCCTGCAACCTCATAGTTTTTGGAGTAGGAGCTCTAGCAATAGCATGCAGTGAAATTCCTAAGAGTTCCTTTTTTTGTACCTGTATCACAGTGTTAGCTTCTTCCTGGTAGACTTAAGAAGTTTCTTCAGAAGTATCATGCAGCTCTTCGACCGGCATTCCTTCTAACAAATAAATTCTTAGTCGATTGCACCTATGACCGGGTTGATACTTCTCATCATAATAATAACATAAGCCTCGATCCCTCCTTTCTTGCATTTGGTTTAGGGAGAATCATCTCACAGGTAAGGTGGGTCTATGATTGGGGTTAGGTGCAAGTGTATTGGAAGTATTTCTAGGTTGTGGTGGTGGGGCTAGTAGTCATAAAAAAGGAGTTAGGGCAAGAAGCCCAATGTGGTAGGATCGAGAAGACAAGTTTGGTGTGGTTGTAGACACTTGTTTACCATGGGTCCTTCGTAAAACTTCCTCTTCTTGTAAACGAGCAAGACCAAACGCGATGGATAGAGTGGTGGGCTTAAACATTGTAACAATTATTCGCAAGTCATCATGTAGCCCGCTAAGAAATGTGCTAATTCGGAAATCTTCAATGAGCCTAGTGATTCGATTTGACAGAATTTCAAATTGTGTTTGATATTCTTCCACACCTGCTGTTTGTCACAACTTGGTGAAAGTCCTAGCAGGATCCTCATATGCAGATGGCCCAAAACGAATTCTAAGAGCCTTGGCAAACTCTTCCCAAGTGTGAATAGGACTAGAGTCCATGAGCCAACAATACCAAGAAAGGGCTTTGCCTTCCATGCTTTGCCTTCCATATGGAAGGAGGCAATTTGAAGCTTGTGTTCATCATGAGTGTTGCTATAAGAGTAAAATTGTTAAGCCTTGAGAATCCATTCAGTAGGCTTAGACCCATCAAACCTAGGAAAATCCAATTGTAAGGTCCTAGTTTGGATGCCTCCATTTCCCTGCAATAATGGATTTCCTTTGAGTTGCTGAGAACTTCCTCCAGAAGACCCTTCACCAGATTTAGAATTCACCATTGTAACTACTGATTGATCATAACTAGCAACAAGATGGTTGATTTGCTGCAAAATGGTCTCCGATAAATTTCTCTAACGTTCTTGTTCTTCCATCAATTGTGTTGTTTCTCCTTTCAAAGTAGATACAACTTCTGCTAGTTGAGCATTACGAGTACCTTCATCCATGGCATAGGAACATGGCTTTGATACCATGTGTTAATTCTGTTAAACAAAAAACAAAAAATAAAAGAGCTTTGACAATTTGAGGAGCCAACCACCTCCAATACTGGTAACCTTTGAGATGAAAATCGTGATCTGGATTGATAGCAAATACTGTTTAAATACATACTAAAATTAACTGAACCCAAAACTGACTCCCGACCTCTTGCTAAATTAAAGGAACATGGTCCCACGTACCCCTCTACCTTGAAGACCAGTTCAACACAAACAATAAGCTTTTGACCAAGCCTACAATTGACTAACTTAAATAAATAATAATTAAAATAGTAGGACCCTACTTAGACAAGACAAGACAAGACAAGAATTAAAATACTTGTTTAGACAATTGCAGCTCATAACACACTCCAGCTACAATGGCTCATAACAAACTGTCTATTCACCATGCAAGCAGTAAATAGATTTAGAGGTTTAACATCATGTAAGGTGTATGACTTGTAGAACCTTTCATGTCGTCAAGGATCTATAAGTCGCGTCTTGTCCGTGTCACGAGTTGGAACCTCTCTCTTAGCAACTTTGGTTCTACACTTCAAAAGTGTTGGTGTATGGACTTTGCCTAAGTTTGACCCTTTATCTTAAGGCGCTCACCTAATGGATGTGGAAGGGTTGATAAAATTCTAATGCTATTCCTCAGTGTTCCATGTATCTATCTAGACAATCTCGGCCTTTGATAAATGGAACAAGAGTAATACTACACATACAAATAAATCTTACAATGATTTATATACAAAGTGATGTGGTAGAAAATAAAAGAAAGAGTGAATTTGATGAATTTGACTTTTGTATTCATTTTCTATCGCATCATTTTGTATGCCAAGTGCTGGGGTTAGAGGGGTTTTGTAGAGTGGAAGCCAGTGGTTCAGGTGGTAGTGTTAGATTGAATTTTGGACACTGGAATCAGCCGAAATTTGGCCCAAAAAAATCAACCCAATTATGATAGTATATGCAAGTCACGATCATTACCAAGAGTTTTGTTGAGTGGAGGTCGGTGATTCAAGTGGTGGTGTCAGATTGAATTTTGGTTGTCAGAATCAGCTAGAATTTGGCCTAGAAAAGTGTGCAGTCTCAAACTTGTAGGGATTGACGTGTATTTATCAAGGGTGTGTTTGCTAGATTTTAAACTTGTTGGATCACCAGCCACAACGCTAATTTAACCGATTAACCTAGGACTTAACCCCTTGGCCAGATGACACCTCGGGTCGGGTTTCAGAACACTATGTGAAAATGAAAACCACTTTTGCTTTCATTTATCTTTTGGTTGAAAACATAATTGATTAGCAAAGGAAGAAATCATGAATTGAAGTGAATTCAACTATTTGACAAGATTGATAAACTTTTTCCTCTTATTCAATTCGAGTTTCTCTTTCTCCACTTAATTGTGACTCTAACTCAATTTGAATTTCTCTTTCTTATTGATGATAGATGAAGAACTTTGTTGGGCAATGATGAGATTTTGTGGTTGTGATGGATTGGAATTGGAAGAGGACAACTTACTAAGTCAAGTTGTCGAAATTGGTTTGAAAAGTGTCTTCCATTTTCCCCTGAGAGCAATGTTTCGAAAACCGGACAGAACTATAACCCGTTCAAGGGTCCGATTTTTGGTTTGACCGGTTGGATCGGTCGATTCGATCGTATCCTGTAAAATTACTATTAGTCCCTAAATGTTTGAAATTCATCAAAAACACCCCTAATAATACTCCCTTAAGGTTTGAAATCTATCCAAAACACCCCTGTCATGTGAAAAGATTGGTGAGTGGTGGCGGCAGCGATGATCGACGACTAATCAAAGTTTGGAATCATGGGGCTTTTGATGTATAAGTGCCAACGAATCTTATAGTGGTGTTACGGAGTTCTACCGGCGTCGGAATTTGTCGGAATCAAGAAGGAGGTGCGACGATCGCATGAACTATAGGTGGACGGCGAGCGACGAAAGGCTGGATGATGGCCACTAAAAATGGATGGGTTTTGTCATGGAGATGCTGTCAAGTCTAATGGTGGTGTTTTCTCCCTCGAATGATGCCGGAATTCGGCGAGATTGAGTTATGATTGGACCGAGATTCGGCACTATTCCGACTGTCCAACTACAGCTCAATCCGGTTTGATTAAAAATACCAGTTTTTAGAGGACACCGGACCGAAAATTTCATCGGCTCCCGGTCAAACTGGTCTGACCGGACGGTTCGATCTTCAGAACACTGCCTAAGAGATCAACAATTCAATTTCAAATTGTAGTAGGAATGGTGCGTTTGGGTTACTATTTCTATCAATATTTGGGATACAATTTTTGAAATATGTGTTTGTTTTATTACTTAAAAAGTTGTATTCAATAAATACTACTCGTGCCATATTTGACTGTTATATTGGTGGGGTCTACATCTGTAATTTTTTTTATTTTTACTTCTTTCTTCCTTTATTCCTTTCTTCTTCTTCCTCTTTATTTCTTCAGTCTCTCTCCCTTAACCACCGTGACAAGTCTCTCTTCCACCTGCCATCTGCCATCTGCCCTTATTTCTTCTTTATTTCTTTTGTCTTCTTCTTTATTTCTTCAGTCCCTCTTCTTCCAAACACCAACCACCGCTGCAATGAGCAAGTATATTTTGATGGCCAAAACGGGGTAGAAGATGGTGGAAATAGAGAGGGATTGAGTCAATCGCAGCAAGGTATTATAGACGACATGACGACTGTACGAGATAACATAACGACTGAACTGTGGGCAACACATATGATCATGTCGTAATTGTTAATGGAGTATATGTGCACAAATGATTCTAAAGGTTGATAATTAGTAGTTTTGTCATATATGTATTAATGCGGTGTTTTTAAACAGTTGGATTAGTACTTGAAATTAATATGAGTTTTTTTTTTTTTTTTTAATATTTAGTGGTTACGAAATTATTAATCAAATGTTTAATATTATTAAAATGTAAATTGATAAGTTTTTAGGTTATAATAATAAATTATTTTAACAAAATGCACCAAAATATTATATTAATAAATCATCTATAAAAAATATATTAAACAAATATTCAACAATTTATTCAACACAAATAACAAGGTCAAAATACTCTACCAAACACATTTTATTCAAATCTTATTCTCGTAATAATAACCCAACTCAACGTCTCAAAACTATTTAAAAAATCCTATCCAAAATAACAAAACAAACATAGAGATATTTGAGTATTTATGGGTCCGTTTGGTTTATTATTTCATACCCTATTCCCAAAATAACTGTTTGTTTAATTATTTAGGAAATACTATTATATATTTTTTAATTACTTTTAGACCCCTTAAGTTTATTAATTTCATTAAACACCCTAGAAAAAAAGTTTAAAAATTAATAAAAACACCCCCACCCACCCATAGTTGCCAGATTTTGGCAACCATCGTCGGTGGTAGCCAGAATCTGTCACAACGGCCTGCAAACGATTGAAATTGGCCAGTAATTTGCTGATCTGGCCTTTTCCGACTAGATCCATAGTGGATCTGTCGGAAAAGGCCAAATCTGTTCGTCAATGACGATCAAAGAAATGGCCATCATTGACGGTCAACGACGGCCAGATCTAGCCTTTTGCGACCGTTGACGGCCAGATCGATGCACATCCGGCCAGATCCGACCGGTCTGCATCATAACGCCAGATTCCGACCAAATTCCGGTGGTGGTGGCCGGAATCTAGCACTGTGGGTGGGTGGGGGTGTTTTTTGTTATTTTACAAAATTTTTATATATTGGGGTGTTTATTTAAATTAGCAAACCTAGGGAGTTTTTTTGTTAATTTTTAAATTTTACCTCGTAATAATCACCCTATTTAATTATCTAATATTATTTTCAAAATCCTATCTAAAATAACAAACTATACGGATCCTATATTTTCCTTTGTTGAGATTGTTATCTTTTATTTGAATAATTATGTACCTTAATTATGAGAGATTTCTGTAACTAAGCAAGTCTCTTTTCACATATATTTTGGACACATGGCCAGGTTTGATTAAAGCCTAAATATTTGGTGGGAAGTAATGAATTTAAGAAAAAAAAAATTAAATAAACTCAATTTAAGATGAACTTTTGTGAAAGAAGAGCTCGTTTAGAGGTTCTTTTACGTAGTGAATTATGACAAATAAACTCATATTATTTTATAAACTATTTTTTACTATTTATGGATAATAAAATTTTAATTTATTATTAAAAGTACATAAAATTCAAGACAATATATTCTTTACGAATCTATTGACTTAATAGAATTATCATTTTAATTGAAAAACAAAGATTAACGATTGTTTGATAAAATCTCTAGTTTCTATTTATATAAATTCTACCTACCAAAGTCCTATAAAATTATTTTTGTCTAAAAAAATAAACAATAAAGATTGGCTCATAAGTCACAATATAATCTTAACATGATAGTTCATAATTGATCAGTTCGTCATTAAGTAGATAAGACCCATTATTGAACTGACGAAACCTATTATTAGATAGACAAGACCTATTATGAGTTGATTAATTATAAACTATTATATTAGAATTGTGAGAGAAAGTTTGTGAGAATAGATTATAAATATAGTATTAAAAAAAAGAAATGACATTTTCATAAATGGTTGGTGAGGATTGCTTTTTAGATAAAGAATAACAGCTTGGAACGTGTAATATTGTTTTAGATCGCTTTAACGACTTCAATACTCATAGCATAAAAACAAAAACAACCCAACAAAAATAGAAAAGAAAAGCGAAAGCAAGAAAAATAATTGCAATAGAAAATAACAAAGTGAGAATACGAATATCCAGCGTGGGTTGGTGAACTCGGGACTCGGGACGATGATTGCGTAACAGGCTACGACATTCACATTGAAACAAACCAAAAAAATTACAAAAAAACAAAAATTACAAAGAAATTAAAAAAAAAAAAAATCACCCGTCAATGTCAAGTAACGCAAGTCATAAACTTGCAGAGGACGGACAACATCTTCCAAACAATCCCTCACAACAAGAATCACAACTCCTCTCTCAAATGGCCACGACTTTATCTAAAGACTCCTCTCCAAATCCGTCATGGTTCACTCCCAAAAGGTATTATTATTATTATTCTTTATTTTCCATTTCTATTAACAGCTCTTTAGCTAGAAATTTAAATTAAAACATGCTATGATCGAACTCTAGTATTTTTAATGGTTTGTTTACTTTTTTTATTTCGTGTAGATCATCGGAAACTGTTCAATTGAGAACTGTTACCGACTTCATATCAGTAATTGAATTTCTAATTTCTTAAGGTCATTTAGGGAGCAGATTAGAAATGAAGATGTTTGAATTTTGAGTAGTGTATAGATGTTTTATGGGCTTACGTTGTGCAATTAGGTTGAGTTTTATGTAGAATTAGTGGTAGAGTTTTAAGTTTGATTGGTAAATTGAACTATGAATTTTAGGAAGAGA
Organism: Pistacia vera; assembly: GCF_008641045.1. Classification (NCBI taxonomy): domain Eukaryota; kingdom Viridiplantae; phylum Streptophyta; class Magnoliopsida; order Sapindales; family Anacardiaceae; genus Pistacia; species Pistacia vera. The sequence goes on from NW_022196055.1 coordinate 465,764, forward strand.
AATTGGGTGGGATTTTATTGAAAACATGTTCTACATTTTATGAGTATAATCAGCAATTAGAGTAAAGTTTTAAGTTTGCTGTTTGCGTTCTGAATTTTCTGATGTTAACATCAGCCTCTTAAAATTATAAGTTTGTTGTTTGTGTTCTGATGTTAACATCAGCCTCTTAATTTTTTTTTTTTTTTTTTTTTTTTTTNATTAGCTCAAACTCGATCTAATTCCCATATCACATGAAACTTTTTTATTGGGCTTCAGGCCAGCCAAATTAACAACCAACCAATCCAGTTGTTGCCACAACTAGAAGAAAATTAGCACGCCTCTCAAAGCAGGAGGACCTTTAGAGTTACACAAATTTGCAACAAGGAAATTAGTGCACTGCCCCTAGAAATAAGCCCAATAAATAAACAGATTGAAGTAATTGTGACAATACATCAATGCTTATGCCACAGATCCAAAACAACCAAGTCTAGTGCTGGTGCTAACACTATAACATGTACAAGCTCATGTGTAAGGATGTACTAGAGCACATTCTTGTGCCGATGGAAGTCCATATGCTGATTTTTCTCCCTATCGCTAGCACTAAGTTCTTCATCCATCAAGTCAGCAAATTCAACAAATTGAACAATAAGCAAAACTTTAGTTTGCAAAATTATATGCCTCTTCTCCTCTTTTGGTTACAAGTATTCAGTCATTTATCCATCAACTTGTTTTCAACAACAGGAGAAAGGGCAACTCTTCAGTGTAGTTATTGACTTCCAGCCTATCCGATATCATTTTTTTTAAAACTATCATGTTTTACTGGAGGTGGAGGTTCCCTAAATTATCTGCCAGCTTACTTATGCCAAGTAAATTTCATACAAAAATAATGTTAAAGCTACTAATCCTAGAGACTAAAGGAATTGCTGCTACAGAAATGAAAAGAGAAGCCACGTACTTGTTAGGAATGTTCTTTATCATGAGTGTCGTTCGGGTGTCTTCCCCTTGCAATATGCGTTCTATATCAAGTTCGTACTGTTTCTTGTTAGCCTGATTTACACTGCCTTCATTTCTACGGCTTCTAGCACGTTCAGTAGGAAGATCAAATGAATTCATCATAGGAACCACTTGTCCTCTGCCACCAAACATCATGGACCTCTGTTGATGGGATTGAAACCCTAAATTTTTTGAGGAAATAGCCATTTCCATAAAATTTCCACCGACATTAGGAAAAATGATATGAGAGGCATATTCCATAGGGTGCAATGAGTTATTAGGAATTCTCATACTCCCAAGGGAACCTGGATGGAAACCAGAAACCTCAGGAGATTCTGCTGCATATGCATGTCGCCTATCCCATAGAGAAGGATCAACAGCTGGCGCTGAACCTACATGGTGGTTACCAATCGGTAAAACTGTGTTCACCATATGTGATGGTGATCTTGGAGGTCCATGCAGTCGTACTGGCGAATAAGCATTACAAATTCCATTGACCATTGATGGTGAATTTGGCCACATCATGCCTGGAGGCTGGGGATGATATGAGTTACTCCAAGTATAATTATGTGCAAGAAGAGAACCGCTCCCACCACCAGCAGACCCAAAAACTGAGTAAAAGAACAAAAATGAAAAAAATCATTTGATACATGCAGTTCCAAAATGACAAATATTACAAAGAGTCAATTCAATATAAAGCTAGTAAAACAAAAGAACATTAGATGACCGCTTAACTTCAGATACTAATACATCAAATATTACACAATGTGTTCAGCAACAAAATAGGGTATCATATGCAGCACCTAATCAGATATACCGCTTGACCCACAGGTAAGACATTTAGGCCAAACGAATTCCAAAAAAGAATAATTACAATAAAGCATCTAAAGCTAATATCAACCATTCAGATATCTTTCCACAATTTCAAATCAATAATGCTAAGACATTTTAGCTGTCACAATTCACAAATTAACCACTATTCTTGATTGTTTTTACATGATTTTGGGTCTCCATAGAATCTTGTATATACCAATAGTTGTACTTAATGGATTCACAAACCAAACCAAGAAACATAAACATAGATAAAAATAGTACCAAGTGATCCCATGGCACTTACCTTTTTCACCAAACCCAATGGAGTGTCCATTTGAGCCAACTCTGCTGAACTGGCGGTTGTCAATTATTTCTGGTGGTTTAATATTGACATTTGCAGAAATGGGACCAGGAGAATTGCACTGAACACCACTTGCTAAAGCATCATGATACTCCGGAAGTGAATGAGGATGAAAACTTGATGTGGTTTGGACACCAAATTTTAAAGGACTCAGTGAGTGACCAGACTCGGCAAGGCCAGATTGAGGGACAACTGGTTCCACTCTCACCAAAGAGGGCAAAGTGTTAGGAACACTTGAAGATATACCTGGATGAACAGATTTGAGAAATGAGACTTTTCTAGCAGAGTGTAAATCTGAACCAATTCCTTTATCTGTGCTCCTAGATGACATTGAGCCATGCAATATAGCCCCTGATAAAAAAAAGATTGTGAGGAACATAAATATATAATTGCTTCTGATTTGAAATTTACAAGGAATGTCCTTTTAATGGCAATGATCATACCAGAAAACTTGGTTAAATTATTAGGAGGGCTACTCTGCTGCAGTAAATGGCCAAACCCATCTTGCTCCAGCTCAGAAGCACACTGCTGTGCCGAACTATATCAAAAGTAAGGAAATTTAGTGACAGATTAAAGAAACAATTAACAAATTAGAAAGCAGTTATCAAACAATTAACGTTGACATACTGAGATAAATAAATGATGGCACATATAAATGTGTGTATGAATCTATATGGCAGATATTCTGCTTCAAACTGATTCTCCAAACTTTTCTGAGTTAAAAGAATTTATATTTTGCCCGTAGACACCGCAGTTTGACAGTCATTTTTAAAGATATACTGGGTTTATGTGAAAATGGATATAAAGACAAGTAAATATGCTTAGGTAATACCACAGATTTGAACCCCCAGGATGACTTGGCTCAACCTTAATTCCCTTCCCAGCAATATCACTCCTGTTCAAACCTTGAAGAGAAGCCTCTGCAGCTCTAATATCATAAAATTCAATAAATTTCTGATGACCCTTTTCAGTGGTTTCACGGATCTGTAGCACAGAGTGAGAATGAGTTAACGCTGCATTCTTATTCAATCAGACGACCAAAAAACTGAAACACAAGCTAACCTCCTTGATTTCTCCATATACACCAAAGATCTGACGAAGTTCATCATTTGAAACAGAAGCATCAAGGTTAAATACCACAAGAGTACCCTGGTTTATATCTTTTTCTAAAGGGTTGTCCTGATAAGAATAAACCAACAATTCATGGTGTCACAGATCAATATTTATACACGTGACATAGAAATATGGATTACCAGTCAAAATTAGGACAAAATGCACACATATCAATGATAATCCAAACAATATGGCTGGCATTCTCATAAAAGCTACCAAGAAAGGTACAATTATACATGAAGCTTACCTTTGGACTTGAATAATGAATGTTGAGTTTCCTACGCCTCATCAGTTTATTCTGCAGAGCTTTCATTGCATTTCGAGCAGCTCTAATATCATAATAGGAAATCATAACAAAACCACGATGCTTGCAGGCCATATAAAGAGTGTGGATATCCCCATATTGCTGCATATTCAAACAAATGACAACAACTGTGTCATCACTCAATTTTGAAAACAAGCATGAAGTACAAATGGTAACACCCAAAAAGACAAAGAGGCACAGACCTCAAAAAGGGTCTTTAACTCGGAATCTTCAACATTGCTATTTATGTTTCTCACAAACAGTGTTCTAGAAGAGTATTCACCATAAAGGTGATCCACGGCTATTCCACCATTACAAACCTCAAGCTCACCAGCAGAAATTTCAGAATTTTCTTCCACTGCAAAAGAACCATCATCCCCCAAATCCATCCCTCCAACACTGTCAAAAAAGTCCACCTCATCCATATCATCTCCACTACTGGGTTGGATAATGTAGTCAATCCCATCAGTCACTCCAGAAAATAAGTCATCATCGTTGGGAAGAAGATTTCCAATAGTTTGGGCCTCAACTTCTTCAAGAGATTCATAGGGTCCCTCTTCCTCATAATGTGAGGCTACAGTGTCAACTGAATAACCATGTGGTGCAATGTTTGAAGACAGTCTCACTGCAACAAGAAAATTCACATGAAACAGGGTTATCTATACTAGAACAGCATGCAATTTCCTGAAAAAAATTTACCCATAAACTGTATCTAGATAATACGAGCTATAACTAAAAATAAGCACATGATATAACAACAGTAAGTAAAATCTATATATCAAGAAACATTAAAAGGGGAAGAAGACTTACTTTTCCTACTAAATAACTCTGATAATGAGCTCGAGAAGAGACTGCTCTCATATTGCGCAGCCATTTTATTTACTTTGTCACCTTCTCCAAAAGAGGATGCCTGCTGTACATTCAAACTAGATCTGGTCCCTGGCTCATGGTCTACAGATCTCAATAATGTCATAGACTGCTTGGCAGCTCTCTCTGCTCCCACTGCATACCGATCTATGCAAAGATTTGCTTTCGGGTCTCGCATCAGGAAAGACTCAGGATGTTCCAGAGAATTCATGGTCCGAAATTCCACAGCAATATGTTTCTCTAGAGGAGATGAAGCAATTGACTTCCTGCTGGCTGTTGGTCACATTATATCAGATTTCACTCCTCAATAGAAGCACAACTCAATATAATGAAAGGGCTACATTTCCACAGCTATGATATCAATTCAAGAACCAGTCGTAGTCATCTATTATTTAAATATCTAAAGTTCGACATTGAAGCACTTTCAATGCACGAACTACAGATCTTCCCTAAATAGAAAAACAAAATTTAAAAGTCGACAAGCAATGCCTAAAATTTATTATGGTCAAATGCAAATTACTAAGAACTTTAATTCTTAACTAGCACTTTTCAAAAAGACAAAGATCATTAATACATACATACACACAGCACTCTGCATCTTTTCTTCCAAACAATTGATTTAACTTAAAAAAAACCTCAGAGAAAAGAGAAAAACATTAATTCTATATATCCAAGTAATATTCCAAGTGATATTTCTTCCAGTATGACAATGATGTGCAAATGACGGGCTAATATGATTAATGATATAGATTAACACATACGATGACATACCATTTGAGATGGAAAACTTTGAATATTACTTTAGAATTTGTAGCACTAGTAAGAGAGACTATTCAATCATTCTTCTTTTCCAAAAATGACATAGAAATAAAATCATTCACCAAATACTACCTTCTCTGACTCCAAACACCAAGTATGAAATTATGTTCACAAAATTGAATGTGCAATTTTCAGTCAAACGTACCACAAACATAACACCGTCCACATAAATTTAGTGTTACAAAATTTTTCGATTCTGTTTAATCATATTCGGCTTCCAAATCATTAACTGAAATTCTAACATAACCTGAAAATAGGTCCCATGTCCTCTTTGACCATGTAACTCAAAACAGTAACAACACCACAAATCCCATACAAGAAATTCCAAATGGCAAACTCGCCATCACTTTTAATAGTCATGTTAAATACAGGCCTTATTTAAATTCTACATGTATAACAAATGTATGTTTTTACTAAGAGGATCAATTTAAATCCACGGTCCCTGCAAGGCTGAAAAAGTACCGGAATTTCCATAATTTTAAATTTAAAAAAAAAAAAAAAAGGAAAAATAAATTAGAATTACTAACCATAATGTCCAGGCAACGTGTTTGACTTCCAAAAACCGACCTGCCTCTGAACAAAACATAACAAACCGAAATTATAAACAGAATTAAAATTACAAATAAAGTAATAAGAAATTAAAATTAAAGACAACTCACCTCTTCTGCTAAACCCTGCAGCTCTTCAGAAGGCATGATCAAATTTGCAAAACGGCACAACAGCGCGCCGTACTGAGCTAAGTTGATAATTATTACAAATGTGTTTGAATTGGTTGAATTAATCTAAGATCTCGCATTTAATAATAACAAATTAAACAAATAAAAAATTAGAGGCAGGACTTTGAATTGAAAAGCGAACAGAGAGAAGGAGAGAAATGATGAGGAATTTAAACAAGAAGGTGGAGGGAGATATTTAATTTAATTTACAATAAAATGGAATAAATTACGGCTTAAGGCAAGGAAATTTGATTGAAGAAACAAGGCATCATCTGTCTGTGCCTTGTACGCACCGTTTTGAATTTGATTAGATTCTTTCCTACATTTCACGTCAACCAAACCAAAACAAAAGAAATAATTCTCCGGCGAGAGTTTCCGTTCTCGCCGGAGGAGGGAAGCTGACAGCAACGGCGGATGAGGAGGTGGAGGAGAACGGCAGTGCTGCCGTTAAAGAGGATTTAACGACGTGAGGTGGTGGTGATTGATTATTGATTGATTGATTGATCTGTGGTCTGAGGAAAGTCTTTGTGTTTTCTCTTTGTTTATCTTATTTGATTTTTTTCCTTTGTTGCGGTGATATCTCTGTTTGTCTTCAAAAGCCACGCTGGCAGGTCTGATGGTCGCGAAATTACGGGGTTACCCTTGCAAGAAAAAGATGTTATTGCTAATTTTGTCAAAACTAAATTTATAGTATTTCTTTATTTTTAGAATATTTTATTTAATTATATCCAATTTTGTACTTGTACTTTATCTAATTTTTTTCATCAAAATAGTTCTATTTTTAATGTTGAGAGATTATAGCCAATTTTGTACATGTAACAGACAAAAAATTACTTTTATTGATTACTTTATAAATTTTGTTGTTGAAAGTAATTGATGAGTAAAAATTAATAATTAAACGAGAAAATATGATAAGTATACTACGACCTTAGAAGTTAAATATTTTTAATTTTTCAGGAAAAAAAATAAAAGATAAATATAATTATTGATGATATAATTAATTTTGGAGTATTATCATTCAAATAAAAATTTTATTTTAAACTCAAATAAAAATAATATAAGTTTCGTTTGAAATAAAAATAATAAAAAAAAAACAAACATTTTTATCATTTAACATATATTTCTTTATATTAAAAGGACATCAAAATACTTTTTTTTTTTTAAAGTATTTGAACAAAAATTTTAAAACATGAACTTTAAATGATATGGTAATTCTCTAGTTAGGATTGTGATATAATTTTGTTAAGATTATGTAGATATATCATTGGATCTAAATTGTAAAATATCATTGTAGTCTTATGAAATGAATGTGACAAGGTGATTAAGGATGGTCTTGACAAAATTTATATTAGTAGAGATAGGTGTTTTACTTGGCGGGTCAGGGATTCCCCAAAATTTTTAGGGATAGGGTCAGGTATGAGGAGAAGAGTATTCACTGGGTGTAGGAGCAGGTCGAGTTCGAAGATGGTTATATCCCTGCGAGTAGTATCACCCAAGCAAGGGCGGGTATGGGATGGAGATTCCCTAACACCCCCAACTCTGGTACAAGTAGGGTATGAGTATTTCCCCAACAGTCGAGTACGGGTACAAGGGACTCATTCCCCGGCCCCGACCCAACTGGCGTCCATCTCTATATATCAGGATGTCTTTATTAAAAAAACTACTCTTAAATGATATCACTCATTCATTTTATAGGTATTTTAATTATGATACATAAATGATTTATTTTTAGACATAGATCCTATTATTGTAAGATCGATTATTATTAGTAGTGAAAGTTATTAAATAATTTTTTCAAACATAATCCAATTAAATTATTGAAATGAATCAAATTTGTTTGACTTTAATATTAAAGAAATAGAGTTGGATGATAATAGATAAAGAAAGGGAATTAGTTTAAGGTAAAGAAGAAAGTACTCGAAGTAGTAAAGGTGGTTAAGGAAAAAAAGGCAAGAGAAGGTGAGGGGTAGTTTGGTCCAAATATGGAAGTCTTTTTTAATTTAGTGGAGCCTCGAGGTACGTGCGCTGCTTAAATTCGTTCATGTTAGAAGTAGTTGAGAAATTATCACCTGTAGCTCCATGTCGCACATTATGTCTGTTTTGTAATTTAACTAGTTACAGTGTGAGATAAATAGAGGATCATTTTATGAAAGCTTATTATAATGCATTAGGGGATAATTTATTTTAGAAATAATTTTTTAAAATTTAAAATATGATGAAAAGTCTAAAAAATTGTTAATTATTGTTAAATATAATAGTAAAAATACAAAAAATATGTAAGAATTAAAAATAACTAATTTGAACATTGATAGAATTATTGAAGATTCATAATTTTTTATGTCTTTCCATATATAATCCCTATAATTTGAGAATTATAGATCACATTTCTTGCACCTATCATTGACCTTAAGAAGAGTTTCTCTAATTTTTGCCAACCATTACTCTATCAGGGACATCCACCTAACAAATTATAGGGGGTAGCAGATGAAAATTTCCAAACTAAATAAGGTGTTTATGTAATTACACCAAATATCAGGGAAGAACAAGAAGTTTAACTTTTTTAAATTTGCCACGAGGCGAAGGTGGAGTGGTTGGGGACATTATCCGTACGGGAAGCAGAGAAGAAGTTGCCTTACCTGATTACTTTCTACACAATCATTCATTTTGGATGTTACGTGGCGAATTGAATAGAGGGGGATAATAAACTCACCCTCTAAACTCTAAATGAAAAAGTAAGCTCCCTCCTCCGAAAGATACGTGTCCTGACACCCCGCTTCTAGTCATTTTTTTATTCTTGTTGGATAGAAGAGTACGATTCATATCCTACGAGATCGGCTGGGAGAGTTAAGATTTGTGGTGGCAAAATTTTACTGGATGGTCAACTTGCCAGGCCCTTAACATTATTGAAGTATTATTATCTACTTTTAGTGATGACGATAATATTAGATAATATATATGTACATTGCAAAAAATAAATAAAATTTTAATTATGAAAAATGTCATCATATAATATTCTTTTGTCTATACATCTAGTGTTATGGGAAGTTTGAATTATATAATATTTCATTATAGATTATATTATATTAATAGAAAGAAATATCACCTTAAAGATTACTAAAAATATTTTGAAAATGTGTTTGGTTGGTTCGAATAAATTGCTAAATTACATGTTTGGTTAGGAGGATAAATGGGTAGGTATATTATATAAATTACTAAATTGCCCTTCTTTTAAATATTAATATAATAGTATTTTTTATTATTTTTTTAAAATAATTTCTTTTAACCCCCTACATTTGAAATTTTGCTAAAATACTCCAGCCATATAAAACTTTAATTTGTAGCAAAATCACTTCCATCCACCCCAAGCCACTGTCAGCAACTAGCCACCACTACTGGTCATCGCCGGTAGTAGACGGAATGCCACATGACTGGCCGTATATATCCGATCATGCACCGACAAAGTCGGAAATGGCCATGGATCACAAATCCATGGCTGGAAAATGGCCAGATCTATGGCCATTTCATGGCCAAAGCTGTGGCTGTGAAAAGGCCAAATCTTTGGCCGTTTCACAGCCACATCTTTGGCCATGAAACGACCATGAAAACGCCAGATCTTGCCATTTCCGGCCATGGAAAAAAGCCTTATTGATGCACGAACGGCCAAATCCAGTCGATCCTGCACCATTACGGCAACTGACGTGGGCGGCCTGAAAGTTGGAATGCATGGAGAATGATGCATGTGATACTATAATATGTATATTAGTATTTTGCAAAAAATTTCAGTCAAATTGAAAACAACTAAGTTATAGTTTGTTACCTTAAGTTCTTAGCAACCTTGGAGACTTTTAATTTCAAGAGAAATTAAATAAAATAGTATCCACACTAAGATAAAAGAAGAAGAAAAATGTTATCCTTACAAAGACTTATACAAAGAAGGCTACAAAGAGAAGAAAAAAACAAAGAAAAAGCGGAAAGAGAGAGAGAGAGAGAGAGAGAGAGAGGAGAGAGAGAGAGAGAGAGAGAGAGAGAGAGAGAGAGAGAGAGAGAGAGAGAGAGAGAGAGAGAGAGAGAGAGAAATCATAAAGATGAAGGGTAACAATTATCTTTGTATGCCTCCTTTTGTATTTGTCTTTGTAAGACTAGCATTTCTCAAAGAAGAATTAGGCCAAGAGAGATATTTAGGGTTCTTAGAAATTTTTGATCTCTACACTAAAATTGATATATCATTTTCTTTATATATGTAGCCTTGTAAACAATTTAATAATTGTTTTGGACTTCCTTAAACAATTCTATAATTGTTTTAGAGTTGTAAATAATTCCATAATTATTATGAAGTTATTAAACTTCTTTAAATAATAACATTAGATTAACATTTAATCATAATTAACAATTTAACTCTTAAATTGTTTACATAACAATTTAACCCTTAAATTGTTTATATGTTTACAATTACAACCCATTATTAAAATCAATTTAATATAAAGAAAATGATTAATTATGAATTGGAATTCCATTTAATTCCAATTAGCAATTTAACTCTTAAATTATTCATAATTACTAATATAACCCTCCATTGAATCTAATTCAATAATAATAATATAAATAACTTTATTACCCTTGGTAGATGCTAACCAACCTTGGATAATCAACTCTCTTTAGCTATTTCTCCATTCTCCTTAGTTTTTATGTGTGACCTCTTAGGTTCACTGTAGCTTAGCCATAGCATGATATCGTAGTTTGTTCCGATATGTTTCGTCATAACTCTTTATGACCGAAACTCTCATCGATTATGGTAGACATTTAACAATGCTCCATAACCCCTAAGTCACAATGAATATATACTCCAACGAACCCTTTTATAATCATACGTGCTATGTAATTAAATCTTTCCGTTGTCTAATCCCAATTAAGAATGGATTCATGGTATGTCAAAATCCTTGTCTTAATCTTATATCAAATTGACAATCAATACATATGGAACGTGTTACCATGAAACAACCTTTCAGCAACATTTTATATACCCCGGTCGGAGATTTCCCTTTTCCAATATATCTTGACATTTGTCTAAGAACTTGATATCAACCTATACCAAGTCAACGGATCTCATATTGACTATCATTTGTCTTCACACATAAATAACACATGGTCAAATCGGCTTTTTTACACATTACATGATTAGCCTCATGTTTATACATCATATGAACCATATACGTTTATGCAGAATCTAACTGTGATATCTCAGGTCTAAGGATTAATAGTACACTAGTATGATCTTATGATGTATCATTGACTGCATTGTAAATGTCCATGTGATTCATTATAAATTACCATATTCGATATACAGTTCACTAACCGCTTATCTATGCTAATGCCCTAGTGATATAACTTTTATAATCACTCACACTAATACCATCATATGATATTCAATGAAGGCATTCAACATACCTACTATGTAATATTATTGCCATATTATTATTACATATATAGGGAATACTTTAATGATTTTGATCTTCTAAAGATTTGTATCATCCGGACATTTCACATGTAATACATATATATAAATGAAGCAGTAAACCACATGTGAAATAAGAACATTTTCTTTTATTAATAAGATAAAAATATATATACAAAATATATACATTATAACATTAACGTATATATATAAAACATAATGCCTTGGAACCGACAACACGATTGGTTCTTAGGGCATACACTAACATGGCCGATGGTGGTCTTGGGTGGCTAGGGGTATTTTGTTAACTTTTAAACTTTTTTGTGGCTGGGATGTTTTAGCTAATTTCTCAAATATAGGGGGGCTGGGTAATTGTTATTTGGTAGACATTTGAGGGCAATTGTGTCCGAAATGGTTTTTAATAAAGGGCAAAATGAGTAGAAAAATCATATTACCCCAGTAATATTTAATAACACCCCCTAACAAGATAATAAGATTACTTCCCCACATTACCAACAGTAAACACTATTTGCAATAAAAGATTACTGTAATATTTTATTACTTGCAAACCAAACACAAGAATCTTGCAAAATAAATGAAGATTACCCCTTTTATTTTATATACCCCCGATCCAAACAGCCCCTATATGTTACAAGTTATTATCTTACAAATGAATTAGCATAATTTGTTAGTGTTATATCAATTTGTAGGAAAATTGATTCATATCATATGTTTCAAAAGATTTATGTATAAAAATCTTTGAAAAATGGTAATTTAAGTAAAGATATACTGTAATGAATTTAGCAAGATGTATAATTCCCTAAAGTAAGTAAAGTGTGATTGGTTAGGGCTTTGGAAAGATAACTCCAGTAATCTATCTTTAATTCCGGACATTCCCTTGTTTGGTTGTCAAGTGATAAAAGATTTCAGTAATCTTTCAATACCAATAGTGATTACTGTGAGTTAAATAGGGGATAATCACATTACCTCATCAGGGGGTGGTATTTAAAGATTACCGGATTAATCTTAATTTTATACCCATTTTACCCTTAATTAAATACCATTCTGGATACAATTGTCCTCAAATGGCTACCAAATAACAATAACCCAAACCCCCTACATTTTAGAATTTAGCCAAAACACCCTAGCCCCAAAAAGTTTAAAAGTTAACAAAATAACCCCAACCACCAAAGACCACAGTCGGCCGCTAGCCATAACTGTCAGCCATTGGAAATAGTTGCCATATTGACACATGATCGGCAAGATCTGGCCAGCCGTGCACCGATCTAACTGTTTCCGGCCAGATCAAAGGCTGAAAACGGCCAGAATGGATCAACCAGATCCACAGTGATCTGGTTGGAAACAGCCAGATCGTCGTGGATCTAGCCATTTTCGGCCAAATCCATAGTGATCTAGCTATTTTCGGCCTTCGATCTAGCCGAAAACAGCCAAAACAGCGCACGAATAGCTTGATCTCGCCTGTCGTGCACCGTTTTGGTGATTGATGCCGGTGGCTGGTTGTCGGTGGTGGTATTGGCTGTCGGCGGTAGTCTTGGGTGACTGGGGGTATTTTGTTAAAATTTAAACTTTGTTATTGGGGGTGTTTTAGCTAAATTCTCAAATAGAGGGGGTTAAATGAATTTATTTAAATAATAATAATAACAACATTATTATTATTATTATTATTATTATTATTATTATTATATTAAAAAGGAATGACAATTCAGTAAAAGCCTCTATTGATAATATTTTATTCTTCTCAACCAAACATCTTAATTATTTATACCCACTGATCTAACTAAACATATTAGTATAACATTCTCCCGTAATCTTCAAGGTAATCTATCTTAGAGGTAATTCTACCTTTTAAGCAATAAAATATTCTCCGAATCAAAAGCACCAGTAATGTTATCAATTTGATACTAGAATAACACACATATATATTGAAAAAATAAAATTAATTTAAAAAAAAAGACTTCAAAAATTATTTGCAATAAAATAACAAGATTTGTTATAGTATGTTTGACTTCGTACGGAGGAAATGAAATAAAATTAAAAAAAAAAAAGAGAAAAAATATTACTAAAATTGAAACATCAAACGTTCTAGAAATGCGTTTATTCTGTTTGAACAATATGGATATGTCTAAACTTAATTAATAGGTCTAATTAAGTAATTTGCTATGTATCTAGTTTAATAATAAAATAATTGACATCTTTAATAAAAAATATCATTCTTAAAATGAAACATGAACGGGAAAGGTGGGATAGATTGTCAAATTAGCTAAAAATAAGACATTGATAGCAACAACATTTATAAATTAGAAAAGTTAAAAAAAAAAAAAAATGAGAATTTCAAAGGATTGGTAATATTTTTGTAGCATCTCGGTCCACGGCTCCTAATTCGTTTTCCAGGCCGAAATTTTGGGTTTGAATAAATTGTTACGCATTCTAAAATCAAGTATTTTGAGTTCAAATTATGAGAGATACGTTGTGAGGCTTAATTTTTTAGATGGGTAAAAGATAAAAATTCAACAATTTTTTTTTTTTAACAGCGGACCGTGATGATATAGTTTTATTATGTGTAAAAAAAAAAATTAATCTCAAAATAGTAAACATCATAGTTGGTATACTATCAATTCATAATCAAAATATTTATGACCAATAAAACAAAATAGAGTAAGCAAAAATGATTTATTTATTGACTTGATATTTTAAATATTATATTTTCAGTCTAACTATGAATGATTATGACTTGAATATTAGTTAAAGATATCATATAATTAGAAGTGTTTTATTTATAAAAATAATTGTTCGATTGTTTTTTTCAAATACTTTTATGATCAATAATATATATATATGTATATATAAAGAATTATAAGAGGTAATTTTATTTTAACAAACTTCCATTCAATTAACTTTTTTTATTTTTTTGATATGTGCAAAGTTGATTGGTTTCTTAACACTGTTTTAAATTCCGGATCAGACCGACCGATCAGACTGGTCCAATCGGGACCCGACAACCTCTCTGATCTGAGTAACCATTTTCACTATTCACAAAATCCCTAATTTGAGCGTCGGTGAACAAGAGGTTACCAAGGGCCAGGGTTAGAAGACTTTTGTAGAGTGGAGGCCGGTGATTCAAGGGGTGGTATCAAATTGAATTTTTGATGCCGAGATAAGCCTGAATTTGGTAAAAAGTTCCAACCTAATATGCGAGTCACAGCCGGCAAACAGAGGGCAACTAAGTGCTGGGGTTAGAGGAGTTTTGTAATGTAGAGGTCGTTGGCTTAGGTGGTGATGTTTGATTGAATTTTGGATACCAGAATCAGTCAAAATTTGGTCAAAAAAATCAACCCAATCATGACGCATACACGAGTCACGGTCGACGAACGAGGGGCTACCAAGTTCTACGATTAAAGGGGTTTGTAGAGTGGAAGACGGTGGTTTAGGTGGTGGTGTCGGATTGAATTTTGGCCTCTGGAATTAACCGAAATTTGGTTGGAGGAGTCAAAATCCAAACAGATTATAAGGGTGTATTTGCTAGATTTCAAACTTGTACGAATTGATTTGTACTTTTTAGGGGTATGTTTGTAAGATTTTAAACTTTTTGAATCACCTGAGAATGTCAGTTTAACCGATTGGACCGGTCAACTCGAGACCCAATGGCACCTTAATGGTCCTTTAACGGGTTGGGTATTGAAACAAGGTTTCTTAACCTAAATTTTAGAAAATAGAAATATCTCTACTACGTCGCATTATTGGTAATAAAAAGTAATATGCTATTTTAACAAACTTTGATTCAATGCATAAAACGACAAGCCAAGTACACAAGACATAGTCATTTTTGCCCATTCAAAGAGAGTCAGTTTGAATTAGCTTTTTAATTTTTAATTTGAGTCAAGTTGATTCGCTTCTTAAACCTAAATTTAACATAAAAGAAATTACTATACGACGTCATATTAATTGTCCTAACCATTTGCATTTATATTGTTTAAAGTTTTATTGAAAGGAAACAATTTACAAAAACAAATATAACTTTTAACTCATTTGAAATTTTATAATTTTTGAAAATAATTTAATAATTAAGGTATTATAAAGGTAAACTAATCATATATTTTATGTTTATTTTTTTTAAAAATAAACTACTAGAGAACACATTATAATTATTTTTATTTGCATAATGTTATTTTTAGAAAATGAAACCAAATGCCTTCCTAAATCTTAAAAACACAAAATCTAATAAATCTAATTTAATTTTCATTAAAAATTTACAAAATAATATCAAATAAAAATTAATTTTTAATGATAAATATTTTAGAGAGGCTAAAAGAATCCAAATATCTTCCATAATTTGCTTAACAATAATTTTGACACCATAATTTTTGCAAAATTCCAAATAGGTTTCATCTCCAGCCAATCTTGGCAACTATCCTCTAACCGGCAACCAATTGGGCATGGTGATCGCATTGTCAATGGGCTTACCATCACGCAACGACAAGAGAGTTACTGATCCCAACACATCTAAACCATAGATGGAGCTCCCTCCCGAATTGAATAATGACTTGAGCAACAAATTATATGATGAAACCTCAACCTATTAACAGTGCAAGTCATCGTTACAGGGACACAAATGGAGAATCTCAACAACGAACAAATGATTGCACCTGAGAATCATATAAGAGATATAAAAACTTCTTATTTTTTGGTGATCGAGGGTATTTGAGCCAATTTACATGTAGTTCAATAAATCCTTTGGAGTCTTGAAATTGAAGACCGGGTAAGTTCCTCAGTGGCCGATCCTATTAGAGCCTGTGGGAACTCGAACTCATGAAACTTTCTTTTTGCTATTTTACCATCAAGTCATCTAGTGGTAGTTAGCTGATACAAACTTATCAAAACATATTTTAGGTTTTCTAGGTGTGAAGTTAGGGACAGAGAAAATTTTTATAACTCAAGCTAATTTTTTTTTTCTAGTATAATATATCTAATAATTTTTTATGATTAAACCTTAAATGCATTTAAAAAAATCTAATCAATGTGATCTAAGCCTCTCTGTGAATATTCTCTCCTCATTTTTTTTAAATAAAAAAATGAAAAATTTCAATTAATAATTGAATATAATGAGTCTATGCAAATTATTATGTGCTAGCCATAACTTTTAATTAAAATTCATTTAAACCTATTTAATCATTGACTAAAGAATTAAGAAAGTTAAACATGACAGGTTATGGAATCTTTTTGAAAAACCTATTTGTGATTATTGTTAGGGCCAAAAATCATCCTTGGCCCAAATAGGGAAATAGGACCACTAGTGAAGAAAGACCAGGCNTGAATTAATAAGTAAATTTTATAACCTATGAATGCTAGTTTATTGATGGAAATTTGCAAATTACGTAAGCCTTCTTATTTAACTTATATTTGTTTATTGTCATCCAATAATGCTACAGACACCGGGATTTTTGCACCGAAATATTGTACCGGTCTACGTGTAACACGTCTCTGATTTTTTTAATAATTTTTTTCGAGTGAACGGCCGTCCATCAAATTTGGACGGCCGTTCACTCACATGGACGCCCGTCCATATTATATGGACGGGGGTCCATATACCAGGGACAGGCGTCCCCATTTGATGGATGCCCGTCCCTAGTATATGAACCCCCGTCCATATAATATGGACGGACGTCCATGTGAGTGAACGACCATCCAAATTTGATGGACGGCCATTCACTCGAAAAAAATTGTTAAAAAAATCAGAGACGTGTTACACATAAACCGATACAATATTTCGATGCAAAAATCCCGATGTCCATAGCATTATTGTTCTTCATCATAGTTTGTTTGTTCTTATTTTCTTTGCTAGCCATGACGATTCTTTCCCAAGAAATCATATTCTAAAGATGAAAGCTTTGTTGCAATGGAGCTCCAAGTCTTTTACCGTACATGATGCTTTCTTTTTCCTTAATCCCTCCTCTAAAATTTAGATTGATCAAATCATCTTAAAAATGAATTAATATTTTTACTGTACATGAACATGTATTAAATCAGTTAAGGCCATTGAAGCGATGAAGTTTGGGCAAAATATAATATCAAAGATTGAATGGCAACTTCATTTTATTTGTCTCTTAACAGCCAGGTACATTCAGCCCAGTTTTATTTTATCTAGGAATATGCTTAGGAAAAAAATAAAATAAAATAAAAACTCCATTATATTTTTCAATCAAATAGTCATAGAAGCACAAAAGCAAATAATCCCAATTATATCACAGCCCAATCTTTCAATTAATGCTAGTGGTAGTGCACTTAAATACAGGTTTAGTTCAATCCCAGGACAGCATAGTTTGCAAGTACTCTACTAAGCTGAAGTCAGGGTTGCAAAAGCGAACATAAGATCAATTTTGTCAATAAAACCATAAACTCTCTGACTTATTTTCCTTATCAGCTAAGTAAATTTATAAAAAAAAAATATTCAAAAATAAGATAATTTTTCTAATTAATCATAGTTTATCAATTCAGCCATGGCGATTCTCCCCAAAGATATCATTGTGTGGGATTCTTCTCCCTCTCAAATTATCAGCAGTGGGGTATTCCCAATTACCGATTTAGTCTATACATGTTAACTCTTTGCTTCAGCTCGTACTTTAGGATCATGCATTTTGCTTTAGTATCATTTCATCATATAGTTAATCCTTTAATTGATTAGGGAAATAATAAAAAAAAGAAATCAAATTAATTAGGGACATATATTCCATTTAATAAGGAAATAAATATGTCTAATATAGTACTTACTATATACAACTTAAATCTTCAAAAAATTTTCTGGAATAAATCAATAAGCAATTATTATCTAAACAAATTTAGGGAAGAATTGCATTATAGTTTAACAATATATTTATCAATGTAGTCTACTTAATTATCCTACAATATATGACACCCAGTTTGGTTCTCTAAATGGTAACTAAAACATGTGCTACATGGTTGAATCTTAAAATTGTCCAATCACGTTTTAAATCTTTTTAAAAATGTTATATTCATGTGTCCAAGCACAGTTAATTTTCTCTGTTCCCCTGAAAAGAACTAGGCTTTTGCATATCCAACAGTCAGCCTCCCCTGTGCCTCCCATCTATTACTATATGATTGCCACCAAGAAAGCATTTTAAATCTAAAGCAAATGACTATAATTCATTTTCACATCAAAGATAAGATATGCTGTATAGATTTTAAGAAAAAAAATATTAAACCAAAGCTAAGATAACCAAATATTATAACTAACAACTGTTTCATAGATTTACAAAAAAAGAAAAAAGAATTCAACAGAAAAAACATACCACTAACAAATTCACATGAGATCATGCAAAGTGTAAAGATCAATTGCCAAGGGCTAGCATTGCAATGCACATCACCGCAAATTTCAACGCACGCCATATACAAAAGAAAGTAGTGTTCAATATAAACATATTTAGATAACAAAAAAAAAAAATAAAAAAAGCTGAAAGCTTGCAGATGGCCACCAAAAATGAATTTCCTGGCTGTGACAGAATGTTCCATGAATTTGTAAATCCAAATTATGTGGTTCTAAGATATTCAGAATTAAATTCCTGAAAAATATTATGGAAGTGCAAGGTCTATGTGTAGAATCTATGACTAAGAAGCTATAAATGAGCAGGTAAACCACCAGACTACTTTATTTCTTCAATGATAAAGTTTACCGTCATAAAAATATATATATAACATCATAAATATAGTTGATTTTCTCCTACAACCATACTCACTAGATAAAATTAAAATTCTAGTAATGTTACTGGGATTTGAAATTGTAAATGAAATTGTAAACTTATAGCATCTAATGTCAACTTATTATTATACAAACAAAACACACCATTAACATAATATGACCCAAACACTACAACAACAAGCATAATTAAGCAACAAAAGATGAGGAACTTGCGGCATTAAGGCATACTTTAACTCAACCTACGGCGTATTATGTCTTTGAACTTCTTGACCAAGAAAGTTCTACAACAACAATCAAATTTCTTCATAAAAGCAATCACAGATCAAATGAACAAACAATAAAACCAACACTTGGAAACAAAGATATCAAATTACAATGGCATTTTGCATACCTGCAAACACATATCGGCATCAAGCGTGTTACAAATGCACGTAAAATACAATAGCAATGTTGTGGCTAAAAGTGATTAAAAGTCAAGAAACACAAAATTACTTGTCAAAAACAGAGTAAAATGTGAGATCCATCAATCTTACCATGGTTAGGGATTGACTTGAAACTAAGTTGTGTGTTTGTGAGATTCAGATCCATCAATCTTACCACGCGATGGCTGCCGCCAGATCACTCAAAAACTCACGCGACGGTGGCCGCCAAGGCCATTCATAACCTTACGCGTTACAGCCAAAGTCAAGGCCATTCACGGCCTCATGCGACAGCCGCCGTTGGAGCCTTCCACGGTCACACACGATAGCCGTAACCTTCATCATCGTGGGAACCCAAACACGAATTAACCAAACCCAAATCAGAATTTAGTGAAAACCGTAAAACACAGAACTGAGTTTATACGGATAACAAAGACTCGCGGTTTGGTGGCGGACTGAACTGCCGACATAGAATGTTAGATTCATTTTCAACTTAAATGATAGAATTATGCCCTTGAGCCGCGACTAAAATCATTAACGTCCATTATAGATTAGGGGCTTATTGTCACTTCTTGAAATGTTAAGAGTATACATAGTATTTTCGGAGAATATCATAGACAACCCCAATATTTTCGAAATTATATCAGACGGTGATTTTTGCATTTTTTTTAAATCACATAAACCCTCAAAGTTTGAAAACCGTATCAATATTGAATAATGTCCTCCTTTTCCCTAATTACATTAGTTTCGTATTTAGGTTAGAGGAATACAATGGTAATTGTCACTATTGGCACTTGAAAATGAGATGATCAAGAAAGGGTTAACTCTATGACACCCCTAAAACTCAAGAAAATGACACTTAAACCCTCATAATGTTAGTATGAAAGAGAAAGAGAGATGTCAACGAATAACTACAATCAACCGTTCCTTGATGCTTTGCCATTTCCGTTTGGGTTGGGTTTTGGTTTTCCGTGGTTAGGCCACTCGATCCCTTGGCTCGCTAGTCACTACCACTAATGATAATGTTGGGCTTAAAGACGTATCTAAAGGCAGTGATCAGGCTTTGCTTGTGTGCTTGAAGGGTGTCTCTGTTTTTATCAATAAAGAAATATGGTTTTCTACTATAAGCCAAGTTTGGTTCTTACGTTCATAACTTATAGTTTGATTTATTGAGAGTTATTCATTGTAGCTATTTATGCTTTGCAAATAATACAAATTCATTTATTTTAGGGAAACCTCGACGGTATGAGGAGAATTTTATTAATTGAAAAAAATATAATGACACCTAGACAGGGGGGACGTAATGAGCCTTACCCCTCAAATAAAGCTAAATACAATGAAAAAGGAAAAAAAAGAAAAAGCAAATGCATGAATTACAATAAAGAGATGCAAATGCATGAATTACAATAAAGAGAAGGAGAAGTACAAAAACATTGAGAGAAATTACATAATGACAAACCCCAAACATCACTCATTGGAATTTCTTGGTTGTTTTGCCGAGGTAAGACATGCTCGATAATGTCAATTGAAGACCTAATTAGCAATTAGATCCATCTACAAAATCACATATTCAATAGCGTTAAATGAACTCCAATCAACAATTAAGAATAAGAATTTAATTAAAATAAAAAGTCACTTGAAGAAAGAATTAATAAATCAATTCCTGAGGAATAGCCATCCACTACACAAGTGTTTTGCCTGCAAATTAACAAGAAATTATCTCTATTTGTTAGCATATGAGGGTTTATTAACAATTAATAATGAGCTCTAAGGGTATGCCTCATNCATGGAAACGAAATAGAAATCTAAACAAATTGACAGCCCCATAAATTTTATGAATTTGGAACTGCTGAAATGAGCCAATAAGAAGGATGGACCAAAACATATTTTGCCTAAATCAAAGCTCCAGATTGTGGTTCTTACAGGATTCAGTAGAAGTTCAGCATGGGTGCTGCAACATGAAACAAAAAGATTTCACCCAACTGATAAAATATACCATAAGCTTGAAGCAAAGACAGCAATAATGCAGGAAACAAAATGAAAAATAGATCAAGTAAACTAAGCTGCAAAGGAAATGCATTAAAGAGAAATTTCAATGCATGCCATATACAAAAGAAACTAGTGTTCAATATAAACACATTTAGATCAAAAAAAAAAAATGCTAAACGCTCGCAGATAGCCACCAAAAATGAATTTCCTGGCTGTGGCAGAATTTTCCATGAATTTGTAAATCCAAATTATGTGCTTCTAAGATATTCAGAATTAAATTCCTTAAAAATATTATGCAAGTGCAAGGCCTATGTCTTTCAGTTTAAAATTGTGAACTTATAACATCTAATATCAACTTATTATTATACAAACAAAACACTCCATTAACATAATATGACCCAAACACTACAACAACAAGCATAATTAAGCAATACGAGATCAGGACCTTGCAGCAGTAAAGCGTACTTTAACTCAACCTCCGGCTGGTTATGTCTTTCAACTTCTTGACAAGGAAAGTTCTACAACAACAATCAAATTTCATTCATAAAATCAATCATAGATCAAATGAACAAACAATAAAACCAACAGTTGGAAACAAAGCTATCAAATTACAACGGCATTTTGCATACCTGCAAACACATAGCAGCATCAAGCGTGTTGCGAATGCACGTCAAAGACAATCACAATGTTGTGGCCTAAAAGTGATTAAAAGTTAAGAAACACAAAATTACTTGTCAAAAACAGAGTAATAAGTAAGATCCATCAATCTTACCATGGTTAGGGAATTGACTTGAAACTAAGTTGTGTGTTTGTGAGATTCAAATCCATCAATCTTACCACGCGATGGCTGCCGGAGAAAATTTAATTGGGCAAATCTCCCAAGTTTACGTTTAAAAAAATGACCCTAAAAATATTTTTGAATTTTTTTTAATTTAGAAAAGCTGACGTGGCAAACTTAGGATTTATTAAACATGTAAAATGGGTTAAACTGAAAAGATTTAAAAATATGCAGGTAAAATCATAATTAATGGAAGTTTGTTAAAATTTTGAAATTTGAAAACGCACCCCTACCCTTCAAAATCGCTTAATCGAGTCATATACCCGAAAAACGACCGACGAACACTTGCTATATACAACTGAAATCTTCAAAAAACTTTCTGGAATAAATCAATAAACAATTATTATCTAAACAAATTTGTCAATATAGTCTACTTAATTATCCTATTGATGTTTGTAGTTATCTTCTATATAATTAGAATTTGTATCAGAATATATGACACACATTAAGGTCACAAAAATTTAAAAAAAAAAACTAATTTTATATTAAAGGTAAAAAAATATATAGTAATGGATACACCAAGTTCTCTTTTAACACAATATCGAAGACTGATGAATCACTATAAAACCTCAAGAAACTAATACTTCTGGGTTTACAATATTCTATCATCATCCAAATCAATGAGACAAAATAACACTAAAAAATAAAAAACACTTTCATCCATTTACAAGATCCTGAAAGTACATAAACAGTGAAGAGATCATCTTGGAGGGTAAACAATATGATCCATAAACTGGTCAATGTTTTAAAATCAGACATCCAAAACCATAGAGATTTTCCAATCTTTGTACAAACTGCTTCAGAAACTTGGTAGCCACCAGCCTACCTCGTGTGTTAACTGACATTTTCAATTCACTTATCTATTTATCAATGTCCTGCAATTCTATGAAAAAATTCTGTTTGTTTGATATATAGATTTAAAGAAATAAAGCACATGTATTCTACAATATATGACACCCAGTTTGGTTCTCTAAATGGTAACTAAAACATGTGCTACATAGTTGAATCTTAAAATTGTCCAATCACGTTTTAAATCTTTTTAAAAATGTTATATTCATGTGTCCAAGCACAGTTAATTTTCTCTGTTCCCCTGAAAATNCACACATTAAGGTAACAAAAATTAAAAAAAAAAAAAAAACTAATTTTATATTAAAGGTAAAAAAATATATAGTAATGGATACACCAAGTTCTCTTTTAACACTATTGAAGACTTATGAATCACTATTAAACCTCAAGAGACTAATACTTCTGGGTTCAAAATATTCTATCATCATCCAAATCAATGAGACAAAATAACACTCATTTACAAGATCCTGAAAGTACATAAACAGTGAAGAGATAATCTTCAAGGGTAATCAATATGATCCATAAACTGGTCAATGATTAAAAATCAGACATCCAAAACCATAGAGATTTTCCAATCTTGGTACGAATTGCTTCAGAAACTCGGTAGCCACCAGCCTACCTCATGTGTTAACTGACATTTTCAATTCACTTATCTATTTATCAATGTCCTGCAATTCCATGAAAAAATTCTGTTTGTTTCTACAATATATGACACCCCAGTTTGGTTCTCTAAATGGTAACTAAAACATGTGCTACATGGTTGAATCTTAAAATTGTCGAATCACGTTTTAAATCTTTTTAAAAATGTTATATTCATGTGTCCAAGCACAGTTAATTTTCCCTGTTCCCCTGAAAATAACTATATCAAAGCAAGCAACAGCCAAAGGATGGATTATTCCACCAAATTTAAATAGCAAAAGGGATTTTTCTTAATGAAATAAACATGCTCATCAATCCCTTTACCGGTGAGGAAAAATCTTGATAAGCCCAGTTCTGGTGAGTCATCAGCCAGACTTTTGCATATCCAACAGTCAGACTCCCCTGTGCCTACCATCTATTACCATATAATTGCCACCAAGAAAGCATTTTAAATCTAAATCAAATGACTATAATTCATTTGCACATCAAAGCTAAGATATGCTGTATAGATTTTATGAAAAAAATATTAAACCAAAGCTAAGATGACCAAATACTATAACCAACAACTGCTTCATGGATTTACAAATCCCAAAAAAATAAAAAAATAAAAAGAAAAAACAATTCATCAGAGAAAACATACCACCAACAAATACACATGAGATCATGCAAAGTGTAAAGATCAATTGCCAAGTGCTAGCATTGCTATGCACATAACCACTTTGATAGTATGCAACTTCAATCATAAATAAGTTGCATATAATGTTGACTGGCTACATGTAATATGGAAGTAAAATACAATACAGAAAATATAAAGCATGCGAAATGTATCCTTGACACATAAAATTAGGATAAACGCATCAATTAAGTACTTATTTAAAGGGCATAATAATCAAACACGATAATAGTAACTCTTGTCTTGTTGCAAGCACAAAAGTTCTCAAGACTATTATGCTGCAGTGCAAGAAGTGGGATATAAATACATACAGAGGAATATTGTCCAGCAAGAACTCATGAAAACATCATAGCCCATCATTATACTGTATTGCCTTCACCATAAAATAGTTTAATGGAACCAGCATGTCGAATAATAAAATGTTTGGGCTGCCAATTTACCAGAAGTGAAATTGGAGACTGCTTGAATCTCAAGGACAACATTCTTCTGCCCATAAATAGCAAATATCTTACTAATGGCAGACTACCTCTAAATGAATTTTTCAGAAACTGATGATTTCCGAAGTTGATTGGAAATTGTTGAGTTTGCCAAACAGCATTATGTCTCCAAAACGCAGTAAGATAAAACCATATACCTGTAATGGCTTTCTCCTTAACACTTGAAATGCTTCTGCCCTCATTGACAAAATTCTGAGAAACTTCTTAGTTAGAATGTTTTCAAGTTCATCTGCCATTACCTACACAACAAAAAAATAACATTCATGTAAGGAGAAAATGTGAGACCAGAATTTTATTCAGAGTCCAGAAAAACTTATAAGGGTGCTAATCATGTTTTAAAACGTCACAGATAACAAAACCTTCTTTGCATGCTGGTAAGTAAGAGTAATGAAAATTGGAAGAATGATATAATGTTTTTGAAATTTGGGTGATGAAAGTATACGGGTGGTGATTTTCTGGACTAGAATTTTGATATCAAAAGAACATCTTCAAAAACCAATCTATCAATCAAATTATTTGTTCAAAGATTATGTTTGAAGAAGATGACATTTTTCTTGAAAGATGGTGATGGAAACCATTTTTGTTTTACTATCAAGAAATTATGGAACTTGGAAGGAGATTGAGATTGTTGGCGTTCCAGCTCAAAGGTTTCTTAGCCATGTGAAAGCGTTTACAGAAAGCCTTGTCTCACCCAATTGGTATATTGGTGAGCTACCATTAAAGATTCTTAGTTTCTTAAGTTAATTAACCAAGTTCAAAGAGTGTTATGGTCTCTATTTTTTTAAGTTATTGAGTTTTCTTTGAACTTTCAAAGTGTCTATTTCTTTCCTTATCATTAGCTCAATATGGAGAGTTTATTTCAATTCAATTTAATGCGATCAACATCTCTTCTTAAAAAAATTATTTAATTAAGGTGATTATAAGTAAATTTTATAACCTATGAATGCAGTTTATTGATGGAAATTTGCAAATTACGTAAGCCTTCTTATTAACTTATATTTTTTTTGTCATCCATAATGCTACAGACCCGATTTTTGCACCGAAATATTGTACCGTTACGTGTAACACGTCTCTGATTTTTTTAATAATTTTTTTCGAGTGAACGGCCGTCCATCAAATTTGGACGGCCGTTCACTCATATGGACGCCCGTCCATATATATGGACGGGGGTCCATATACCAGGGACACGTCCCCATTGATGGTGCCCGTCCCTAGTATATGAACCCCCGTCCATAATATGGACGACGTCCTGTGAGTGAACGACCACAAATTTGATGGACGCCATTCACATCAAAAAATTGTTAAAAAATCAGAGACGTGTTACACTAAACCGATCAATATTTCGATGCAAAAATCCTGATGTCCGTAGCATTATTGTTCTTCATCATAGTTTGTTTGTTCTTATTTCTTTGCTAGCCATGACGATTCTTTCCCAAGAAATCTATTCTAAAGATGAAAGCTTTGTTGCAATGGAGCTCCGTGTCTTTACCGTACATGATGCTTCTTTTTCCTTAATCCCTCCTCTAAAATTTAGATTATCATCATCTTAAAAATGAATTATATTTTTACTGTACATGAACATGTATTAATCAGTTAAGGCCATTGAGCGATGAAGTTTGGCAAAATATAATATCAAAGATTGAATGGCAACTTCATTTTATTTGTCTCTTAACAGCCAGGTACATTCAGCCCAGTTTTATTTTATCTAGGAATATGCTTAGAAAAAAATAAAATAAAATAAAAACTCCATTATATTTTTCAATCAAATAGTCATAAGCACAAAAGCAAATAATCCAATTATATCACAGCCCAATCTTTCAATTAATGCTAGTGGTAGTGCACTTAAATACAGGTTTAGTTCAATCCCAGGACAGCATAGTTTGCAAGTACTCTACTAGCTAGAGTCAGGGTTGCAAAAGCGAACTAAGATCAATTTTGTCAATAAAACCAAACTTCTGACTTATTTTCCTTATCAGCTAAGTAAATTTATAAAAAAAATATTCAAAAATAAGATAATTTTTCTAATTAATCATAGTTTATCATTCACCATGGCG
The DNA here is from genome assembly GCF_008641045.1 of Pistacia vera. Lineage (NCBI taxonomy): Eukaryota > Viridiplantae > Streptophyta > Magnoliopsida > Sapindales > Anacardiaceae > Pistacia > Pistacia vera. Next base: position 492,868 of record NW_022196055.1, read on the forward strand.
ATTCTCCCCAAGATATCATTGTGTGGGATTCTTCTCCTCTCAAATTATCAGCAGTGGGGTATTCCCAATTACCGATTTAGTCTATACATGTTAACTCTTTGCTTCAGCTCGTACTTTAGGATCAGCATTTGCTTTAGTATCATTTCATCATATAGTTAATCTTAATTGATTAGGGAATAAAAAAAAGAAATCAAATTAATTAGGCATTTAATAAGGAAATAAATATGTCTAATATAGTATACTATATACAACTTAAATTCTCAAAAACTTTCTGGAATAAATCACTAAGCATTATTATCTAAACAATTTAGGGAAGAATTGCATTATTGTTTAACAATATATTTATCTATCTAGTCTACTTAATTATCCTATTGATATTTGTAGTCATCTTCTATTTAATTTGAAAATTATCTTCTCTATAGTTAAATTTGTATTAGAATTATAACACACATTAAGGTAAAAAATAAAAAAAAAGACGGCCCACAAATTAAAAAAAATAAAATGTAACCATTGCAATTGTGGGCTGGGCCATGAGCCATGTCAGTTTTGGTTGTTTGGCATGGTTTGTGGGCCGTGGCACGGCACATACCATGACATGGTAGGTCATAAAAATTTTGGCACGACATGATACAATCCACCACCACCTTCACTTCTTGTTAATTTTTCTTCGTTAAATCTAACAGTTTGAAGGACAAAAACATAAGTTATTGGCGGCCGCCACAATGACGCCCTCTCAAGTCTCAAGGCCAAGGTCGATATGGCCCTTCTTGAGGCCACAATCATCTTGAAAGATGGAGAGAAGGCGGAGTTGCTATATGGGGCCATAGTTGGAGGTCAATTATGGTTAGATGTGGGTTTAGGCTTAGGCTTGGGTTAATTAGTTAATAGTTAAGTCTAAAAAAATTTAAATTAAAATAAGAATATTTCAATGATTGATGAATTTGTAAATAGTATTAGGGGGCGATTTGAACAAATCTAGGGAAGTCCTGTTAAACAATTACAATGGACTCTTCGTTTACTTTTATTATTCAGTATAATGGAATATAATATCAGAAGAACTTAATCCATTGTAATGCAGGTTTTAGGAAAAGGGTTATAGAATCTTAGTTGAATTAGTCCTCTTATCAATTTCAATCCTATTTACCATCTGATATTTTCTAACTTTTCTATTATATAAGCTTCATATCTAACTTGTATTGGATGATTCTTACCACAAACCCTAAACCCTAGACTTCTTTTCTTTGCTAGCCATGGCGTTTCTTCCCCAAGAAATCTTATTCCACCATATACTTCCAAAACTTCCAGTCAAATCTATATGCCGATTCAAGTGTATTTCCAAATCATTCATGGCTTTGTTCAATGACACTCTTTTCATCAAGACTCACCTGTCGCAAACCCATAGAGATAAACTTCTTGCTATTCCTCAATCTGATCTTTATCTTATCGACCCCAAAACATCTTCTAATGATGAAAAACTTACTGCAAAGAGGCTCGATTTTTCAAACGATAGGGTTTGTTTTTTTGGTTCTTGTAATGGTTTGTGCTGCCTTTATGTTCCTCAACGTCGTGTTTACTTTTTCTACAATCCCTCCACCAAAGAGTGCTCCAAGGAGATACCAATGCCAAATCTTATGAGCGCGGATGATCGTCTCGATTATTATCCCGAAGCAGCTGGTTTTGGTTATGCTCCATCTATTGATGACTACAAAATGGTGATACTTTCTTATTGGGAAGGTCTCACGCATATGTTTTCTTTAAGAAACAATTTATGGAAAAGAATTCATCAGTATGAAGAAAATCTTTTTGGAACTGGGACTCCTGTCAATGGAGCTCTCCACTGGTTGACTTATTCCGTTGAAAATATTCGTTCAATTGTTTCATTCGATTTGGTGGAAGAGAAGTTCAAAAGCTTCCCTCTTCCTGATTATTTTCAATCTGGTTTTAATTTACTTGATGTTTGTGTTAGGATGGCGTCTTTGCATGCTGGTAAGTAAGAGTAATGAAAATGGAAGAATGATAATAATGTTTGAAATTTGGGTGATGAAAGTATACGGGGTGGTAGATTCTTGGACTAGAATTTTGATATCAAAAGAACATCTTCAAAAACCAATCTATCAATCAAATTATTGGTTCAAAGATTATGTTTGAAGGAGGAATGACATTTTTCTTGAAAGATGGTGATGGAAACCATATTTTGTTTACTATCAAGAAATTTATGGAATTGGAAGGAGATGAGATTGTTGGCGTTCCAGCTCAAAGTTCTTAGCCATGTGAAAGCGTTTACAGAAAGCCTTGTCTCACCCAATTGGTATATTGGTGTGAGCTACCATTAAAGATTCTTAGTTTCTTAAGTTAATAACAAAAGTTCAAAGAGTGTTATGGTTCTATTTTTTTTAAGTTATTGAGTTTTCTTTGAACTTTCAAAGTGTCTATTTCTTTTCCTATCATTAGCTAATATGGAAGAGTTTATTTCAATTCAATTTAATGCGATCAACATCTCTTTTAAAAAAATTATTTAATTTAAGGTGAATTAATAAGAAATTTTATAACCTATGAATGCTAGTTATTGATGGAAATTTGCAAATTACGTAAGCCTTCTTATTTTAACTTATATTGTTATTGTCATCAATAATGCTACAGACACCGGGTTTTGCACCGAAATATTGTACCGGTCTACGTGTAACACGTCTCTGATTTTTTTAATAATTTTTTTCGAGTGAACGGCCGTCCATCAAATTTGGACGGCGTTCACTCATATGGACGCCCGTCCATATTATATGGACGGGGGGTCCATATACCAGGGACGGCGTCCCCATTGATGGATGCCCGTCCCTAGTAATGAACCCCCGTCATATAATATGGACGGACGTCCATGTGAGTGAAAGACCATCCAATTTATGGACGGCCATTCACTCGAAAAAAAAGTGTAAAAAAATCAGAGACGTGTTACACGTAAACCGATACAATATTTCGATGCAAAAATCTGTGTCCGTAGCATTGTTGTTCATCATAGTTTGTTTGTTTTATTTTCTTTGCTAGCCATGACGATTTCTTCCCAAGAAATCAATTCTAAGATGAAAGCTTGTTGCAATGGAGCTCCGTGTCTTTTACCGTACATGATGCTTTCTTTTCCTTAATCCCTCCTCTAAAATTTAGATTCAAATCATCTTAAAAATGAATTAAATTTTTACTGTACATGAACATGTATTAAATCAGTTAAGGCCATTGAAGCGATGAAGTTTGGGCAAATAATATCAAAGATTGAATGGCAACTTCATTTTATTGTCTCTTAACAGCCAGGTACATTCAGCCCAGTTTTATTTTATCTAGGAATATGCTTAGGAAAAAATAAAATAAAATAAAAACTCCATTATATTTTTCAATCAAATAGTCATAGAAGCACAAAGCAAATAATCCCAATTATATCACAGCCAATCTTTCAATTAATGCTAGTGGTAGTGCACTTAAAAACAGGTTTAGTTCAATCCCAGGACAGCATAGTTTGCAAGTACTCTACTAAGCTGAAGTCAGGGTTGCAAAAGCGAACATAAGATCAATTTTGTCAATAAAACCATAAACTCTCTGACTTATTTTCCTTATCAGCTAAGTAAATTATAAAAAAAATATTCAAAAATAAGATAATTTTTCTAATTAATCATAGTTTATCAATTCAGCCATGGCGATTCTCCCCAAAGATATCATTGTGTGGATTCTTCCCCTCTCAAATTATCAGCAGTGGGGTATTCCCAATTACCGATTTAGTCTATACATGTTAACTCTTTGCTTCAGCTCGTACTTTAGGATCATGCATTTTGCTTTAGTATCTTTCATCAATAGTTAATCCTTTAATTGATTAGGGAAATAATAAAAAAGAAAACAAATTAATTAGGCATTTAATAAGGAAATAAATATGTCTAATATAGTACTTACTATATACAACTTAATTCTCAAAAAACTTTCTGGAATAAATCACTAAGCAATTATTATCTAAACAAATTAGGGAAGAATTGCATTATTGTTAACAAATATATTATCTATCGATCTACTTAATTATCCTATTGATATTGTAGTCATCTTCTATTTAATTTGAAAATTATCTTCTCTATAGTTAGAAGTATTAGAATATAAACACATTAAGGTAACAAAAATTAAAAAAAAAAAAAAACTAATTTTATTTAAAGGTAAAAAATAATAGTAATGGATACACCAAGTTCTCTTTTAACATATATGAAGACTTATGAATCACTATTAAACCTCAAGAGACTAATACTTCTGGGTTCAAAATATTCTATCATCATCCAAATCATGAGACAAAATAACACTCATTTACAAGATCCTGAAAGTACATAAACAGTGAAGAGATAATCTTCAAGGGTAATCAATATGATCCATAAATGGTCAAGATTTAAAATCAAGACACCAAAACCATAGAGATTTTCCAATCTTGGTACGAATTGCTTCAGAAACTCGGTAGCCACCAGCCTACCTCATGTGTTAACTGACATTTTCAATTCACTTATCTATTTATCAATGTCCTGCAATTCCATGAAAAAATTCTGTGTTTCTACAATATATGACACCCCAGTTTGGTCTCTAAATGGTAACTAAAACATGTGTACATGGTTGAATCTTAAAATTGTCGAATCACGTTTTAAATCTTTTTAAAAATGTTATATCATGTGTCCAAGCAAGTTAATTTTCCCTGTTCCCCTGAAAATAACTATATCAAAGCAAGCAACAGCCAAAGGATGGATTATTCCCCAAATTAAATAGCAAAAGGGATTTTTCTTAATGAAATAAACATGTTATCAATCCCTTTACCGGTGAGGAAAAATCTTGATAAGCCCAGTTCTGGTGAGGTCATCAGCCAAGCTTTTGCATATCCAACAGTCAGCCTCCCCTGTGCCTCAATCTATTACCATATAATTGCCACCAAGAAAGCATTTTAAATCTAAATCAAGACTATAATTCATTTGCACATCACAGCTAAGATATGCTGTATAGATTTTATGAAAAAAATATTAAACCAAAGCTAAGATGACCAATACTATAACCAATAAAATCCCAAAAAAATAAAAAAATAAAAAAGAAAAAATTCATCAGAGAAAACATACCACAACAAATTCACATGAGATCATGCAAAGTGTAAAGACCAATTGCCAAGTGCTAGCATTGTATGCACATAACCACTTTGATAGTATGAACTTCAATAAAATAAGTTGCATATAATGTGACTGGCTACATGTAATATGGAAAAAATACAATACAGAAAATAAAAGCATGCCAAATGTACCTTGACACATAAAATTAGGATAAACGCATCAATTAAGTACTTATTTAAAGGGCATAATAATCAAACACGATAATAGTAATCTTGTCTTGGTGCAACACAAAGTTCTCAAGAATATTATGCTGCAGTGCAAGAAGGGATACAAATCATACAGAGGAATATGTCCAGCAAGAACTCATGAAAACATCATAGCCTCATATACGTATTGCCTTCACCATAAAATGGTTTAACGGAACCAGCATGTCAGATAATAAATGTTGGGCAGAAAATATGTATAATAAAACAAAATCTGCCAATTTACCAAAAGTGAAATTAGAGACTGCTTGAATCTCAAGGACAACATTTCTGCCCATAATAGCAAATATTCTTACTAATGGCAGACACCTCTAAATGAATTTTTCAGAAACTGATGATTCTGAAGTTGATTGGAAATTGTTGAGTTTGCAAACAGCATTATGTCTCCAAAAAGCAGTAAGATAAAACCATATACCTGTAATGGCTTTCTCCTTAACACTTGAAATGCTTCTGCCCTCATTGACAAATATGTAAACTTCTTAGTTAGTATGTTTTCAAGTTCATCTGCCATTACCTACACAACAAAAAAATAACATTCATTAAGGAGAAAATGTGAGACCAGAATTTTATTCAGAGTCCAGAAAACTTACAAGGGTGCTAATCATGTTTTAAACGTCACAGATAACAAAACCCCTATGCATTGTTGCATAAGCAAGAAGAACATAAAGCAAACAATTCCTTTTTCTAGATTTTAGGAAGAACTTATTGTAAACCATAATGAGTATATAAGTTTCAAAGAAGAACCAATCATGTTAAGGAATAAAAAGGCTCAGTATATTTCATGATATTTTGCTCAAGCCCCTAAATGTATGATTTAAACTGTTGAGGTTTACTATAATAGACAAGTCATGGAAACGAAATAGAAATCTAAACAAATTGACAGCCCCATAAATTTTATGAATTTGGAACTGCTGAAATGAGCCATAAAGAAGGATGGACCAAAACATATTTTGCCTAATCAAAGCTCCAGATTGTGGTTTACAGGATTCAGTAGAAGTTCAGCATGGGTGCTGCAAAATAACAAAAAGATTTCACCCAACTGATAAAATATACCATAAGCTTGAAGCAAAGACAGCAATAATGCAGGAAACAAAATGAAAAATAGATCAAGTAAACTAAGCTGCAAAGGAAAGCATTAAGAGAAATTTCAATGCATGCCATATACAAAGAAACTAGTGTTCAATATAAACACATTTAGATCAAAAAAAAAAAATGCTAAACGCTCGCAGATAGCCACCAAAAATGAATTTCCTGGCTGTGGCAGAATTTTCCATGAATTTGTAAATCCAAATTATGTGCTTCTAAGATATTCAGAATAAATTCCTTAAAATATATTATGCAAGTGCAAGCCTATGTCTTTCAGTTAAAATTGTGAACTTAAACATCTAATATCAACTTATTATACAAACAAACACTCATTAACATATATGACCCAAACACTACAACAACAAGATAATTAAGCAATACGAGATCAGGACCTTGCAGCAGTAAAGCGTACTTTAACTCAACCTCCGGCTGGTTATGTCTTTCAACTTCTTGACAAGGAAAGTTCTACAACAACAATCAAATTTCATTCATAAAATCAATCATAGATCAATGAACAAACAATAAAACCAACAGTTGGAAACAAAGCTATCAAATTACAACGGCATTTTGCATACCTGAAACACATAGCAGCATCAAGCGTGTTGCGAATGCACGTCAAAGACAATCACAATGTTGTGGCCTAAAAGTGATTAAAATTAAGAAACACAAAATTATTGTCAAAAACAGAGTAATAAGTAAGATCCACAATCTTACCATGGTTAGGGATTGACTTGAAACTAAGTTGTGTGTTTGTGAGATTCAAATCCATCAACTTACCACGCGATGGCTGCCGGAGAAATTTAATTGGGCAAATCTCCCAAGTTTACGTTTAAAAAAATGACCCTAAAATATTTTTGAATTTTTTTAATTTAGAAAAGCTGACGTGGCAAACTTAGGATTTATTAAACATGTTAAATGGGTTAAACTGAAAAGATTTAAAAATAGCAGGTAAAATCATAATTAATGGAAGTTTGTTAAATTTTGAAATTTGAAAACGCACCCCTACCTTCAAAATCGCTTAATCGAGTCATATACCCGAAAAACGACCGACGAAAACTTGCTATATACAACTGAAATCTTCAAAAAACTTTCTGGAATAAATCAATAAACAATTATATCTAACAAATTTGTCAATATAGTCTACTTAATTATCCTATTGATGTTTGTAGTTATCTTCTATATAATTGAATTTGTATCAGAATATATGACACACATTAAGGTCACAAAAATTTAAAAAAAAAACTAATTTATATAAAGGTAAAAAAATATAGTAATGGATACACCAAGTTCTCTTTTAACACAATATCGAAGACTGATGAATCACTATAAAACCTCAAGAAACTAATACTTCTGGGTTTACAATTCTACTCATCCCAAATCAATGAGACAATAAACACTAAAAAATAAAAAACACTTTCATCCATTTACAAGATCCTGAAAGTACATAAACAGTGAAGAGATCATCTTGGAGGGTAAACATATGATCCAAAACTGGTCATGATTTAAAATAAGACATGCAAAACCATAGAGATTTTCCAATCTTGTACAAACTGCTTCAGAAACTTGGTAGCCACCAGCCTACCTCGTGTGTTAACTGACATTTTCAATTCATTATCTATTTATCAATGTCCTGCAATTCTATGAAAAAATTCTGTTTGTTTGATATATAGATTTAAAGAAAAAGCACATGTATTCTACAAATATGACACCCAGTTGGTTCTCTAAATGGTAACTAAAACATGTGCTACATAGTTGAATCTAAATTGTCCAATCACGTGTTTAAATTTTTAAAAATGTTATATTCATGTGTCCAGCACAGTTAATTTTCTCTGTTCCCCTGAAAAAACTATATCAAAGCAAGCAACAGCCAAAGGACGGATTATTCCGCCAAATTAAACAGCAAAAGGGATTTTCTAATGAAATAAACATGCTCCTCAATCCCTTTACCGGTGAGGAAAAATCTTGATAAGCCCAGTTCTGGTGAGTCATCAGCCAGACTTTTGCATATCCAACAGTCAGAACTCCCCTGTGCCTCCATCTATTACCATTAATTGCCACCAAGAAAGCATTTTAAATCTAAATCAAATGACTATAATTCATTTGCACATCAAAGCTAAGATATGCTGTATAGATTTTATGAAAAAAATATTAAACCAAAGCTAAGATGACCAAATACTATAACCAACAACTGCTTCATGGATTTACAAATCCCAAAAATAAAAAAAATAAAAGAAAAAAGAATTATCAGAGAAAACATACCCACCAACAAATACACATGAGATCATGCAAAGTGTAAAGATCAATTGCCAAGTGCTAGCATTGCTATGCACATAACCACTTTGATAGTATGCAACTTCATCATAAATAAGTTGCACAAATGTTGACTGGCTACATGTAACATGGAAAAAAATACAATACAGAAATATAAAGCATGCGAAATGTCCTTGACACAAAAATTAGGTAAAAGCATCAATTAAGTACTTATTTAAAGGGCATAATAATCAAACACGATATAGTAACTCTTGTCTTGTTGCAAGCACAAAAGTTCTCAAGACTATTATGCTGCAGTGCAAGAAGTGGGATATAAATACATACAGAGGAATATTGTCCAGCAGAACTCATGAAAACATCATAGCCCATCATTATACTGTATTGCCTTCACCATAAAATAGTTTAATGGAACCAGCATGTCGAATAATAAAATGTTTGGGCTGCCAATTTACCAGAAGTGAAATTGGAGACTGCTTGAATCTCAAGGACAACATTTCTTTGCCCATAAATAGCAAATATCTTACTAATGGCAGACTACCTCTAAATGAATTTTTCAGAAACTGATGATTTCCGAAGTTGATTGGAAATTGTTGAGTTTGCCAACAGCATTATGTCTCCAAAACGCAGTAAGATAAAACCATATACCTGTAATGGCTTTCTCCTTAACACTTGAATGCTTTGCCCTCAGACAAAATCTGAGAAACTTCTTAGTAGAATGTTTTCAAGTTCATCTGCCATTACCTACACAACAAAAAAATAACATATTGTAAGGAGAAAATGTGAGACCAGAATTTTATTCAGAGTCCAGAAAAAACTTATAGGGTGCTAATCATGTTTTAAAACGTCACAGATAACAAAACCTCTATGCATTGTTGCATAGCAAGAAGAACATAAAGCAAACAATTCCTTTTTCTAGCATTTTAGGAAGAACTTATTGTAAACCATAATGAGTATATAAGTTTCAAGAAGAACCAATCATGTTAAGGAATTAAAAAGGCTCAGTATATTTCATGATATACTTTGCTCAAGCCCCTAAATGTATGATTTAAACTATTGAGGTTTACTATAATAGACAAGTCATGGAAACGAAATAGAAATCTAAACAAATCGACAGCCCCATAAATTTTATGAATTTGGAACTGCTGAAATGAGCCAATAAGAAGGATGGAGCAAAACTTATTTTGCCTATAAGAAGGATGGAGCAAAATATATTTTGCCCATATCTACGGTCCAGATTGTGGTTCTTACAGGATTCAGTAGAAGTTCAGGGCTGGTGCTGCAACATGCAACAAAAAAGATTTCAATCAACTGATAAAATATACCATAAGCTGGAAGCAAAGACAACAATAATGCAGGAAACAAAATAAAAAATAGATCAAGTAGACTAAACTGCAAAGGAAATACATTAAACAGAAATTTCGATGCACGCCATATACAAAAGAAAGTCGTGTTCAATATAAATGCCTGCAGATGGCCACCAAAAATGAATTTCCTGGCTGTGACAGAATTTTCCATGAATTTGTAAATCCAAATTATGTGCTTCTAAGATATTCAGAATTAAATTCCTTGAAAATATTATGGAAGTGCAAGGCCTATGTGTAGAATCTATGACTAAGAAGCTATAAATGAGTGGGTAAACTACCAGACTAGTTTTGGGAAAGGGTGGTTGTGAAATTATAATAATAATTTAAAATTCTTCTTATATATATATATATACCACCAGATACGGGATTTAAAATTGTGAAATTATAACATCTAATATCAACTTATTATTATACAAACAAAACACTCCATTGACATAATATGACCCAAAAACTACAAGAAGAAGATTAATTAAGCAACACAAGATCAGGAACTTGCGGCAGTAAAGCATACTTTAACTCAACCTCCGGCTGATTATGTCTTTGAACTTCTTGACAAGGAAAGTTCTACAACAACAATCAAATTTCATTCATAATATTACCATGGTTAGGGAATTGACTTGAAACTAAGTTGTGTGTTTGTGAGATTCAGATCCATCAATCTTACGACGCGATGGCTTCCGCCAGCGTACTCAAAACCTCACGCGACGGCTGCTTCCAAGGCTATTCATAACCTCACGCGTTACAGCCGAAGTCACGGCCATTCGCGGCCTCACGCGACAGCCGCCATTGGAGCCTTTCACGGTCACACATGATAGCCGCAACCTTCAACATTGTGGGGACCCAAAAACGAATTAACAAAACCCAAATAAGAATTTAGTGAAAACCATAAGACACAGATCTGATAGAATTTTGCCCTTGAGCCGCGACTAAAATCTCTGACGTCCATCAGAGATTAGGGCCTCATTGTCACCTCTTGAAATGTTAGGGTACAAATGGTAATTTCGGATAATATCATAGACAACCCCAATATTTTCGAAATTATCGCTGAGACAATGATTATTGCATTTTTTTTAAATGACATAAACCCTCAAAGTTTGAAAACCGTATCAATATTCAATAATATCCTCCTTTGCCCTAATTACAATGGTTTCGTATTTAGGTGAGAGGGATACAATGGTAATTGTCAATATTGGCACTTGAAATGAGATGATCAAGAAAAGGTTAACTCAATTACACCCCTAAAACTCAAGAAACTGATATTTAAACCCTTATAATGTTAGTATGAAGGAGGAAGAGAGATGTCAACGAATAACCAAGCCTACAATCAACTGTTCCTTGATGCTTTGCCATTTCCGTTTGGCTTAAGTTTTGGTTTTCCGTGGTTTGGCCACTTGATCCCTTGGCTCCCTACCACTAATGATAATGTTGGGCTTAAAGACGTATCTAAAGGCAGCGATGGAGGCGTCAATATAGGCTCTCCATGATCAGGCTTTGCTTGTGTGCTTTCAGAGGAAGGGTGTCTCTGTTTTTACCAGTAAAGAAATATGTTTTTCTACAATAAGCCAAGTCTGGTTCTTAAATTTTGGCGTAAAAATTCAAATTTGTTAAAAAAGTTGTTGAAGAAAGATTCTTACATTCATAATTTATAGTTTGATCTATTGAGAGTTATTCATGGTAGTTATATATGCTTTGCAAATAAGACAAATTCATTTATTTTAGGAAAACCTCGAGTTATTCATGGTAGTTATATATGCTTTGCAAATAAGACAAATTCATTTATTTTAGGGAAACCTCGACGGTACGAGGAAAATTTTATTAACTGAAAATAAAATAATGACACCTAGACAGGGGGGACGTAATGAGCCTTACCCCTCAAATAAAACTAAATACAATGAAAAAGAAAAAAGAAATGCAAATGCATGAATTACAATAAGGAAAAAGAGAAATACAAAAGCATTGAGAGAAACTATAGAATGACAAACCCCAAACATCATTCATCAGATTTTCTAGGTTGTTTTGCCGAGGTAAGACTTGTTCGATAATGTCAAATGAAGATATAATCAGCTAATCAGATCTGCAACAATAGTATCTTCACTATAAATGTGAGTGCGACGAAATATCATGTAGTGAAGGGAGGTGAGACAATGTATAACCATCAAGAGAAGAGGGTGTACCTAAAAAGCAAGTATAGAAACATAAAAAAAAAGAGTGGTCATTTACCTTCTTGAATCAATTTACCTCATGAGAAGAGAGCTTCAAGACACTTGTTAGGTCTCCACATGCCAATTAAGCCTATTCACAATGTAAAGAAAAAGATTGACAATACGAACTTTGCCTGTCATTTACATGAACTCCAATCAACAATTAAGAATGATAATTTAATTAAACTAAAAAGTTGAAGAAAGACTTGTACATTCGTGATGAATAGCCATCTACTACACAAGTGTTTTGTTTTGCCTGCATATTAACAAGAAATTATCTCTATTGGTCAACAATTAAGAATGAGCTCTAAGGGTAAGTTTATCCATACAGCTAAGTTTTCATAATCACGAAACTGTTAACAAAGAATTGTTGCATAATATATAACAACTCAAACATTAGACAATTTAAAGAGAAGAGATGAACCTCCTTAAAGTCATGAAGCATATTCAAATTGCACTTTGTTTGGATCAAAAGCTTTTATAAAACTGAAACTCCAAAGATACTCAGTGATCATATTTTGCAACTAATCAATCTGTAACCAATATATGGGCTTTGCGTCCATGATACTATGTCTATCAATATATGGACTTTGCCAATCCACTCGAGTCTTTCTACATCTTTCTGACAATTTGGGACAATCTGTGATTTCTGTAACGTTCTTCCATCACTTTTGTAGACAGAGTAGCGACTGATGAAACATAAGACAATTTGAAGAGAAGAGATGAATTAGAATAGTGCCTGATTGAGCATGCAAAATTTGTTTTCATAAAGAACGAAAGTGCAAGGTAATAAGGGATACAAAATGACAAAGCCCAAACATCACTCATTAGGTTTTCTTGGTTATTTTGCCAAGGTAAGACCTGCTCAACAATGTCAATTGAAGACCTAATTAGCAATCAGATCCGCAACTATACTATCTTCACTGTAAATATGAGTGCACGGAATACCATGCAGTGAAGGGAGGTGAGACAATGTATAACCATCAAGAGAAGAGGGTGTTCCATCTTCAAAATCACATATTCAATAGCGTGGAATAATAAGAATATTGTCCCCAACCCCAAAAGTAGATAATGCCTAAAAGAATTTTTTTAAATGAAAGATTAAAAAAAGGAGTTCATCTAATATGAAATAATGGTGTTTAAAAAGTACCTAAAGAATGGTGTTCGAGAATGTTTATGTCTAAAATCAATTTGCCTCATGAGAAGAGAGCTTCAAGACACTTCTTGGGTCTCCACATGCCAATTAAGCCTATTCACAATGTAAAGAAAAAGACTGACAATACGAACTTTGCCTGTCATTTACATGAACTCCAATCAACAATTAAGAATGAAAATTTAATTAAACTAAAAGGTCAGTTGAAGAAAGACTTGTACATTCTTGGTGAATAGCCATCTACTACACAAGTGTTTTGTTTTGCCTGCAAAGTAACAAGAAATTATCTATGTTGGTTAGCATACCAGAGTTTATTAACAATTAAGAATGAGCTCTAAAGGTAAGTTTATCCATACGGCCAAGTTTTAATAATCATGAAAAGCATCAGAAATATTACCTAGAATTGTACATTCAATCATTTCTGTAATGTCCTTCCATCACTATGCAAACTAAGTAGGGGCTGATGAAACATTAGACAATTTAAAGAGAAGAGATGAATTAGAATAATGGTTGATTGAGCATTAATAAATCTAAATTTTATGGATTCAATAATAAAAGAGATTGACATTAAAAAAACCATATGATGCTATATGTATAAAAATTCCTTGCAAAAGTGAAAGAACTAGAATAAATTAATGAATAGGTAAGATAAGTACCTTCCAATTAATTACAAATTTCAAACCGTTTGCTCTTATCACGCTATTCTGTATTAAAAATGTAAGAAACTAGTTATGATAAACGGATAAAGCACATGACTACTTTTCACTCTTAAAACAAATAAGAAAGTAGTCATTTACAATAAGAAAGGCTTGTTGATTAATTTCAAGAGAAGTATCAACCTGTTGGAGAAGAATATTGATAGCAGCCATCCTGTTGAATCCATTCGTCATCAACTTCAATATTTGGGATGTGAGCAATCTTTGGCCAATCCATCCCCATGTTATTTCCGCATCTCTCTGACAATTTGGGACAACCTGTGATCTCCAGTCTTAAAAGTGAACTTGAATTGGATATCCACTCTGGTAGAGCTGTCAAATTCTGACAATCTTCAATATACAAACGTCGTAGAGTGGTAACACATTGAAGCCCCTTTGGGAGAGACACGAATTTTGGAAGCCTTTCAATATTTAAAGACTGGAGGCTCCTAAAGCCTTGCCATGGCATGTCATCGTCATCCTCACTACTGAGTGATTCAAGTTGGTCACAACCACCAATAGCCAACTTTTGTAGAGAGGTAAGATATTGAAGCCCCTTTGGTAAAGACACCAATTTTGGAAGAATCTCAAGTTCTAAAGAATAGAGGCTTTGAAGACTTTGCCATTGCACGCCATCCGCGAGAAAGTCAAGCTCGTCACACCTTTTAATCATCAGATTTTGAAGTGAGGTGAGAAATCTTATACCTTGATGCACTTGAGTTAGTCTTGAACATCTAAAAATCTTCAAATCAACTAGAGAAGTGAGGTTTCGCATCCCCTCCATTGGTAGAGATTCTAGATCGCCAATTCCATCAATCTCCATAGACTTTAATTTGGAGAAAGGGGTAGAAAAGTTGGAGGAAGTTGATGGTCCCACACTATTCACCAACATTATTGTCTCTAGCAATGGCTTTGAGTTGGTTTCCCTCAAAAGCAATTCTTCAAGAGACGGATATAGTGGCATGGACAAGAAGTTTGGGCAATGATAAATATGTAATTTGGAAAGGCAAGAAATGAAGGCAACTCTCCTTCATCATCATCAACATCTCTCTTCCACCATCCCTTTAATTGAGGACAAACCAAGAGTGATAGTTCCTTAAGTGATGGGAAAAATGTTGTTGAGAGTGTGGAAGAACAACTATCACTTGCTTCTGATGAAATGTACTCCAAATTAAAGAGAAATTTAAGAGACAAACTCTTCAAATGAGGAAGTTTATTCAATGGTGGTACAGATTGGCAATGCCCACAGCTTTTTATACTAATTGAAGTTAGATTTGTAAGGGAGGAAAACCAATTACAAAACTTCACACCCATAAATGAATCTATAGTGATTTCTTTCAAATTTGGGTGTGTCTTTAGACCTTCTAACACTACTTCATCAATCTCCTCAACCTCCCCATATCCACTTCTCCCCTAATCTAGTATAAGAGACTGAAGAAATCTTTTTTCATTTAAGTTGGCCAACCTTCCATTTTCAACGTATTTTAAATTTAGAAGATATAGTTCTCCCCTCAAATTGTTCAAGCTATTTAATTCATCTATCCCACTGTATTTGCTTTTTCTGATGGCCGAACTATTTGTCTCACTTGCTACGAATAGTGATAGTGTTTGAAGATTAGTTAAAAGCCCCAGTCCATGTGGCATTCCCAATAAAGAATAACATTCTTTGTTTATAAGATGCCTCATGTTCACCATTTTACTAATATCTCTTGGTAGCTCTATAAGCTCTCTACAATAGGATACATCTAATGTTTCCAAATTCCATAGTCTCAAAATGGAATTAGGAAAAGATTTAATATCCATATTTGAAAAATTTAGATATCGTAGATGCTCCAATTTAGCAATTGAGCTCTTCAGTTTACCATTCCAAGTAAACAAATTTTGAAACCTTATTCCTCCAAAATTCAATGTTCGCAAGTGCCTATAACTTGTTAAAATTTTATAACCATCATCCACTTTGTTTTCCCATTTTAATTGATCCAATAAAAGTAAAGTCTTTATATTTTTGGCCCTATACAATGCAGTTGGAAATTTCCATGATCGACTTATTTCACCACAATCAAGTGATAAATGACGACATTTTACATCCACACTTTCAATCGTATCTAATGCTACCATGCTGCATTCAATTCCTGCAACTGACTGTGCAAGGTCATGCATAAGATCATGCATTTTACATGCAATTATATTGCCCCATTCATCATATTCTGGATCTTGGAAAAATGACCTTAAAAGTAAGGTCATAAAATACTTATTACCAATAGCTTCTGGACATTCATTCTTGTTTGATCCTTGAAGAAACCCTTGCGCCATCCAAAGATGGATAAGATTTTGCTTCTCAATCTTATAATCTTTGGGAAACAATGCACAATAGGCAAAACATTGCTTCAAGTGCGAGGAAAGATGATCATAACTAAGCTTGAGTATAGGTAAAATATCACTTTCCTTATGAATTATTTTTGACATTTCATTATCCTTGAAATGTAACCAGTCATCTTCCTTATTATTACCATAAAGTAAGTGTCCTATTGTCATTATAGCAAGAGGAATTCCACCACACTTAGCTACAATCTCCTTTCCAATCTCTACTAGGTTTGGATCTTTTGACTCTATCTCATGTCCAAAGGCTACTTTCTCAAATAAGGACCAAGAAGCTAGCTCTCTCAAGGGATAGATATGAAATGAATGTTTACTAGTAACCTTAGCAACCTGCTCACTACGTGTAGTGACTAATATTTTGCTTCCTCTTGCACCATTCAACAACAAATTTTTTAATTTGTCCCATGTATTGGGATCCTCATTCCATATGTCATCCAAAACAAGTAAATATCTTTGATCTTCAATTTCTTTGCGAAGGCATTTTTGTAATTGATCCAATTCAAGCTTTTCAGGCTCCTTATTAGTTATAGATTTTATGATCTTTTCTATAATTAATTTTACATTAAATTCGTCAGACACACACACCCACATCCTTAATTGAAAATGTTTTATGATATTTTCATCATTGTATACAAGTTGAGCAAGTGTGGTCTTTCCTAATCCTCCAAGCCCACATATGGAAATAACTGAAACATTCTCATCATCATTTGAGTCCAATAGAAGTTGCATAAGATTATTTTTCTCATCACCTCTCCCAATAACCTTTTCTGTATGTATAAAAGAGTGTGTTTCCCTTTCCAAATTTACAACTCCTTTTTCATCAACAAAACGTACACTAAGGGAAGGTGGTCTCGCTTTGTAAATACTCTCTAGTGTATCCTTAATTTTCTTCATTTTATGAGCTATCTTAATACTAAATGCAATCTGATTAGACTTAGAGAAGAAGATTCGTACCTCTTTTTCCATTTTATTCATAGTCATTACCTTTCGCTGCTGAAATTGAGAGTAGTAATCATCTAGCAAATCATCTGCATCATAGAGTGCATCTTTGAGCCTCTGAAGCCAACCTGTCACCTCATTATTCTTCTTGCTGTGCTGCTCCTCAGCGTCAAGAAGTATCCCTCGGATAGTGCTCACAATGTCCTTGAGTTGGCTAACTTCATCTTCAACACTCCATGCCAGTCCGATTTCATGGACAGCCAATGATCCCAACTGCTCTATGATTTTCCCTGCAACGTCAAACATAATTCCTTCTGCCATTTGTTATTGGTTGCTGTAATACAAATTGATTTTAAGAGGTGGAATTAATTAATAAGAAGATAGCTATAGAATTGAATATTAAAGTAACTTAATAAGACCAGTCTTATTTGATGATCATCTCTTAAATTATGCGGTGAAGTGAGATATTGTTGAATTTAATTGAAAAAAATGGTATTAAGATGCTGATAAACATAAATCAAGTTACCTTAGCAATAGCACTGACAAATTAAGAATGGAGAGTTTGAGAGATTTGGTGAGAGAATTTGAGAGATTGAATTGAGCGTTTTAGAGTAGAAAGAAGAGAAAAAGAAGAAGAATCAAATAAATTAAACAAAGATAAGAAAAGGATCCAATACGTGCGAATAATTCTAATGACAACAATGCTTAATTCATTCATTTCTTCTTTCAACAGAAGAAAAGAATCGAATAATGAAAAAGCAAAAGCCAAGGCTGAGGTTTGGCATTAGAATATTGAAAGAAAAAAATATAATAACTTGGGTGCGAAGATCAACGGTTAATGCTAATAGTAATTATTAACTATTACATGTCGTTCAAATTGCACTTTTAAATTCAATGAATTTAGTTGATTATAGGGAGTTTATTTATTTATTTATTTTAAATTCAATGAATTTAGTTGATTATAGGGAGAAAATCAAAATAAAGACCTATGTTTGTGTTTGAAAAAAGCTTGCAAAGAAAGAATGGAATTTGCTTTTGTTTTTACCTTTTTCAGATTTTTTAAATTGGGTGGCATTGCAGGTTATGGAAATAAAATAATGTTACGGACACTGATAATTTGCATCGAATTTTTGTACTAACGTAGCCACGTTGGAGACAATATTTGTCTTTCGTGAATAAACGACTGTCCAACAATTATGGACGTCCGTCCATATTTGATGGACGACCGTTCATCACAAATGAACGGTTGTCCAACAATTATAGACGTCCGTCTATATTTTATGGATAGTTGTGAATTACAAATGGACGATCATCCACCAATCTAGATGAATTCTTATGCCGAAATAACAATGGACTCTCGTCCATATTATATGGACGGGAGTCTATTTCTTACGGATGGGCGTCCACCTCGAATGGATGCCCGTCCATAATTTAAATTATAAAAGAACGGATGCCCATCCATATTATATGGACTGGTGTCCATTTTCAATAATAATAATAATAATAACATACTAAAAAATATATGGGTTTTTACTGGTCTCTAATATGGGGAAATACAAAGCTATAGACTTCAGAAGTTAAAATATGCTTTTGTTTTACACGAAATTCACTACTGGCCCTGTAAAATCAAAATAAATCAATATACCATTTATTAACATAAAAATATGCCTGTAATCTAAATGAGAAGCAAAACTAAAATAGTCAAAATAATCAATACCTTGGTATCTGTACAAGGCAAATAAAAATTTTTATTTGCCAATGGACGATCGTTCATATTCAATGGATGGCCATCCATTATTATATTTTTTAAAATTTATGGACCGGCGTCTATTCGAGGTGGACGCTCGTCCATAGGAAATGGACTCCCGTCCATATAATATGAACGAGAGTCCATTGTTATTTTCGTACAAGATTGGGTCGTCCATTAAATATGGACGGGCGTCCATAATTGTTGGATGGTCATTCATTCGTGGAATACGTGTTTTGTCTCCAACGTGGTCATATCTGACTAGATGCTATGTCCTTCAGTGCAAAAATTCGATACAAAAAATCGGTGTCTGTATCATTATTGTATGGAAATATGACCCTTTGCTTTACGTTTAAACTTTATGTTGCTACTGTTAAGTCCACTACGAAATAGAGGTTTGGGCTTTGCATTTTGGGCCTATCGCCAAACCAATGGTACATTACATTTGTTTTTGAAAGCCCAATACAGTTTTCTATGGAATCTAATACTCTTATGAGGAAACTGTAGATCTAGGCTTCGTTTGGTTCAAGATTGAGAATACTACTCTTGGTATTCCAAAAAAAGTTAAACAGTAAAATACCCAAAATCTCTCATTTTTGGGAATACTATTTTCAATATTATTTAATTTTTTTTAAACCCTCTAAATTTGTTAATTTAATTAAATACCCATAAATATTTTTTTTAAAATTACAAAAACACCCCAACAATCCACATTTACCAGATTCCGGCCACCACTACCGGAAAATGGCCGGAATCTGGTAGGATGGCGCACTACTGGCTGAATCTGGCCGGTAGTGCATCGATCTAGCCTTTTTCGGCCAGATCAACGGCCAGATCTTCGGCCAGATCTACGGTCAGATCTGGCCGTTGATCTGGCCGTATTTGGTCTCAACGACGGCCAACAAACGGTCATCGTTGATGGTCAACGACGACCGTTTGTTGGCCGTCGTGACCGAGTGTTACGGCCAAAGATCTGGCCGTCAACGGCCAGATCTTTGGCCTTAGATCTGGCCTTTTCCGGCCAGATCCATGGTGGATCTGGCCGGAAAAGGATAGATCGGCGCACTACCGGCTAGATTCAGCTGGTAGTGCGCCATTTACCAGATTCCGGCCATTTTTCGGTAGTGGTGGCCGGAATCTGGTAAATGTGGATTGTTGGGGTGTTTTTGTAATTTTAAAAAAAATATTTAGGGGTATTTAATTAAATTAACAAATTTAGAGGGTTTAAAAAAAATTAAATAATATTGAAAATAGTATTCCCAAAAATGAGAGATTTTGGGTATTTTATTATTTAACTTTTTTGGGAATACCAAAAGTAGTATTCCCAATCTTGAACCAAACGGAGCCCTAGAAATTTAAATTGGGCCTACTCCAATATTATATAACATAAGACTTTGGTTAAAAATTATACATGAACAAAACATAAAAGTTCGATAGCCTGGCTGGGCAGAAACGTAGTTCGATAGACAAGGTGACTACGCGCTCGATAGGACAACAACTCGATAGTAAGGACACCTTGAACGCTGCAGCAACTTCAGCCAATCTTTGCAACGTTGCTGTAACCAGCAACCAACTAGGCATGGTGATCACACCGCGAACGAGCTTGCCACCATGCAACGACTAGAGAACCATGGATCCTAGCACATCTGAGCCACGGATGGGGTTCCCTCTAGAATTGAAGAACAACTTGTACAATGAATTACGTGATGAAATCTCAACTTGTTGACTGCGCAAGTCGTCGCCATAGGGGCATGACCAGAGAATCTCAGCAACATCACTGCCCTTGAGAATCATATAGGAGATATAAGTTACACAAACTTGTCTAAACATATTTTAGGTTTTCATGTGAAGTTAGAGACATAAATTTTTTCTAACTCAAGCTTTTTTTTTTTTTTTTTT
Source organism: Pistacia vera (assembly GCF_008641045.1). Classification (NCBI taxonomy): domain Eukaryota; kingdom Viridiplantae; phylum Streptophyta; class Magnoliopsida; order Sapindales; family Anacardiaceae; genus Pistacia; species Pistacia vera. The sequence goes on from NW_022196055.1 coordinate 513,967, forward strand.
TTTTAATGATTAAACCTTAAATGCATTTAAAAAAAATATCTAATCAAGGTGATCTATTAATATAACACATATTTTTAAAAAATTAAATTTTTTTTTTTTAATATGTGCTAAGTTGATTCGCTTCTTAACCTAAATTTAACATAAAAGAAATTACTATACGATGTCATATTAATTGTACTATATCTGTTTAAATTTATATTGTATAATTTTTGGAAATAATTTTAATAATTAAGGTATTACAAAGGTAAACTAAACATATATTTTATGTATTTTTCAAAAATAAACTACTAGAGAACACATTGTAATTATTTTTATTTGCATAATGTTATTTTTAGAAAATGAAACCAAATATCTTCCTAAATCTTAAAAACAAAAAAATCCCGTAACTCTAATTTAATTTTCATTAAAAAAATTTACAAAATAAATTCAAATAAAAATTTAAGTTTTAATAGTAAATATTTTAGACAGGCTAAAGGAAATTAAGGAACAAATAATTAAGAAGAAAAAATGCATAAAATATATACAAAAATAAATAAAGAAAAAAAATAAGACTTCTCCTACATATTTCAATGGGAGATTATCATAGATTATCTTCAAGATTTCCAAATTTATCATTCAGATAACAAATTTTGCATTTTTTATCATAGACTACCTCAAAGTTCAAAATTTTTATTACCAAACTTACTATTTTATTCAAAAACTTTCTTTTAAGACCAAAATTACGATTTCACTCATCTACCATAAACTAAAACATAACAAAGTTATGATAAAAGGGTATCTATAATATAGTTTGAAACTTTGAGAATAGTCTCACATGAAAAAAATTCCCTTATCTCTTTATCAATGTCCTGCAATTCCATGGAAAATATTTGTTTGTTTGATATATAGATTTAAAGAAATAAAGCACATGTATTCTACAATATATGAAACCCAGTTTGATTATCTAAATGGTAACTAAAACATGCGCTGCATGGTTGAATCTTAAAATTGTCCAATGACGTTTTAAATCTTTTTAGAAATGTTATGGCTTCGATTGTTTCAGTTTTAACTTTTAAGAATACTATTATTAGTATTCCCAAAAAAATTAAACAATAACATGTCATTATCCCTAAAATATTATTCTATATTTTTCAATTTCTTTTAAACCTTCTAAATTTATTAATTTAACTAAATACCCCTAAATATTTTTTTAAAAAATTGCAAAGACACTCCGACCATCCTCCGGCGGTGGTGGCCGATTGTCCATATTTGAGGGTGGGTTCAGGGTGTTTTTGTTAACTTTTAATGTTTTATTATAAGGGTGTTTTATAAATAAACAAACATAGAGGGTATTTTATTAATTTGTAAATCCTACATCGTAATACCCGCCCAATTCAACTTTTTTTAAACTTTTTTCAAAAAACTTTTCCCAAAAACGCAAAAATGTAAACCAAACGGAGCCTATATACCTATGTCCAAGCATAGTTAATTTTCTATATTCCCCTGAAAAAGAATTATAGCAAATCAAGCAATAGCCAAACGACGGATTATTCCGCCAAATTTAAGTAGCAAAAGAGAGTTTTCTTAATGAAATAAACATGTTCATCAATCACTTTACTGGTCTTTTGGGGAGGAAAAATCTTGATCAGCTAGGCTTTTGCATATCCAACAGTCAGCCTCCCTTGTGCGACCTAGCAAAACGGGTGGGTGGGTTGGATACGGGTTGAGTCTAATGGGTATGGGCCTAAAACGGGTTGGTTTTAAACGGTTCCAATATTTTGAACTCGAACCCTATCCTATGCAGGTATCGTTAGTATTAAGATGCTGATAAATATAAATCAACTTACCTTAGTATTGACAAATTAAGAATGGATTGTTTGAGAGATTTGGTAAGAGCCTGATTGAATTGAGAGTTTGAGAAAGTTGGAATGTAAGAGAATTTGAGCGAACATTGAAGAGAATGATGAAATTAAATATGTGCGAATAATTCTACTAACAAACTTCTTATACTTTTTCAATAAGATTGAAGAGTCCGTTTAATTGATTTTATTTTAATTATTAAAAACCATTTTCACTTTAAGTTAATTACATTCTTGAAATATGAATCAAAATGGCAAGAAATTATTTATGTTTGTCAAATTATATCCAATAAATTTTAAGTAATCCAATAAAGATTATTATTATTATTATTGTTGTTACAATACAACAAAAGAATGCCAAGAAAAGAAGGATTTACCATCCTGCACAAAGGAGCCCAAAACCACTCTAGGCCTTAACAAAAAACAAGGGTCAAGAGAGCTATTCACACAGCAGGCCACCGACCCAACACAAAATAGTCCTGCCTGGTCAAAAAGGGCCCAAGAAAAATGAAATAACCGTTAAGGCCCACCCAGAAACCTTAAAAGAGGCTGTCAAATGAGTCCAGTACAAGCTGAAGTTGCCTTGGCGGTCCATAATTGTGCAACCCAAAGCTACCTCCATAAATGTGCAAATCTCCCACACCATCAGGGAAAGCAAACAAAGGTCTGGATACACATACACAAATTACCAAGCTAAACTGCTTATCAAGCCCAACCTCCCCCTCCAGCGATTGCCAAAAACCAAACAGCATGCCCTTTTCCCACCCTCCAACAAAGATAGCAGAGACTACTATATTAATATGAAAATGTTATGCACATACTCTCTTTTTATAAATTTTTTCTCACAATTTTGACATGATAACTCGCAATTAGTCTGTTCGTAATAGATTCCACGTGATAAATTAGCTAGCTTGCGTGCCCTTTCAACATCTAACTGAGCTCTGTACTCTCGCATCATTCTATTGGTATCTGCTTCTAGTTCACCCTTTCTTATTCTAAATGCAAAATCTTGAGCTTTCTTTCAATTAATGCTAGTGCTAGTGCTAGTGCACTTAAATACAAGTTTAGTTCAATCCCAAGACAGCATAGTTTGCAAGTATTCTACTAAGCTCAAAGTTTCAAAACATAACCAAGAGGTTATGTTTCTCGGTTCTTGTAATGGTTTAAAATGCCTCTATGTTCCTAAACGTGATGCCTTCTTCTTCCACAATCCCACATGGAACTTCCAGATTCCCAATTCAAACGTATGGTTCCGGTTATGCTCCTTCCATTGACGACTTCAATTGGTGATGATTTCTTACAAACAAGACTTCTCGCTTGTCTTGTCTTTGAGGAAAAATTCATGGAAAGGAATTGACCAGCATGTGATTTCCCATAAATCTTTTTCTGGATACAGGACTTTTCTCAATTGCGCTATCCACTGGTTGATTCCGGTCTCTCGAGAAATTGTTTCATTTGATTTGGTTGAAGAGAAGTTCAAAACCTTTTCTCTTCGTAATTCTTTTCGATTTTATAGCATTCAAGGCATTGATGTTTTGGATGGCTGTCTTTGCTGCCTAACAAATATAGAGACTAGAAAAGATTACGAAATTTGGGTTATGAAAGAATATGGGATGATGGAATCTTGGACTAGAATTTGGATATCAAAAAATCCACATAATGGTGGGAACCTTTTGTGTTTACCATTATGTTTTCCGAACAAGAAATTGAATAGAAGTTTGGGAATTTTATTGAAGGGTGATTATAGAAACCCTGTTTTGTGCTACAAAAAAAATAGTGGAACTTGGAACGAGGTTGAGGCTGACGACCTTCCATCTCATGGGTGGTTTACTAGTGTGAATGTGTTTACAATGCATTGGTGGGATTCTTCTCCCTCTCAAATTATCATCAACGATGGGGTATTCCTAATTACTGATTTAGTTGATACATGTTGGCTCTTTGCTTCAGCTTGTACTTTAGGATCACGCATTTTGCTTTAACTTTAACATCCTTTTATCATATAGTTAATCCTGTAATAGAGATTTCTTTGAGGGGTATGCACCCCTTCCCCTTTCTAGGGGTCATGTTTTCTCTCTTTCTTTTGAACTTTTTCCCCCTGTTTTGCCAAGGTTAAAGAAAAAAAAAAAAAGCAGTGAAGCTACCAATAATTCTTAGTTTCATAAGTTAGATTGTGATGAGATATGGAGTAGAAGAATAATGAGAATTATATTTTGGGTTCCAAGGGAAAAGGTAGATTTTGCTATCAAGAAATTGATGGAAAATGGAAGTTAAATGTTATGGCTGATGGTCTTCAAGATGATAATTATTGTGATGTAAACAATTAATGGAGAATATGATAACAATTCAAACTGAAAAGGTTTCCAATTTATATCCCTTGACATGGTGATCTCCTTTGACTTTATCCTTCCACTAGAGAGTCCTCCAAGGAACTACGAAACTTAAATGTAACAAATGCAAGTGACATTACTCGTCTCAATCTCTTTATAGGAATCTATGACAATCCTATAAAATGGAGAATAGTTGATTATGTGGAGTTGGCACTCCCAACTTTAGATGTGCATAACCATGTTCATGATACCATTTTTCCTTTTCTTTTCATATACATTATTTAGGCCAACTTCAGTAAATCAAGAACTAATATACACAAATCCTGCAACATATGGTATGATGAGTGCATGTTGATGTACTCAAACAGGTATGTTTTCCATATTGCATAAGCATTCCTATTTAACTTATATTTCTCCATCATAGTTTATCTATTCTTATTTTCTTTACTAGCCAAGGCGATTCTTTCCCAAGAAATCATATTCTAATGATGAAAGCTTTGTTGCAATGGAGCTCCAAGTCTTTTACTACGCATGACGCTTTCTTTTTCCTTAATCCCTCCTCTAAAGAAATAACAAAGTGTTCCAATCTGTTCCCTTCCAAATTTCGATTTCTGAGCATCATGGTTTTGGTTATGCTTGGTCTATTGACAACTGCAAATTGGTGACATTACATATCTTGTCTTTCAGAATCAATTCGTGGAGAAGAATTCATCAGCCTAAAGAACTTTTCATTATAAATCTTTTCATGTATACAGGACCCTTCTCAATTGTGTTATCCACTGGTTGATTACATCTTCATTTGATTTGTTGCATCAAATTTATCATTCCATCGTCGCAACCAAGAATTTGCTCTCATTAGTTAAAACCTTGATCCATCTTCAAAACTTAATTGATTTTAATTATTAAAAACCATTTAACAAACAAGACAGGCCCAAAGAACCACATGTCAGCCCTTGTGCTGGTCCAATCTGTAAACATCCATCCTTGAACTAAGCCCATAAAAGCAGGCCAAGAAGAGAAGAAATGCACAGGGAGGTGATCATCATCCAGGCATCCACTGACTAAAATTTTTATGGCCGTATGATATTTTTATGAAATTTCTCTACCACTCCTTATTCGTAAATCATATGTTTTAAGTATCAATTTTTCAAAGTTATTTTCTTTTCATGTAGCTGAATTCGTTTAAATTACTAATTGCTCTTTCAGGTGCCTTCTACCCATCATAAGAGATCGGATACTGTGGTATGTTTGCTTCAAATTGAACATTTATAAGAATTAATTTAGTAATAATTCAAAATATATTGAAGATTAACATACCTAGAAACCAAAGTGCCATTAAAAAATCTTAAGATAAAAGTGAAGAAGTCTCTTGGTAGTTTTATTACCTTTGTTAACAATCATATACTTTACTATGAATTAGCTCATAACATGCAAGAGTTGATGACTTTTTATTTAAATCCAATGATGTGTTTTGTCAATTGAAAAAGAGTAAGAACTTATTGTTATTTCATAAAGTAATTTCGAATTCTAGCTTATCCCTCTTAATTATTTCTAATCTTCTATCATCATTATTATTTCGAAATCAAAACTTCTTTTGGTAGGTTTGTTTTTGTAAAATTGCGTGGACTCAGGCGTGTCTTTTGATAAGAAATTCCTTAGTCTATCTAACGAAATTAGCTTGAAATTTTAAAGTTAATTATTGGAAAAACAATGCACAAGAAGTAATCATTAAAGAAATTCATTATAGTATTCATTGCAAGACCAAAAAGCAAAAATAAAATTTTATATATTAAAAAAATGGTATTGAAAATTGAAAATATTATTTTTCAATTTTTTTTTCTTCCTAAATCCTAAAAAAAATTGTAATTGTGTTCATTTAATGTGGTGGTGTTATTCATATATGAATATCTTATGAAATGAAAATCCATAGCCATTTTAATAAAAGCAATATATAATCCTATAAATTGAATTTCAGCTTGGGCCCAAATCAGTGAAGGAAGTGAGAGTGTTCTTGCTCTGTACAGTTATAGCAAAGCATGGTTTATTGGTCTGCTCAAAGGTGGCCTAGTTTCCAATTTCACAAGCATGGTAAATTGCTTCAAAATTAAGTCTTTGTCTTATATTTTAAGGATTTCCAAATGCTGGTAGTGATGGTGAAGGGTTACAAGCTTATAATAATGGGTTATAAGCAATTGTCATGTATTTGTCTACCATCAAGCAATTGTCCATTCATAAATTCTATGCACTTTTGTGCATCCTTGTTTTTGGGCTCAAATGCCGGTGTCCACGATTCACTTTTTTGGTGGCTGGTCCTCATGCACAGCTTTTGCTGCGATTTTTTGTTTGTTTTCCCTAGACCTGTGTGTCGGGCAATCCCAGAGGCTAGGTGGTTGTTTTGTTAGATTGTATATCCCTGCTTCTCTTTGGTGTTTTTGTGGTGTTTAATTTACTGGGTTTGTCCAACGAATTTGACTTTTTTGTGTATGCACTTTGATTTTCCATCAAAACCGTGGCAAATATTCCACCGGAGCTCACCGTCAAAATATTCTCAAAGTTGCCCAACAAGTCTCTTCTCCGATTCCGTTGTTTATCCAAGTCATGCCTAGCTTTAATCGCCGACCCTCATTTTATCAAGATCCACTCAACTCAACCATAAAGACAAAGACTCCTCGTTTCAGCTTCAGGCTCTCTCTTCTCGGTCGACCTCGAAACATGTCATGATCATGACAACAAATTTATTGCGAAAGAGCTTCAGCTTCTAATAAGATTGAAGTAAAAATATCCCATGAACCTTATTTCAACATATGATTCCAGTAAAGGTTTAGTTTGCTTGGAATTCGTCCTCAAAAATCTGATCATTGTGAATATTTATTTGGATTTGGTTATCAAACCTGCACATCTTCTCTTTGAGAAACAATTCTTGGAAAAGCATTAAAAAGAATACCCCATCCATTTTCCTACTAAAGTTTCAAGTCTGTGGATCTCTCTAAATGGAGCTATCTATTGGATGTTAAAATCTTCATCCTTGGTTGTTGTGTGAGTGGTAGTTTTGGGAGTGCTATTCATCAGATTCTCACAAACCTTGACTGGTCCACTGAACCAAGCTCTACATATTCCTCTTGAACATCTGCTTCGAATTCTGAACGTAAATTTTCATCAGCCCTCATTTCTGCAAGGGAGAACATATAGCGAAGAACTACAGTAGCCAGAATTGTCACCTTTGCATCGTCAAGGCCCTACAGCCAAACATCTTCTCTTCAACCTTCAGCTTCTTTTTCTTCATGTTGTACTTGCCCAGATATAAGCTATCCCTTTTCTGCTCAAACTTAGCTTGGGTGACGCATAGGGATCTTTCCACCTAAATGAAAAGGAGCTCCTTCCAAAATGAATAGCCAAAGCAACTGATGGTTCCTTAAGATATGTTACAAGAGCATCACCCTTCTTTCTTCCAGTCTCTTTATCCACGTAGATTTTCCTATCTACAAGAACACATATCACCATGAGAGAGCCAGGAAAATATGGTGGGTAATCATAAAAGAACGAGATAAGATGTTCCTTTTCCAAGAGCTTGCGTGCCCTTTCAGCATCTAACTGAGCTCTGTACTCTTGCATCATTCTATTAGTATCTGCCTCTAGTTCACCCATTCTTACTTCATCTTCTGCTGAGTACCTCTGAGTTCAAATTCCCCTTTCCACTCTCAACAAAGAACTCAACCAATAGAACAGCCGCAACTCCAAAAATACACAATAACTCCAACCACAAGCAATAACAAGCAATAAGCCAACCAATCAAATAACTGAAGAAAAAGACAATATGCATTAACATATTCAGAATCAGTAAAAGGATATCCAGAACAAAAGAACAATTCAGAAACAAAGAAAGAGCGTACTGGACTTCGAGGGCCAGTACCTCCCAGACCCTTTTTACCCAAAATTCATAGAAAAATTCATGGAAAAGAATTGACTGGCGTGTGATTTCCCATAAATCTTTTTTTGAATACAGGACTTTTCTCAATTGCGCTATCCACTGGTTGATTCCGGTCTCTCGATAAATTGTTTCATTTGATTTGGTCAAAGAGAAGTTCAAAACCTTTTCTCTTCCTAATTGTTTTCAGTTTTATAGCATTCAAGGCATTGATGATTAGGATGGCTGTTTTTGCTGCTTAATGAATATAGAGAGTGGAAAAGATTACGAAATTTGGGTTATGAAAGAATATGGGATGATGGATTCTTGGACTAGAATTTGGATATCAGAAAATCCACTTAATGGTGGGAACCTTTTGTGTTTATCATTATGTTTTTCGAACAAGAAATTGAATAGAAGTTTGGGAATTTTATTGAAGGGTGATTATACAAACCCTGTTTTGTGCTATCAAGAAATTAATGGAACTTGGAACGAGGTTGAGGCTGATGGCCTTCCACCTTATGGGTGGTTTACTAGTGTGAATGTTTTTACAGTGCATTGGTGGGATTCTTCTCCCTCTCAGATTATCAGTATTCTCCAGCACCACCGATGGGGTATTCCTAATTACTGATTTAGTTGATACATGTTGGCTCTTTGCTTCAGCTTGTAATTTAGGATCATGCATTTTACTTTAACATCCTTTTATCATATAGTTGATCCTGTAATAAAGATTTCTTTGAGGGGTATGCCTTAAAATGTACCATCGCCCCTCCCCTTTCTAGGTGTCATGTTTTCTCTCTTTCTTTTGAACTTTTTCCCCCTATTTTGCCAAGGTTCATTAAAGAAAAAAAAAAATAAAACAGTGAAGCTACCAATAATTCTTAGTTTCATGAGTTATATTGTTATGAGATATGGAGTAGAAGAATAATGAGAATTATATTTTGGGTTCCAAGGGAAAAGGTAGATTTTGCTATCAAGAAATTGATGGAAAATGGAAGCTAAATGTTATGGTTGATGGTCTTCAAGATGATAATTGTCGTGATGTAAACAATTAATGGAGAATATGATAACAATTCAAAGTGAAAAGACTTCCAATTGATATTCCTGGACATGGTGATCTCCTTTGCTTTATCCTTCCACTAGAGAGTCCTCCAAGGAACTACAAAACTTAAATGTAACAGATGCAAGTGACATTAGTCGTCCCCATTTGCCTTATCCTGTAAAATGGGGACTAGTTGATTATGTGGAGCTGATACTCCCAACTTTAGATGCGCAGAACCATGTCCATGATACCATTTTTCTTTTTCTTCTCATATAACATTATTTAGGCCAACTTCAGTAAATCAAGAACTAATATGCACAAATCCTGCAATATATGGTATGAGGAGTGCATGTTGATGTACTCAAACAGGTATGTTTTCTCTGAACAGGGAACTGGTGTGTATATGGATAACTAGAACTACTAGTCAGTTTAGTAAGAGTTTGGATGGCTTGATGAACCAGTTTGGTCAATGAGGCTGTGGCTTTTAACAACGTTTTTTTTTTTTTTTTTTTTTTGGCGATAAAAGATGTGAATTTCATAACTTCTGGTAGGCTACATGGGCTGGTTCAATGCACTCCTGACAATAGTGTTTCTTCAGACTGCAGCATATTCTTGGCTGCTTGTGTTAGTGAGATTTCCAGATGCCTTAATTGGAATCGAGGACTTGGAGTTTATAAACCTAATTTCAATATCGGGTTTGAAGTTTACCCTTTTTAAAACCTTGGTATAAGATTTGTTTATTTTTATTATTCATTATAATCTTAACAGAGAAACTTAATTGTAAAAGTGACACTTTTTTATTGGTATAGGAGATACATGAATCCTTTGGATTGGAACCTAACAAAATACATAATTTTTTCCTTGAAAACCAACAAAATGCTAACAGAATTGGCACATTGACCTTGGGGAGGGGGGTGGGGGGTTGGGTTTGTTATTATAATAATAATTATTATTGTTGTTGGTGTTATTATTATTATATTATTGTTGTTGTTATCGTTACAACAAAGAATCCAAAAAAAAAAAAAAAAAAAAAAAACAAGGATTTAGAATCCTGCGGAAAGGAACCCAAAAACACTCTCGGCCTTAACAAAAAACAAGGGTCAAAGGCTATTCACATAGCAGCCATCGACCGAACAGAAAACAGTCCTCCCAAGTGAAAGGGCCCAAGAAAAAACAAAATCACTGCTAAGGCCCAGAAACCTAAAAGAGGTGCTTAAATGATCCAGTACAAGCCAAATGCCTTGAGGGTCCATAAATGTGCAAATCTCCTACCCATAAGAGAAAACAAAAAAGGTCTGGAACATTCCCAAACCAAACTGAACTGCTAATCAAGCCCAACCTCCCCACTCCAGCGATGCCAAAAACCAAACAGAGACTACTTATAAAATTTTATAATATTTAATTTCTATATAGGATAAAATCTCGGAAGTTTATAAAGTGCATCGAAATTATATTTTAATTATTTTAAGTTTATTTATGTTAATTAAGAAATTTTTAAATTGAGTCTAATGGACATGGTTTCAAATCATGTATCTATCGTGTATCAAAAACCTAATTTTTCGAATCGTGTATTGCGTATCGTATCAATCGTGATCACCTTTTTCAAAAAATAATAAATATTTTTTCTAAAAATTAATATCATCCCTAATTGATTAACATTTTATGGTATTACATATTAAAATTAATCAGAAATTAAGAATCTATTTCATTTCCTCTCAATCATTCTATCATTTCCAAGATCAATGTCAATATCTATAACTCACGTGTTATTATTATCATGCAAAATGGGCATACATCTTCTTTTTCACTTTCTCCATGCAAAATGGGTAAATTGGCAGTTTTAGTGAACAGGGTTAGGTGACCCGATTCGACCTGAAATTTTTTTTGGACCTTTGGCCTAAATTAATAAAGTCATATCAATTTGTATCGATATTTTTAAGGTAACAAACGATACGTATCGTATCGTAGTACATATCAACGTATCAAAAAGTTTATAATACACTCTCTAATACGTATTGTTGCGACCCGTATCGAATCGTATCATAGGAACACGTATCGTGTCTCTAAATACTAACAACCATGCTAATGATGCTCAATTTCATAAAATTAATGAAAGATATTTAACTGAAATGAAACCAATGGTGTCACTATTGAAACCACGATTCATCCTCCTCCAGAGCTTATCTTCTACCTATTCTCAAAGTTACCCATGAAGTCTCTCTACCGATTCAAGTGCATATCAAAATCATTCATGGTTTTAAAATCATTAATATATATTTTCAAAGGTTAAATTATTATTTTTTTCGCTTAAACCTTAAATGCATTAAAAAAAAATCTAATCAATGTGATCTATTAAATAATACCTACTTTTTTAGTTATTGTAGATGTAAAAAATCTACGGTTACAGAAAGAATCGATCATATGGGGTTGAAACCATTGACAACGGAAAGAATGGATCCTATGGGGTTGAAACCATTGACAATCTGTTGGACTTGCACACACGATAAGACAAACGTGAAGCTTACAGGAAACGCCGGGGTGGTGTTTGCTGTAGGCACTCTGACGTTCAAGTCAACAAAGTTGAAAGAGACTATTTAATAAGAATTAAGGGAAAGAAGGATTATTGGGAGTCTTGTCGAAGGTCAGGATTACGATGAAGGTGTTGAACTCTCAGGAGCAAGAATTTAGGAGCAAGTAAGTGATTTTGAACAATGGAAATTGCATCATTTATGAGAGGGCATGCCTTTGTTTATATAGTAAACCCAAGGGATTGGAATCCTAGTAGGATACTTAGTCCAACTTTGGGAGATAATCTCTATCAAGAAAGAAAGATGTTTTCATGTCCTTATCAGATTAGATTTACCAATTTGAGCAAGATTTAGGATCTTAGCAGAAGAGGAAATAGAATGGATTTCTGATTTTCTATTTATGGAATATTGTAGGCTAATGGGTCGGAGCCCGATTTAGCTTAACTTGTATGATAGTCCAATTCATAGAGTGCACAGTTCACAAGGTGACTTTAAGCGTAGGCCAAACCGGAGTTGGGCTAAGGTCTTTGGCCGTGACATATTTATTTCATTATTGGGTCTCATCATGTCCAAGACTATTTTTTGCTCATACAGTTCTGATCTTAAATACTTAAATAGATGTTGAAAATAATAACTTTTTAAAAGAGGTGAGAAGAAAGGACATAAAACTAAAATATAGATAATTTAAAAAGTGAGATATACACATAAGTGCAGATTGATTCCTTAAGTGCATCCGTGACCTTTGCTTCTTCATTCTGGAACCTCGTTAAATACGATGTCAAAGTTTCGTCCATTTCTTGAAGAATATTGCTTAGATAATTGAGCAGTATTGCGAACTATCTTCTCCCTTGAAATTGTTGCAAATATAGCAAGAAATAATTTTTTATAATTTAATAATTTTTTTATATTTTTTAGTTGTGCTTTTGTACAAAAATACCCCAAAATTTTTAATTTGTCAAGTCAAATATGTGATACAATAGTATATCATTATTCCACAGGAGCAAAATAATTCGGGTAATTCAAAGTTGTGTTTAGTCAAATTCAGTGAACTCCCACACTTGTTGGGTCTAAATAGTAGTTTCCAGAGGTTTTGGGATATAAGTTACTTTCACAAGTTTTAGAGGGTGTAAATTTGTTAATGCTTTATAATTATAAAAATACAGGTGGATTTTACTCTTTTACCTTAATACTAAGGGAAGAAATTTTAGAATGTTGATGGCAGCATGACGAAGAGTTGAGAGTAATTACTAGTATAACGGAGTGCTTAGTAAGATTAGGGCAAACTTTTTTTTCTTGGGGGGTGGTGGGGGTGGTGGTGTTGGGGGTTGTTAGGCGATGAAAACGTATTAATAATTAATTTTATGTCAAACAATATTTTGTATATAAGTTTGTGAGAGAAAGTTTGTATAAAAAAAGTTGTGAATGTAGTATTTACTCCTATCAAAATTGTCCAGGAACACCTTTCACCATTTAATTGCTAATCAAATAGATAAGGGACATTATTGTCATTTAACAACCAAAATTATTTTCCTTAATTTTTAATTTATTTTTTCTTTAGTTTTTAATTTTTAATCAAACGTTGTTTACAAATAAATGTTTCCGATATATTGGCTCACACTGATCCTGATAGGACTAGGTGTGATTTTAACACTCCATCATTGACCAACGGTTGACCATCGTTGGCCATATCCAATGTTTTAAAATTTTTGAATTATTAATTAAATAATAATTTATTCAAAAAAAGGTTTTATGACATACTTAAATATTTATTGAATACTTAAGAAAATAAAAATATTTTAAAAAATAAAGTGTCTATTTTGGTCATTATACATACACCAACAATTTCAAAATCTAATTTACTAAACACACACTCAATAGATTTTGAAAATCATACTCATTATAGAAGTTCTCTAGGATTTAACACAATTTATATTTTAATTCTTAATATAATTTATAATCGTATTCATAATTGTATTTCTCTTTAATTAAATTTATTTTTCTGAAAATATACAATTCTACGTAAAAACATATTAGCAAAGCACATATCCCAACAAAATACTAATTTGGCTTAACTTGGGCTTCACAATCTAAATAGAAAAGGTAAAAGGAAAAAGAAAACTACGTTATGCAGTAATGCTAGGTATATATACAAACTCATTATACAAATTACTTCCTATAAACTGCTAGGTGCATATTTGACATATCACTTACTCTAATTTGTTTAATTTATCCATAATTTAAAGTCATCCACTCATATTAAAACATGTTTGTATAAATGATTTTATATGAAAAGTTTGTAAATACAATATTATTCTAATTTTTGTTCAAATTTTATTCAGAAATGGTGTGGATTAAGGATTTATGTGGAGCACCTTTGCCATTTCAATGGCAGACAAATTATCCAGGAACATTGTTATCATTTCATGTACAAGATATTTGGGAAACAATAAATGAAAATGTGATAGAAATGACTCATGATGAGTGGATGTAAGAATTCGGAGAACACATTTTACCATTTAATTGCTAATCAAATAGATAAGAGATTTTATGGTCATTTAATAGCTAAAATTATTTTCCTTTAACTTTTTTAAACTTTTAATTTATTTTTTCTTTAGTTCTAATTTTTTAGTTTGTTAATGTTCCTTAAAACATGGTTCTAACTTCTAATCTGTTTTTAGTTTTTTAACATTTTTTAAATTTAGATTTTAAGAACCAAATTAACGTTAAAAAAAATCAAGGACATTTAAATTATTTTACATTTTTTTGGTTCAAAGTTAAAGGTTAAATAATAGAGATCCTTAATTAAACCATTTGTAACTTTTGTCCTTTCATTTTAAAAGTTTAGAAACATTATGGTAATTTTATATACAAGATGGACACTTATCTTACGTCATCTTACATCCAATCAACATTGCAAAATAGTCAAGAGACATTAAGGCCATTTGATAATCAAATAGTACAAGGATATTATGGTCATTTTACACACAATATATTTTGTAAAGGAAAATAATGCAACCACCGACGATAGTACACCGAATTTGTGCACCGAATGATGTGATAAAATCCTGATCGTTGATTAATTTTAACTTAATATTAATCAATGGTTAGGATTTTGTCACATTATTTGATACACAAATTCGTTGCACTATCGTCGGTGACTGTAACATTACTCTTTTGTAAAACATGAATGAAAAAGGTGATGTAACTGGCTGTGATTGAATTGTAAGTCTTCTTGGGGAAGCTATCAGATTTATTGGGAATAACTCGGAGAAAATTCAACTTTTTGAAATGTGAATCCTTTGAAAGTTTTGATAATTAGCTACATACAAAAATTAACAAAAAAGCCAGAACAATTACAGGGCTATTCCTCTATGAATTAGTTTATTTTTTGTGAAAATAATTAAAAGAATTCAAATTATATATATTTTTGCAGAGTATGAAAAACCCTTAGTTTGAAAATAAGATTCTAAAAATAATACAATTTATTAGGAAACATTGTGGGGATGTTGTGAGCATGGTTTTAAAACTCGGATTGGACGACTAGTCCAACAGGGAATCGGTCCCTAATCCAATCCATTGAAAGGCTAAAGCCCGTTTTAGCGATTGGACCGAATTGGCTTAGGGTTGAACCGATTTGAATTTTACTTGACTTTTATATGTTGACCGCTAAGAATAATAATTGATTATGAGTATACCATTTTAAATGGGTACCGAGAAATTGCATAATTGAAATTTTTGATTTTGTGAGTAGTGCTATTCCTACAAAATAAATAAACTAATGTATGCAAATTGATGTGACACCATTTTTTAATTGACACATTATTCATCTAATTTATTGAACATTTAATGAGTTGACTTTTTATATACATTCATCTATTTATTTTATGACACATCAATTTGTATTAAAGAGTTTGTGAAAATAGTATTATTCTATTATTAATATTATTTAATAAGACTATAAACAAAATAATCAAGATTGATAATTTATCCAGCAATTTGATATGAATTAGATTATGATTAATGCATAAGTTTGTCTTCATTTCTGGAATTAGGATTCCTAATTCCCTTGTTTACTTATTGGAATTCAGTAAAGAATCAGCCTATTAGAATCACGTGCATAATTAATTCCATAAAAACATAAGTAAAGGGTTCCTCCCTGATTCTTGAGATAAGGAATCCTATAGATTTACTTTTTTTATTTTACTCTATTTTGAATTTAAATTTTTTATTTTTTAAAAATATTTTTATTTCAATGGTTATAATTTAGTGATTATTAAAATAGGATTTCGTGGAGTTGACTATATTTGACTTGTCACTGACCACCATTGACTAGTGCTGAGTGGGCATTGATACTATTGACCGAACATTGACAACTATTAATCGATGTTGATCGACCGTTGACTGTGTTAACCGGCTGTTGACTCTGTTGATCAATTGTTGGAATAAAATTTTGATTTTTTTAATTATATTAATATATTTTAAGTAAAAAAAATAAGTTTAAAATATAGTATTAATTTTATTATTATTATTTATATAATTAGTTTTTTTTATCATTGTTTACATAACCATTTTTTTATTTAAACATATATTAATAATTTTTAACTTATATGGAACATTTTAATGGTGGGGGTATATTTGATTACATTCCCTCAATATTTTCATCTTATATGTAAACAATGGAATCATAATTTATTTCATTCTTGATTCATTATTCGACTATGTATCTATTTCCTTTTAAAAACTCTTCCAATAAGTAAACATGGCCCTAAAGTATATCTTCATGTTTTCCTAGAAATTGAAAACCGGGAATTGATTCCAGAGATGCATAGGCATGACCATATGGCCTACAACATTTTTATGATTTTGTTTAACTCTGAAATCATGAGGGGAGACTCCACTAATTAATCTTGCTTAATTAAAGTTATTGAAGAAGAGAAAAATAGACAATTACTCCAACTAATGATTANTTAAGAAGCAAATTACAATAGATCTAAAACATTACCCGTCACTGGTTGTATATTACTAAAATACAAAACCGAATCAGCATTACATACAATTCATACTTCCTCACTAATTTCACAAAAAGATGTTACAAATATCATGTCAAATGTTACCCATAATCCAAACAACAGTACCATGATTTCCCTTTTAAAAGTCTATAAATTTATTTACACAATCTCAATACCCTTTTAATAGTTTTATCAATATAACAATTATATCACTGAGAAAGCATATAATAATATTAATAATAATAAAAAAAACTAACAACACTAGGTAGAAGCAACTAAATAATTCCAAATACCCTTCTACAAGCTCATCAATTTATCAATTTTATTACTTAAAAACACATAATAGTTACAAATTAACAAAACAATAAAAATAAACTACTAAAGGATTATCAATTTTTATACACAATCCAAAAACCCTTTTGAAAGTTCATCAAGCTTGCTATTTTTGATAGAATAAATTAAAAATAATTAAATGAAAGTAATAACACTAAGCAGAAGCAACAAAATAATTCAATAAAATAATAACAATAATTAACAATTAAAAAAAAAAATTGGTTATGAAAGAGTAGTATGAAAGGGTACAAACCATGCCGTCCTCGATCTCTTCCGGCGTAGCTGAGTTGGGGCCAAGGCGAGCTCGCTGCATGGCCTTGTAAGCTTGGTTTTTGCCCATTCTGAGAGAGACCCAGGTGACGAAGTGCAAGAAAATTTGTGGGAAAGTTGGAAACCCAGATAGAAAACGAAGGAAAATTTAAGAATTAAGTTGATAACGGTCGAAATCCCATCAGAATTGAGAGGAAATATAGGGATTGTAATGTTTCTGCGAGAAAGAAGTTTAGAGATTGAAATTGAAATAGATTAAACTTTTGAAGATGAGAGATCTCAAATCCTTGGCTAAACCCAAGGTTATAATATGTACTAATTAATTAATATGTATTTTTCTTTAAATGAATTACTTTTTTTAAGAAAGAGATGTCATATTAAATTGAATGGAGAAATGCTAAGCCATGACTACGAAGGAAAATAAGTCTGAGGTGGACTATGATCAAAGGAATACAAACTTAAATAGGGAGTGTATTTAATGGGAAAGCTAAAAAAATATCGGATTTTAAATATGATTTAAATAATAGGGATCAATAAGAACGTTGGACTTATCGGTTAAAAAAGTTTATCTAATAATATAAGTGTTTTTTAAGTTTTTTAAGTATGATGAAGTAAGAGATTGTTTAATTTAATTAAAGAAAATGGTATTAATATGCTGATGAACATAAATAAAATTACCCTGGAGTTTGAGAGATTTGATAAGAGAATTTGAGAGATTGAATTTGAGAATCAAACAAGGAAAAAGCAAAAACAAAAATAAAAGAATCAAATAATTAAACAAAGACAAGAAAATGATTCAATACGTGCGAATAATTCTAATGACAAACTTTTTATACTTTTTCAAAAAGATCAAAGAATCCATTTAATTGATTTTATTTTATTCACTTTAAGTTAATTACATTCTTGAATTATGAATCCAACTGTCAAGAAATTATTGATGTTTGTCAAATTATATGCAATAAATTTCAAGTAATTCAATAATAAATCATTATTATTGTTATTATTACAACAAAAGAATGGGAAGAAAAAACAAAATTACCATTAAAGCCCACCCAGAAAACTTAAAAGAGGCTGCCAAATGAGTCCAGTACAACCCGAAGAGGGCTTGACGGTCCATCTTCAAAGCCCTCCAGAGAACAAACAAGACAGGCCCNCACTAACTAATGTAATAATCATTCTTCATATTATATTGTTTTTATTAATGAATATTAAAGGTTCTACTTTATTAATAATTTGAATAGTTTAATTATGTGCATTATTATTAAGGCAATTAATCTGATATATTTCTAAGAAATTTCCTTATTCTTTATCAATAATTAATGAGTTGAATTTAGTCATTTATATGGTGCTATGATATTTCTATGAAATTTCTCTACCACTTCTCATTCATGAATCATATGTTTCAAATAACATAGTTCTGTCTTTAATCAATTTCTTAAAAGTTGTTTTCTTGTGCGGATACTATGGTATGCTTGTTCCAAATTGAACATTAATAAGAACTAATTTAGTAATAGTTTAAAATATATTGAAGATTAATAATAAAAAGTGCCATTGAAAAATCTTAAGATACAAGGGAAGAAGACTCTTGGTAGTTTTATTACGTACATTTGTTTACAATCATACACTTTATTATGAATTAGCTCATAACATTCAGAAGTTGATGGCTTTTTATTTAAATCCAATGATGTGCTTTGTCAATTGAAAAAGAGTAAGGACTTATCGTTATTTCATAAAATAATTCAGGTGGGAACCACCACTCAACACAGGTTTGACTTTAATCATGACTTGGTTCAAGAATGGGAAAGCAATTATCAAAAAGCGAATTATTCCCCCGTTCACGCAATTGTCAATAAATTTCTAATCTCCCACCTTTATTCTTGTTCCGCAGTCAAAGTTTCTTTTGTAGGTCTGACAAAACAATAAAGCAACAGTATGACACTTTATTACAGATCTGGCCGATAAAGATTTGGCCGTCGCTGAAGACCAAAGATGGATTTTTTTGGTCTTTTTTGGCCGTTGACGACCACATGTAGTCGTAGATTTGGCTTTTTATGGCCAGATCTATTGTGGATCTGGCCAGAAAAGGCCATAGCAATGCGTTACAATACAGATCCGACCGGTCTATGTAGTAAAGCAATTTTCATGCCAGATTCTGGCGATGGTGGCCAGAATCTGGCACTGCGGGTGGTGAAGGTGTTTTTGTCATTTTATATATTGGGATATTTAATTAAATTAGCAAATCTAGGGGTTTCTTTTATAAATTTTTAAATTTTACCTCGTAATACTCCCCTATTTAACTATCCAATATTATTCTCAAAATCCTATCCAAAATAATAAACCAAACGCATTCTATAATATTCATGAAAATATGAATATTAAAATTAGTTGGCGGCATGAGACAAATTTGGCAGCGTATATATCTAAAACATTTTCTTTTTTAAAAATAAAAATAATATCTAGTTTATTATCTGATAAAATTAAAATCTGGTTAACTATGGAATGGACTAATGCTGGCTAGTTAAGGATATACATTTATTAAGCNTGTCTCTTGAGCAGTTGTCTTTGATGGAAAGACAACTGCATATAAGAAAGAGACTTTACAGGTCCCCATTGATGCAGTTTTTATTTTTAGTTTCAAAACTATCACTCCAAAATTGCAGTCAGTGGAAGATCTCGTAATTTAAAAAGGAGCAAGAAGAACAAACAATATTTGATATGGCCGGAGGTTTGTCATTTACTTTCGCATATATTTTATGGAGATTTTATATTGAAATTAATTGTATTACCAATGAATATTGGAATATGAATGTGTTTTTCATCATATGCTCGTCATCTATGGAGCCGAAAATCCTTGAGGAAATTCACAGGAGAAAACGTGCAAAGGTCAATGTTACTACATCGATTTGGGTCGCTGTGTGACATCACTCTGATATCAAAGGAAAAGAATGGGAAAGCAAATATGAAAAGATACAATAACGTCATTTTCACAACCAATTAAAAAAAGAATTATTCCCCCGTCACGCAATTGTCAAGAAATTTCTAATCCTCTAACTTCATTATTGTTTCGTAATCAAAGCTTCTTATGGAGTTATGGTAGGTCAACTTACATTGAAATAAAATCAAAATGAATTAGATTATAATACTTATTATTTATAGTAAAATAAAGAAATTAATTAATTATTATAATATTCATGAAAATATAAATGTTAAAATTAGTTGACGGCGTGAGACAAATTTGGAAGCATATGTACATCTAAAATATTTTATTTTTTGGAAACAAAATTAAAATCTAGTTTATTATCTATGAAATCAATATAATATAGTGAGTAATGATAAAATTAAAATCTAGTTCAGTATAGAACAGACTGATACTGGCTAGTTAGAATATACATTTATTAAGTCAGAGTCAAGAAAGAAAAAAGGCCAACAACTTGAGATAAGGTTCTTGGAAGCTCTACTATTTTCTCTACTATTTCCTCTTTACTTTTCTCTACTATAGAAAATATGTGTTAATAATTTAAAAATTATTAAAAAAAGGTAAAAAAACCAAAAAAAACAAAATTTGAAAAAGAAAAAATATAAGAACCCATTGAATTTAAAGAAACGGAACTGAAAACCCTTAAAAGGGCAAAAAAAAAAAAAAAAAAAAAAAACTGAAAATAATTCAAAATTTAAGTATAAAAATTAAAAAGAGAAAGTGAAAATAATTAAAAATTAAAAGCTTTTATTAAATGATCAGTTTGATTTAATATAATGAGTATGTTTCATTCTGATTCTTTCAAATATTTTTATTTGAAAATAAAATTTCTTATAAAGATTTGTTGATAATTTTGAGGACTTTGATTGAAATTGATTTCAAATAGGATAGGTTACTGAAAAAAAGAGTTTATTAGAGATAAATTTGGCTATAAATATCAATTAAACTAATAAAAATGTCATATAATTTAATAAAATAACATCTTAATTAATAAAACTCTTTAAATTTTCGTATATAAATATTTTATAAAATTTAATAAAAATACATTAATCATGACTTGCTTTTTTCTTATTTGACCTGGGTTTTAGAATGGGAAAGCAAATATGAAAAGGTGCAATAACGTCATTTTCACAACCATGACTAGGGAGCAAAATTAAAAAGAGAATTATTCCCCCTTCATGCAATTGTCATGAAATTTCCACCGATTTTCTTGGAACGTTGTTGGCGTTTTCTCTACCATTTTCTACACATATTTCATTCAAGAAGAGAGGAAAATCAGAGAAATCATTCATAATAAGTAAGAAAGTTTAATGGTTTTCCATCGCTTCAACACCCTCAAAGCTGTAAGTATAATTTCTTTTGAAATATATTTATCAATATTTTCCTTCATTGATCTTTTATCTATTATTTGTCTTATTTGTTAGTTCATATCTGGCTTTACATACTTTCTCTGGACCAATTGCATCTCATTATGAAGCATTGAGATCCGGATACATTTGTTTGTTGGGTAACATACTTGGACTTTGTATATCTATTATTTTTCTTTTCTTTTATTTTTATTTTATGAAAGTACTGATGCATCTATGTTTTAAACAAGCTGAACAAGTACTCAAAATTACAATGAAATTTGGTTGAAGATTCTTGATATTCAAAGTCTCCCAAAGTTTCTGAAGTTCGAGTATCAGATCTAAGCTTCCAAAGGCTGATTAATTGTAAGTGCTTCCATTGTTTCCTAGATTTGTTTCTTTTTCTTTTTGTTCGAGTACTTGTTCACGTATCTTTTAATTTTTAGATAGTCAAAAGATGATATCATTTTTTTTATATAATTAAAAAATAATAATACAATAAACATTTTTTTTAATTGTTGTCTCTAAAGGATAGAAACATATTGATCTAAGTATAATTTCTTTGATCACAAACTAAAAAATAAAAAACAAATTGGTGGTTTCTTTGTTAAAAATTTAATTTTCACATAAAATATATAAGATTGATTTTTTTTTTCTTTTTGCTCTTTTCTGGAAATTGAAAATACTTATAGATGGTCTACAAGAATTTAGATTATCTTTCCAATTAATTTTTTAGGTTTTGACAGAGGACGAAATTGCTTGCATATACAATATCAACAAACTTGTAAAGTCATCATGCAAATAGCCTCTTCATCAACATCTTTTTCTTCTCATCAGAAATATGATGTCTTTCTAAGCTTTAGAGGTGAAGACACGCGGAAGCGTTTCGTAGATCATTTGTATACTGCTTTCAATCATAAAGGATTGCATGTTTTTAGGGATGACAAAGAACTTGAGAGAGGAAAACCCATTTCGCTAGAGCTCCTTCATGCAATTGAAGAATCAAGATCTGCGGTTGTTGTTTTCTCAAAAAACTATGCTTCTTCCACATGGTGTTTAGATGAACTTGTTCAAATTGTTCATTCCATGAATATAAAAGTTTTTCCAGTTTTCTATAATGTGGATCCTTCAATGGTTAGAAAACAAACAGGAGAATTTGAAAAAGCCTTTGTCAAACATGAAGAAACTTTTAGAGAGGATATTGGAAAGGTGCAGACTTGGAGAAATGTTTTGACAGAGGTGGCCAATCACTCTGGATTTGACTTAAAGGATGGGTATGTTACAATTATTTCTTCATCTTTATAGTGGAAAGTTTAATTATCAAAATGAATTATGAAAATGATATTCATGACTTGATTGTTTAAATGCGCCAGTCATGAGTGTTGATACTACAAATTAAGCTTTGAATTTCTTATTCAAACCAAGTTTTATCTTTATCAAAAATTTAAAAGTATTCGTATAATGAAATATTTAATTAACAAATTCTTATGTTACATAGATAGTATTTAATAATAAAGTAATTAATGTAAAAGATAATTAATAAAATAAACTTTTCATATTTCACCAAGTAATGACAATAATAATCAATAACTTGGTTTTTCTTTGACAAGCATGAATTCTTTTATTCAATTTTCCTTCTTACTATAACTAAGACACATAGTATATAATACAAAAAGTATAGAGATAATATAACTACAATAGAGACTGAATGCTATAAACAAAGGTGTATGTAGATAATTTATATGATATAAACTATTTATACATTAGTCTATTCATGACTAGCTAGTGTTGTATGTTGTAACCATAATTTTTTCTTGATCTTTTCCACTCTTCAAGTATGAGTCACAATTTATTCAAGACATTCTGAAGGAAATATCAAGCAAATTATGTTTTTCAAAATACACAAGTGTTGAGGGCCTAGTAGGCATAGATTCACGTTTGGAGAAACTGAAGAAATTTATAAGTCCTGAGTCACATGATGTACGTATGATTGGGATTTGTGGAATGGGAGGAATAGGCAAGACAACAATTGCTAGAGTTGCCTATGACTTGATTTCTTGTGAATTTGAGGGTAGTAGTTTTTTGGCTAATGTTAGAGAAATTTCTGAAAAAAGTGATCTAGTTTCTTTACAAAAGATGCTTCTTTCCCAAATTCTACATATGAAAAAAGATGACATCAATGTATACAATGACTTTGATAGAATAAGCATGATAAGAAGTAGGTTAGGGCGTAAGAAGGTTCTTATTGTTATAGATGATGTGAACAATCCAAAGCAATTAGAAAAATTAGTTGGCATGCATGATTGGTTTGGCATGGGCAGTAGGATCATAATAACATCAAGAACCAAAAGTTTGTTGACATCCCATGGAGTAGATGGAGTTTATAAGGTTGGGGAATTAAATGATGATGAAGCCCTCCAATTATTAATTTCAAAAGCCTTTAAGAAACATCAACCTTCAGAAAGTTTTAGGGAGTTATCCAAATGTATTGTACAGTATGCTAGTGGTCTTCCATTAACTCTTAAAGTTTTGGGCTGCTTTTTGTGTGGAAGAGAAGTTCATATATGGAAAGATGCATTGCAAAGATTAAAAAGAGATCGGAAGAAAGAAATATTGGACATACTTCAAATAAGCTTTGATGGGCTAGACGAATAAGAGAAAAAAATATTTCTTGATATAACATGTTTCTTTAACGGGAGGGGTAGATCTTATGTGACTAGGATTCTTGAAAGTTGTGGTTTTTTTTCCAAATATTGGAATAGATATTCTAATTGATAAATCGCTCATAATTCATGATGGCTATAAATTGTGGATGCATGATTTGTTACAACAAATGGGTCAATAAATTGTCAAGAGAGAGTGTCTCGAAGAGCCTGAAAAACGCAGTAAATTGTGGATGGAAGTAGACATTCATCATGTATTGACAAAAAACACAGTAAGCAATTCAAATTTGTTAAAATCATATGCATCTTTTCAATCATCATTTGCTTTAACTAGTTAAATATCTATATAAGGAGTGAGCTAGTGCATTGTTAGCATAGTAGCTAGCCTCACTAGATTACACATGCATGTTTAATTTATTATTTTCCTTTTTCTGTATTTGTTGATCAATTTGTAGTCCAGTTGAGCATATTAAAGTCTCTTGTTCCTCAAAAACAGTTATATTTCCAAAATTATATTTTGGTTTCTAGTAAATTTATTTTCTCCCTAGTTTAGATACTTTTGATATACATGAGCATACTGACAACAAGAATAGTACGATCTATAATTAAAAAAAAAAAAATTGATAGTCATTTTTTATATTGTTTTAAAAAGAGTAAGGAAAAAATCAATAAAATATATATTCTATAGATTCATGAATATATTTAAATTAAATATTATAGAAAACCTATAATATTTTCACAATTTAAAAATTAAATTAAAAATTATTTGAAAAGTTAAAAAGAGTTATATGTTTTACTTGTAAAATTTAGACAATGATTTTTGTTTTTTTTTCAAAAAGAATACAAAGTTCCTTTTTTTCTAAAATTTTTCTTTAACAAAAATTCATTTTTACAAAATATCATGAAAATTTATGAAATTTACAAAATAATAATTTCGTTAATAAAAATTGGTGTAAGCATATGTAAGATTAAGTGAGTTTGAAATTGAAGAACTATTTTCATAAGATTTTGTGTTACTTGTAAGAGTTTTTGCGCAACCCAATTAAATTTTATGTTAAAATGTTAATGTCAGACCTATAAGTAGAGGAAAGTTGTCGCATTTTGTTTTTTCAAGTGGACTGCAAATTACACATATATGTTGAAGTAATTAGCGCTCATATCTATATAGTTCAATTCATGTGTTAATAATTCTTAACTTGCTTTCTCTCTCTCTCTCTCTTTAATTATTTTGAAGGGAACTGAAAAGGTTGAAGGTATGATGCTCAACTTTTCTACCGAAGAGATCCATTGTCATCCTAAAGCATTTTCAAAAATGATTAATCTAAGATTACTCAAGATCTGCGATGTTCAACTTTCGGAAGACCTTGATTACATTTCCAACAACTTACTTATATTTGATTGGAAATGATACCCTTTAAAATCCTTACCATCAAATTTGCAATTGGACAAAATTATTGAGTTAAAAATGTATCAGAGTCGAATTGAACAAATGCCACAGGGAATCAAAGTAAGATTAATTCAATTAAACTTTCCTATTTTAGTTTTTATGAAATATTTTATGCTTGTTATTATTTAATAAATATGGAAAATTAAGAAAAGTACATCTTTGTCTAACTTCTTTTCTTTTAACAGCCTTTCAACAATTTGGAATCCATCAATTTTAAAGACTGTGAGTACTTAATCAAAATACCAAATTTAATATCAGTCCCAAATCTCAAGAAACTGTATCTTGAAGGATGTAAAATATTGCGTGAGGTTCACCCATCTTTATTGGTTCTCAAAAAGATTACTTTTTTGAGTATGTTTGGTTGTACGAGTCTTACAACTCTTCCAAACCAGATTCATATGGAATCCCTAGAGCGACTTATATTAGGTGATTGCTACAAATCGGAGAAGTTTCCAGAGATTGAAGGAAGAATGGATTGTCTACGTTACCTCAATTTAAGCAAAACTGCTATCAAAGTACTGCCAACGTCAATTACACGTTTGAGTGGACTTGAAGAATTTTCTTTGGTAGATTGCAAAAATCTTGTGAGTCTTCCAGTCAATGGTTTGGAATCTCTTCGAACATTTTATCTTTCTGGATGCTCCGAAGTTGATAACTTG
This sequence comes from Pistacia vera, assembly GCF_008641045.1. Classification (NCBI taxonomy): domain Eukaryota; kingdom Viridiplantae; phylum Streptophyta; class Magnoliopsida; order Sapindales; family Anacardiaceae; genus Pistacia; species Pistacia vera. The sequence goes on from NW_022196055.1 coordinate 540,310, forward strand.
CCAGAGACTTTGGAGCGTTTAATCTTTCTGGAAAAGACAAAAAGACTTAAAAGTAAGGGAAACTGCGATAAGACGGCCAATGGCGTCCCTTTTTCTTATGAAGAATCTTACAGAGTTAGATTTTAGTGGATGCAGAGGACCGCCATCAAAATCTTCGTCTTCAGTCTTCTTCGATACTTTTAGATTGCCCACTTTGTCAGATTTTTGCAGATCTTTACAAAGTTTGATTCTGAGTGACTGCAATATGGAGGAAGAAGCGATTCCTAATGACTTTTTCGGTAGCTTTTCTTCATTAGGAATGTTAGACCTTAGCAAAAACAATTTTGTTTCACTACCTGGAAGCATCGATCATCTTTCTAAGCTTCGACATCTTGATTTCAACGGTTGTAAGAGACTTCGATCTCTACCAGAACTTCCGCCCAACATAAGATGTATTGACCTAAATGGTTGTGTTGCACTGGAAACAACATCAAATGCATTAAGGTTATGCAAATCCAAGCTGTTTTATTTTTCATGTATAAACTGCTTGAAATTGATCTGCTGCAACAATCTAGCATCTTCAATGCACAGAGAATCCATTAAGGTCAGTGTATTTCTCTTTCTCTCTCTTCATCTTTTGAGTTAAACATTATTCTCTGACTTTTCTTTCTTTTTTTGAGTTCAGGGAACGTCTTATCAGACGAAGTCAATTAATGCTTTTAAATTGGTTTTTCCTGGAAGTGAAATTCCAGAGTGGTTCCAACATAAGAGTGAAGCTTCTTCAATTAAAATAGAAAAGCCTCCAGATTCTTATGATAACAAGATCGTGGGATGTGCTGTCTGCTGTGTTTTCGTTTTGCATGAGCATCGTCGTCAAGATTTTGTCATGCCATGAGATAAAATCATGTTTATATATGCGATTGGCTGCGATGCGACTGGTGAAAAACGGAGATTTGCTGACATTATATTTGGCGAGTCAAGTTGGGTCACGATTGCGTCAGACCATCTTGTGCTGTCGCATTTTGATGAACTATTCTTTCAAGATTTTGTTGAGCTTTCATTTGAATCAAATGATCCAGCATTCGAGGTGAAGAGGTGTGGGATCCATCCGGTATACGAGAAACAAACGAAAGAGTTGAAGCCAAGGACCAACAAATCCAGTAGCTCTACTTTTGGGAATTCATATGAGTTAAACGAAGATTTGGTCGGATCAACGGTGGATGTTGACTGTGATGGGTCAGAAGACGAACCAATCTCCAAGATAATAACGTCTCCAAATTTCATAAATGGCGAATCGAGCTCAAGGTAAACTTTAATATTTGTTTGGTTTTAACGACCTCAACGAATATTGCTCTTGAACTCTCATCATCTTTTTTTTTACAATTTTATACTTTAACTATATTGTTTTTCCATTCTCATATAAATTTTGATGTGAAAAAGGTATGAGGTGAATGAGAAAGAAATAGAAGAGTATTCTGATGATGAAGATGAACCACCATCAAAAAGATTAAAAGAATATATTGGTAAGTCCATATCTCTATTTCTGACCCAATTCTATCTTATTTTTCTCTAATTTTAATGTTCTATGCCAGATTGATTAGACCAAGTTGGAACTTGTATGGGTTGGAATGAAGCTTCTTGAACCAGAAGATGATTTCGGTGACTCCGAAGCAGTTGTTTTTCACCTAAAATGTTATGTCAGATCTTTGTAACAAAGTGGGCCTAAATGGGACTTCAGAGGATGTACAATTGAATAAATCTCAACTTAAATGTGTGAAGTTCCTCAATTAATAAATACTATGAATTTCCAGGAGTATTAGGAACCTTTGGTGTGAGAGCCTGTACTATATTGGCGTTGACGTCTGAATTCTATACCTCTGACACGGGTGACATTTGGCATTTGGCTGATAATATTCCTCCAATGCAAGCAGCTGTTTAAGGGGAATACTGGAATTTGTTAATAGGGTCAACCAGGAAAGAACTGTTGGCTGATACCTTGATGTTTGATGAAATGCTTGAAGGAGGGTTTGCGTTGAGAGGTGAGCCCTTTGAGAGATGTTTGATGAAATGCCTGAAAGAAAAAAAAGGGTCATTGTGTTCACTTAATGTGGTGGTTTTTATTCACATATGAATGTCTTATGAAATGAAAATCCATAGCCATTTTAATGAAAGCAATATATAATCCTACAAATTGAATTTTCATGCCTAGCTTTAATCGCCGAGCCTCATTTTATCAAGATCCACTCAACTCAACCACAAAGACAAAGACTCCTTATTTCTGCTTCAGGCTCTCTCTTCTCCGTCGACCTCTAGTAATGGTTTCCCTTTCTTGGTTGTCTGCAATCCATCCACAAGAGAGTCCAAGGCAATTTCAAACTTTCAAGAACAAGATCATTGTGAATATTTATTTGGATTTGGTTATCAACTCTCAACATCTTCTCTTTGAGAAACAATTTCTTGGTTTTTCCCACTAAAGTTTCAAGTCTATGGATCTATCTATTGGGTGTTAAAGTCTTCATCCTTGGTTACTGCATTGGATTTGGAGGAAGAGACGTTCAAACATCCTTTACATTCATGAATTGCAGTATATAATGGGTTTCTTAGAAGTAGGTTTCTGGTTATGACGATACCCAGCATATATTTTTCATGTAGATTATTTGTTTATGTTTATTCTTTTTTCTTTTTTTTTCATTTTAGGCTAGATTTTTCATTGATGGGCTGAACTCAAATTTACTTCCCCTCTTAAATCCAAATACAATTAAGTAATAAACAGAATCTCCACCCAAAAAAAAAAAAAAANGAACATAAGCTCCATTGTTATTATTCTATTCTAAATAAACTTTCACTATTATTAATACTGGCTTGCTTCTCAGTAGAGACAGATAATTACATTAAACTGTACACATATTTATAGCTGTGCATGGTTAAAATTGCAAGTTTCTGCCAAATTTGAGTTACATTGAATGAGAAGAACAATTATAGCTATGCGCAACAGCTAATTGTATGAGATAATTGTATGAGAAGTTTTAAGGCTGGCCAAACGAGCAACATGCCACCATGGTGAATGAAATGACCCATCCACCTGCGAGGGCCCCATCAGAAATACTCCAGGAAAAGATAATCATCCATAGTACATATACAGAATTGAATGAAATTTTCTAAATGCATGTCAAGAAACCTTGTACATGCATATCTCTAGAAGATGATTTAAGATTCACATCCGCACAAACCAATGTATCCCAACTAATTATTTAGTTAATGTGTTAAAACGTATAAACCTATATAAATTCTCATCGCTGACAGATTGTTTTGTCATTCAATTTTCCAAAACATGGGTCAAAATTCACTGTCAACATAAATCGAAAAATTAAAACATAAATAAAAGGTGTAAAATCTCTCAAAACATGGGTTCTCCTTTAAATAAGCATAAAGTTCTTTTCTTTTTTCCCCCTATTTGAACAAACTTTAAGAAGCAAATTACAATAGATCTAAAACATTACCCGTCACGGGTTGTATATTACTAAAATACAAAACCGAATCAGCATCACATACAATTTATACTTCCTCACTAATTTCACAAAAGATGTTACAAATATCATGTCGAATGTTACCTATAATCCAAACAACAGCACCGTGATTTCCCTTCTAAAAGTCTATAAATTTATTTACACAATCCCAATACCCTTTTAATAGTTTTATCAATATAACAATTATATAACTGAAAAAGCATATAATACTAATAATAATAATAAAATAAACTAACAACACTAAGTAGAAGCAACTAAATAACTCCAAACACCCTTCTAAAAGCTCATCAATTTAGCAATTTTATTACTTAAAAACACATAATAGTTACAAATTAACAAAACAATAAAAGATAAACTACTAAAGGATTATCAATTTTTATACACAATCCAAATACCCTTTTGAAAGTTCACCAAGTTGGCCATTTTTTATTGAATAAATTAAAAATAATTAAAATAAAATTAATAAAACTAAACAGAAGCAACTAAATAATTAAATAACATAACAACAATAATTAAAAATTAAAAAAAAAAATTGGGTATTAAGTGAAGTATGAAAGGGTACAAACCATGCCGTCCTCGGTCTCTTCTGGCGCAGCTGAGGTGGAGCCGAGGCGAGCTCGCTGCATGTAAGCTTGGTTTTTGCCCATTCTGAGAGAGATACAGGTGAGAAAGTGCGAAAAAATCAATGGAAAAGTGGAAAACCCAGATAGAAAACGAAGGACAATTTACGAATTAGGGTGTTAACGGTCGAAATCCCATGAAAATTGAGAGGAGATATAGGGATTGTAAACTTTCTGAGAGAACGAAATTTAGGGATTGAAATTATGATAGATTAGACTTTGGAGATGAGAGATCTCAAATCTTTCGCTTGGGTCGGATTGACCCGATTTTATGAGTTCGGTTTATGGTAATTTTTAATTAATTTTTAAAAAGAATAATTTTAAAATAAATGATATATAACTTTATCTAAGACTAAAAACATAAAAATTCAAAATTTTCCTACAATAAAAATTATGAAAATTTGTTTTCTTATTGTTCACTTATTATATTTAGCTAATACCAATTTGACCAAAAAGGGTTTAAATGAAAGAGTATCAAGTAAAAGGAGCAGAATGAAATTAGACAAAATGATGCCGTTTTGTTTATAAAGAAGAGCTGCTTTGGTTAGTTCTTTGAATACAAGAAACAAGAAACAANGTGGATCTTTCTTTACTTGTCAATATCAAGAAAATGGTGAAATTCGATTCCATAATTTAGGGTTTTATGATTTCTTAAAACTGAGCTAGATTCCTAACTTAATTGATGATCTCATGGATGTACATTTCTTGTTGATAATAAAGTGTCTCTTTCTTGATTTAATAATCGAGTATTTATTCATATATGTTAAATAATTTCATTGTGGATTTTATTTTCTAAAAAAAAATTGACTATTTTTGTTCTTAAAATTTTTTCTATGAAATGTAATGGCTCGGTTATGGGAGTAATGTTGAAATATCTATACCACATTTATGGATAATCAAGTTTGATTTTATAACAACGAAGTCCCTAGATCTAATTATTGTTTTCAATGCATTTTGCAGAATTTTGAGAAAGAGAAATTTTTCTTTCAACAACCATAGTAAGATATCTGTTCATCTTTACTCAAATATTCATTTAACAATCAAGATGTGTTCATATTTCTTTTTAGATAGAATTAAGAAGTATTATATAGATGAATATGACAAACTTAGTTTCATTATATCAAGGATTTGGCTTAAGTTTGATATTGAGTTAATTTATGATGATTATGTAGTATCAACTTGAAGGTTGAACACCCAAAGGACCTTATACCTTTTGCGGACGGCACTACCTGGGTGTCACTCATGAATTGTAAAGGATGCCTCAGAATGAGAGGTGTAAAAGTTGTAATATTTTTTTATACAGTTTTCCTTAATCTTGTGGAATATTATTCAAACTCCAAAGTGAGTTCAAACCCTATAACCTAATGGTTATTATGTTACTTGACGAGATTTGTTAATATAATCCCAATCATGTAGATCGAGAAGAAGTAGTTCAGCTAGATATGTAAGTTTTTGGAAGTAACTTATGGTAGACATTCAAGTAATTTTTGGTTGGTCCTAATAGAAAAATCTTATTATAGGAGCTTGTTGCTACTTTGGGATAGTCACGAGATGTTTTCCTTAATCGTACCTATGCTAATGCACCTGCAGTCGTGACCATCACTTCCACTTTGGCTGTTTGATTATTCTGCAAACAGGAAAATTATCTTATGTAAACAATGCAATGCCCACTTTGCTTTGGATCAAAGACGGTCTTCAATAGTAATATCTCCATCTTTTCCAGTCTTTCTATTCTTATTCACTTGTGTTTGTTTATAATTTTCGAAACTTAGCTAGAAACTCAATTGATCACATGGAAGTACATTTCTTGTTCATAAAGTGTGTCTTTCTTGATTTGATAATCAAATATTTATTTAGATATCTTGAATAATTTCATTGTGGATTTTTTTTTTCTAATAAAGTATCTGAGTATTGTTCTTGAATTAACAAATATTCGATGAAAATGTAATAGCTCGGTGATGGGAATGATGTAGTAACATCTATGCTACATTTGTGAATAATCAAATATGATTTTATGAATAATGAAATCCCTTGATCTAACTATTAATCAATGCATTTTGCAGGAACCAGTGAGTCCAGGAATTTTCTTTTTAGAGTGGTAAGATATACATTCGTAAATCTATACTCATTACATTATGTTGAGTGTATTTGTAAATTTGATAATTATGATGAATTATGTAGTATCAACGTGGCCATTCAGCCACCACAATTCCATTTTCTTTCTCACGATGGCAATGCCTTGCTAGCATGGGTGTATTATAGAGGATGAAAAAATGTGAAGGGTTTCAAAGTGATAATATTTTTATATAGTTTTTCTTAGTCTTCTAAAATATATTTCTAATCCAAAGTGAGTTCAAAGCTGGTAATCCAACAGCTATGTTACTTGTCTAGGTTCGTGCAGAAAATCACAATCTTTTAGTCTTAGTAGGAAAAGTTAGGTTGGATATGTAAGTTTTTGGAAGTAGCTTAAGCAAGATATTCAAATATAATTTTTTTTTATATGTCATGATAGAAAAATATTATTGTAGGACCTTGCTATTGTTTGGAACGGTGCCGAGATGTTTTCTTTAATGGTACAGGTGCCGATGCACTCGTTGCCACCTCCACCTCCCTATCAACCACCACCACCAACAGTACTAACACCACGACTAGCAACAGGGAAGGGGGGAGAAGGGGTCAAGGACCCTCCTTAAGTTTTTAAATTTTTTTACTAGTTTTTACAAATTTGCCCCTAAATGAAAAGTAAATAATAAAAATACTTCAATCCACCAAATAAGTTAAACTTTTTTTTTTTTTTTTTGTTTTGCTATCAAACTCAAAACGAAACTCCTCTTTCTTTACTTCCCAGACCGGTTCTTTCTCTTAACAACCTAGAATTCAATTTTTTTCCTTCCACACAAACAAGTGCAGTTCTCTCCCACCCATCAAGCAACAATCCCCTTTTTTCTTCAATTTGTCAGGTTATATTGATACATTTTATATTTCTATTCTTTTATTTTGTAAGTTTAAGGTTAAATTATAGATTAGGATTTAGGAAGATGAAATTGCCATTGGGACCACAAATTTTACCCTTTTTTTATTTGTGATGATATATTGCAGTTAGAGGAAGTAAGAAGATATTTTTTTTTAAAATTATTTTGGAGTTGGCCTTGGGACCACTAACATGTATTGGTTGATTTTGTGTTGTTTTTTTTATGGATAAGATGGGTTCTTGGGATCACATTGTTTTACTCATTTTTATATTTGTTATAAAAAAAAAGTGTTTTATTCAAATGGAAGTTAACTTGTATTGTTTTACAAGTATTATGTAAAAGTGGATTTAATTGTACAAGTGTTTGATTATTTGAATAGATTTTTTTATACATATCAATTTAATTTTAGCCAATTTATACAATGTAAGATCTATTTAAAAAAATATTACATTAAGATCTGTTTCAATTCAATTTCTATTATTTTAATTTAATTTTGTTAAAATATTTAAAAATTAGAAAAAGAAAGAGATATACTTGTGATGTGTATGTGTTATTAGAATACTTTAACTTATTATATACCTTGATTTATTAAAGAATAAAGAGAACATAAATCTGCCCTGGAGTAGAGTTTACTTAGAACAAATTGGGGAGAGTGGACAGGCCCACCCTGTCCCCCATTACACATTTTTTGATGAAAAAATGCCTAAGTCCTATGGTGGTGGAGCTGAGCCGAGTGCCTATTAGAAATGATAGAGCTTGAGGTGAGTCGTGTTCCAATTATTGTTAACATCTCGACCTTTTGGCGTTTGCAACTTGTAGGCTTCCTTTCCAACAACCTTGGTGATCCTATATGGTCCTTCCCAATTGGGGACGAGCTTGCCTGCTTCTATCTCCTCAGTATTTTGAAATACTTGGCATAAGACCCAATCGCTAACCTTGAAGACCTTGGTTCGGACATTCTTGTTGCAGTGCCAGCAACCTTCTACTAATAGATGACATTACGAATGAGGGCCTGATCCCTTAGTTCGTCTATGGTGTTTAGGTTATGGTAAAGTTATTGCCTGTTGGTATCCTCATCTAATCGTCAGAGTCAAGCCGAATGGACTAATACTTTTGCCGCGATGACTACTTCTGAATCGTATGCCAAAGACAAAGGAGTTTCCTATGTTGATGACTGAGCGGTGGTGCCATAAGACCATAGTACCCTAGGGAGTTCATTCGCCCAAGCTCCTTTAGCCTTTGGAGTCTCATCTTTATTGTTTGGATAATAGTCTTGTTAGACGACTTGGCTTGCCCATTTGCTTGGGGATAGCGTGGTGTGGAGAAACTTAGCTTGATCTCTTACATTTTGTACAAGTTTTGGAAGCTAGAGCTTATGAATTGGGAGTCATTGTCGATGATTATCTCCTTTGGGAGGCCAAACCGACAGATGATGTTCTTTTAGATGAAGTTCTTTACCTCATGGTCTCTCACTTAGGTGAATGCTTCGGCCTCGATCTATTTAGTGAAGTAGTCGGTAACCGCCAACATGTAGACTCGTTGCCGTAGTACGGTTGGAAGCTTTCCAATTATGTCTATTCCCCATTTCATGAAGGGCCAAGGGGTGAGGATGGAGTTGAATCACTTGGGGTGAAGGTACGACACTTAAGGGTGGGAAAAACCGGTTAACCAAACCAATTTACCCCAAAATTGAACCAAACCAGTTTTTGGTTTTTTTTTTTTTAAATTGAACCGAAGCCAGTTCGGTTTTCTTTGTAAACTGGTTGCTAACCAGACCAAAAATTCGGTTCAGTTAACCAGTTTACTCAAATAAGCTAGATCAAATCGGCCCAATTCAATCAAACCTTCCACTTTGGCCTTTTTTTTTTTTTTTTAGACAGGTTTATTCAAATGGGCCTGGACCATTTTAGCCCAATTACATCCATCCCTCCACCTTGGCCCATTTTTTAATTTGAATTAAAGTCATATGGTTTATTCAAATGTGTTGTCAAGTGACTGGAAAGTGTAAAGACGGCGGTGGCAGTTGGCAGTGTTGCAGGACGCAGTGAACTGAGATGAAAATTTTCAATTGAGCCTAAAATTCATTTTACTTAACAATATCATCAAAATCTTTCGAAAACGAAGGCATAAACAACCAAAGTGAACCTGATTCACATGTCAATCACAACAGCTTAACCAAGCGACTTCACCAGCTCAATAACATAACAAATCCATATGAAACTAACACAACTTTACAATAGTTTCTTCAAACAAACAAATCCACATAATCATATATAAATCCTCCTCACCTTTACCACGCCACAGAGCTTCACAAACTTAACTGCTACACAAATTTCAAAAGATTCTTGAGAACCAAACAGAAACACAAAACACGCCCCTCTAATCAATGAACTGAGATGGGCGATGGTGATTGACTGACTGGAAAGACGGGCGACGACAGTGGCAACTGGCAGTGAGCTGAAGTGTGGAATTGGTCGGTGGCGCAAAATACGTTTTGTGGAAAATGTGCAAAATACCTTTTAGCTTTTACCTTTTGACCTATTGAAGTATTGAGTATTGTGAAATTTTTAAAAAATTGAAAAACATAATATTATTTTTTTATTCATTAAACTGGTTTACAAATTCGGTTTCGGTTAATCGTTTTGGTTTTTTCAAAAAGCCGAAACCGAATCGAATATTTGATTTACAAAATATGGTAAACCGAAACTAAACTGAAACTAGAAAAAACTGAATTTTTGGACCGGTTTCAATCCCCTTTTTTTGGTTCGGTTCGGCTCGATTTTTGGTTTTTTTTTTCCACCCTAAGAGGGGGTAATCCTCCCATTCAATAAGGCCTGATTGGGTGAGGAGTCAGGCCCACCTCAAATTCTATCATGGTATCAGAGCCCAAGTTCAGTTGAGCTGAGCGTTTGACCAGCGGGTGAGGAGTTAGAGTCAGCAACTACCTCCATCAATAGGCATGACCTAACATATGGGCTTGACTGTGAAAGGGAGTGTTGGAGTCACACACCGACTAGGCACGTTCAAGCCTATTGGTTTATAGGAGGGGGTAATCCTCCCATTCAATAAGGCCTTATTGAGTGAGGAGTCAGACCCACCTCAAATTCTATCATGGTATCAGAACCCAGGTTTAGTTAAGCTGAGCGCTTGACTAGCGGGTGAGGAGTTAGAGCTAGCAACTACCTCTAATAACAGGCATGACCCAACATATGGGCTTGATCGTGAGGGAGAGTGTTGAAGTCTCACATCGACTAGGCACGCTCAAGCCTATTGGGTTATAAGAGGGGGTAATCCTCCCATTCAATAAGGCCTTATTGGGTAAGGAGTCAGACCCACCTCAAATTCTATCATGGTATCAGAGCTCAGGTTCAGTTGAGCTTAGCTTTTGACCAGCATGTGAGGAGTTAGAGCCAGCAACTACTTTCAATAACAGGCATGACCCAACATATGGGCTTGATCGTGAGGGGGAGTGTTGGAGTCCCACATCGACTAGGCATGCTCAAGCCTATTGGGTTATAAGAGGGGGTAATCCTCCCATTCAATAAGGCCTTATTGGGTGAAGAGTCAGACCCACCTCAAATTCTATCATGGTATCAGAGCCTAGGTTCAGTTGAGTTGAGCGTTTGCGGGTGAGGAGTTAGAGCCAACAACAACCTCCATCAATAGGCATGACCCAACATATGGGCTTGACCGTGAGGGAGAGTGTTGGAGTCCCACACCGACTAGACACGCTCAAGCCTATTGGTTTATAAAAGGGGGTAATCCTTCCATTCAACAAGGCCTTATTGACTGAGGAGTCAGACCCACCTTAAATTCTATCACACCTTTAGCGGCATTTGGGCAAATCATTGGCAACTATCACAATGTTTGGAGTAGTTGGCCAAGTTGGATCGTATTGTAGGCTAATAGTAGCCGGTCGTGAGTGCCTAATTGGCAAGGCTACATCCCTTGGCATGGTTGCCACACTTGCCTTTATGGAGCTCTACAAGTACATACTTAGCTTCCTCAGGGGTGATGCACTTGAGGTATGGATTTAAGAAGGATCTCTTGAGCAGACGACCATCATGGATAGTGAACCGAGTCGAGTTAGCCTTCAATCGGCGTGCTTCATTTTTATCAATAGGAAGCTTATCGTTTTCAAAGTAATAAAGGATGGGTGTCATCCATGAATTGTCCGAGCTAACAGGTGATACTTTGATAGAGCCCTTCACACCAGCTGGCCATTAGAGGTAGACCAAATGGATTGATGTTGATGATGACGTTTAAAGAGTCGAGCTGAGTTTTGCCAAAACATTAGCATGTGTGTTTTCAGTCCTTGGGACTTAGGTGGTGGTGATCTCTTCAAACGTTGACTATAGTTCCTTGGCCAGGTTGAGGTAGGTTGTCATCTTATAGTCTCGAACCTGGTAGGAGTCGTGAAGCTGATTCATGAGCAGTTGTGAGTCAGACTTAACCTCAAGTTTCTTGACTCCATTTCCTTTATGAGGGAGAGACTGGTTATCAATGCTTTGTATTCGATTTCGTTGTTGGTTTCCTTGAAGCTGCAATAGATGGATTGTTGAATGATATCCCCCTCTGGAGAAGTGAGGACAAGTCTTAAGCTACTGCCATTGACATTATTTAAGCTATCCATCGAGAGGGCTCACTTGGATGATGCACGGTCAGTTAGACACGGTAGCTCCCTCTCCGCCTAAATTGAAGTGTTAGGTGTGAAGTTGGCGATAAAGTCAGCTAACATTAGAAACTTAATGGTGGTGTGTGGCTGGAAGAAAATGTCGAACTCACTCAACTCAACTGTCCATTGGGTGAGCCAACTTGAGAGCTCTAGTTTATGAAGGATCTTCGTTAAGGGGAAGGTAGTCAAGACCATGATGGGGTGGCACTGGAAGTACGACCTTAGCTTCCTTGAGGCAATGACTAAAGCAAGTGCGAGCTTCTCAAGTTGGCTGTAGCAAGTTTTTGCATCAAGTAGGGACTTGCTAGTGTAGTAGACAAGTAGTTGTTTTCCCTCTTCTCCACATATTAGCAAGGCTGAGATGGCCATCTCGGATACAACCAAGTAAGTGAAGAGTTGTTCACTTGATTTTGACTTAGAGAGTTGTGGAGGTGAAGTCAAGTACGTTTTGAGCTATGCTAATTCCTTCTTATAGGCTGGAGCCCATTCAAACTTCTTGGACTTTCTGAGGGAGTCGAAGAAGAGGTGGCACTTCTCGACTGACTTTGAGATGAATCGGCTCAACACGGCTAACCTTCCAGTGAGGCGTTGGACATCCTTGATACAAGTAGGTGAAGGGATGTTGAGCACCACACGAATATGATTAGGTTGGCCTTAATTCCGTGCTGAGTAACCATATAGCCAAGGAACTTCCCAGAGGAGACGTCGAACGAATACTTAGCGGGATTAAGCTTCATATTATACTTCCTTAGCACCTCGAATGCTTGCTTAAGGTGATCAAGGTGATGCTTGGAGATCAATGATTTCACCAACATGTCGATAATGTACATTTCCATGGAGTCTCCTAATAAGCCGGCGAACATCTTGTTCACTAGTCGTTGGCAGTTGCCCCGACGTTCTTTAAGTCGAATTGCATCACCTTGTAATAATAAATGCCTCTCTCAGTAATTTTGTTTCTCTTAGAATGAAGCTAATTTCTTTTTTAATTTATTCATAGTATTCTTGCATCCTATATTGTGGACTTAATTTTAAAAGAAATGTCTGATAATTGAAGGAAAAAAAAAAAAAAAACCTTAAATAGAGAAATATTATGTTACATGTACTTATTTTCTTGTTTATTTAATTAATGATAGTTATAACCATTATCATGACTAGGGGTGAAAATCGAGTCGAGTAGCTCGCAAGCTAATCGAACTTGACTCGATGTTGGCTCGAACTTGACTCAAAATTAGTCGAGTTGAGTTCGAGTTTGAATAGTTCAAGTAGCTAATCGAGTCGAGTTCAATCACAGTAGAACTCAACTCGATATGTTCGCGAGTATTTCCAAGCTTGATGGTTAAGTAGATAGTTTTTAAAGTAATAGAGGTCATATGTAATTTAAAAGTTATAAAATTTTCAAATCCACCCTTGTTAGATGAGCTTGAAATTGAGCTCGAACTCGAATTCGATTAAAACTCGAATAAAACTTGACTAAAACTCGATTATACGAACTCGATTTCCAACTTCAAGTTCAAACTTGATTTCTTAGGCTCGATCAAGCTCGAACTCGAACTCGAACTCGGTACTGTAGCGATCGAGTTGAGTTCGATTTACCAGATACTCGACTCGATTACACCCCTAATCATGACAAATCTATAATATCGTGAAATACACTTATAAATTAAGAATAAACCTATACAAAAAAAGTTGGTAGAAATCTATTTGACAATTAATTTGATATAAATTTAGAATCCTAACTCTTTTAGTACACCATTATTTGTCATACTTGTACTTAAAACTTTCATTGTTTGAAGTAAGAAAAAATAGATAACACTAATTGGTAACACTAATTGATAAACACTAATCTATATATATATTTGACATATGTGGGATCTAGGCACATGATAGATGGATTTCCAAAGGTATTGTCTGCTTTAAATCTTGGGACTCACATGGTTTTATCCTGAAAAGGCGCATCTGGGTGGTGAGAGTATCCTTTGTGCTATATAAGTGACTAAGATCTTCGTCTCCTAATCGATTTGGGATTTTGACACCAACGATATATATTTTACAATCCTATGCAAGAAGATAAATTCTTAATATATATTTTATGTATCATCTTATTTAGTATTATCATATTATCAATAGTCACTACTTTATTTAATACACATTATTTGGTAAGAGAATTTTAGATGAAATGTAATCCATAATGCATACTAGATATCGTTTTTAGACAAATTTTCTTTTGAACTAGATATTTGAATGCCAAGTATGGCATGCAATAATCTATTTTTCAGTAGTGTACAATGATTCTTTCAGCATCATAATGCCATTTTTGCCTAAATTAGCAAGTGATGTTAGGAAGAAAACAAACACCGCAACAATAGAAGCTGAATACATGATCACTGTTGACTGTTGAGATATTTTTACTCGTTTTATTAACTTATTCTCTTGTAATTTTATACTCTTTAAAGAGAATTATTTAAAAAGGAATACAACTAATAACAAATAAAAAATCCTGATAGTGTGTCTTAATAAGAATTATACAATGTATCAGAGTGAAACTATGATTATTTTCAGACATTATATGTACAAGATTAGATATTGAGTTACGTGGTATATGTATTAATGCACATCTGGTTTGTGAATTAAAATACATTTTATGATGAAGCACGTTAAATTATTTATATATTCGTTAACTAAATAAAATTCTATCATATAGATGATAATTTGAAAAACTATAGAGAATAGATAAAATAAAAAGCTTTACGCAATCCACTTGTTTTCTTTTTTTTTTTTTTCTTTTTTTTAAGAAAAGGTAAATTTCATAAAAGAAGAGAAAATTATACAAAAAATTAGATACATACCCCTAGAAAATGTCTAAAGAATATCAGAACAGATGTATCTATCTTTTTGGATAAAATGATGGGAACAATCGCTCAAAAGGGAGCATACAGGCTCCAAATGAGGGAGATGGGCACAGGTGCCCTAATGAACTCGCAAGCTCAAACCAAATAAAAAAGAGAAACAAACGCAAGTGCCTAACAAGAGCGCACGAGATTAGAACAAACAAGACCAATTAATTGTATCCTTCACTTTGCCTAAATTGACATGAAGATTTTTTTAATAACAATTTTTTATTAAATAGTATAGCTTCTCATATCGTATAGTCTAAGTCCCTGGCATTTAGTATTAATTTATAATAACCTTATTTTATTTATTAGCATATTATATTAACACAGGGGTAGTAGTTCAAATAAAATTATATAGATTTTCTATTTTTGGATGTATTTTTAATTTACATGTAATTGCATGTATCAACATTTTGTATTTCTTTTATATTTATATGTACTTTCTTAATTTCATTAATAAAATCTCCTTATTAAGTCAGAATTCATAAATAAATAGCTAAATAACTTCCATTAATGGAATGTTTTAAATATATAAATTCCAAGTAGAATTTTAACAAAATAAATTATGTTATGTTGGCAAATGTAGTTCCAAATTCACCTGCATCTAGTTTTGTAAAAACACTAACTATAAAGTTCCCCCCAAAAATAGGCATACACCAGAAAAACGACAATAAAAGAAATCGGTTAGAAACGAAGGGTGAAACATGAAAGAAAGAGCGGCCGCGCCACCTTCCCGCCCTTGAATCTCTCGTTAAACTTCTGTAAATAACCATCTACCTGATTCGGTTGGGGTGGTGTGGTTTCACCCAATAAAACTGGTGTGGTTTCACCCAATAAAACTAAGTAAACAACCCTTTTAGGGTTCGGATTATATATACCCTATATATAATTTTACCCCATTTAACTATTATTCACACCTCCACCCGCGCGCTCAAGCTCCAAAAAGCTCAATTGTTCGGCGAGCCGCACCAACTACCGGCAAGTGTTGTTGTTGCGGCAGCCGGCTTTGGAAACAAAAAAAAAACCATTCGTAAAAGTTTCAATTTCATTGTGTATATTATTATTACATTGCTTTTTTGTGTTGTTAATAGAGATGGATAACGTTAATCAGAAGGATCATCATCGTGCAAGTTTGACGTCGTCGTCGTCTTTTTCGTCGTGGTCTTCGTCTTCATCTCCGTTAGAATCGCCGAAGTTAGGGCAGGAGTTGACGGAGGTGGATGAGTTGCAGCGGATGCCATTGGCTCCGACGTTGTGCAAGAACAAGAAGAGGTTGTCGAAGCAGCTGTCCATGTGTGAAACCCCGCGTGACATTGCATGGGAGAAGCGGCGGCGCCAGATTCTGAGGCAAGAGCGGAGAAAAACGAATGACAGTAATGATTCGGACCAGTCCTTGACTGATGAAGACTTGCATGAGTTGAAAGGATGCATTGAGCTTGGTTTTGGATTCAACGAAGAAGAGGGTCAGCAATTAACCAACACATTGCCGGCTTTGGACCTTTATTTCGCAGTCAACCGTCAGCTTTCTATCAGCCCCGTCTCAACCCCGCAAAGCGGCCGACATTCCACCTCCTCACTCGGTGGTCGTTCTTCCTCATTCGGTAGCCCAAGGAGCGATTCAGATTCTTGGAAAATTTGTAGCCCAGGTAAAACTTAATATCTCTATTAACTCATCTGGTTTGAAATTAAATTGTGAATCTCAAGCCAACAATTAACTTCTGAACATCAATATGTGTGTATGTTGAAGCCAATAATGTTACTGTTAATGACATTAAAAATGTCGCAACTTTGAAATTGGTATATGTTAATGGTTAAGTTTTGGATTGTTGCAGGGGACAATCCTCAGCAGGTGAAGACGAAGTTGAGACATTGGGCACAAGCTGTGGCATGTTCTCTGATGCAATCTTCCCAAAGTGACATTCCATGAATGAAATTGTACAAAGGATAAAGAATAAGAACTAGGAAAGAAGAAAACACTGAAGGAGGAGCCTGCAGGGTCTCTTTGATCGATTATGATGGAGGCCAATGATAAAGGTCCTGGCTGGGTTTAAACTAAATTAAATTAATTTACCTTTTGGTTTAAAGTCTCTTTTTTTTGACACCTCAAAACATGTAATATTTTAAGATCGGAGCTAGTGTTGATAACTTATACTCTTTTGAGGTGGGAAGCAATATGCAATTTGGTTGTAGCCATTTTGATCTCTTTCCGTATTAATCAGGATTGAGGTAAATGTAATGTTGATTAATCTTCAAACATTACTCTTAAGTTTAGTGTTCATAAAAAATTTAATTATACAATGAAGTTGATTTTTTTCTGACCCTCAATTCAATACCACTTTCACTCAATAAGTGTTCGTAAATATTTGTGATATTACGTTAACAATACTTCCATGATACCATATATATATTTCATTCTATTGAAGTCTTATTGGTTAGTAAAATGGGAAAAAATCTTAACAGTGTCTGCCTTGAATGTCACAGACGTATGTGGTGCTAGAGAGGTAGGGTCCGTAGGGAGGCTACCATGGCAGCCTCAAGCGAGAACCAGTACGTTGAAACTGAAATGCAGGACGATAGAGAGTCGTTGGAGGAGGACGAAGAGCTAATGCTGGAGACTTTACCGAGATTGCCATCGCCAAATCAAGGAAACTTGGCCGATGGAGTTGCTGGAGCTGAGACGAATGATGTGTGGAATTTGAGTCGAAGGTTTCGCCAGGTCGTTGTTCAAAACGCCATGGCCACTAATGATCAGGATAACTATAAACTTCTTTCTGCTATTAGAGAACGTCTCGATAGGTATTCTAGTATAGAAGATACTAGCATGCACTCACTCACGATAAGCCGGATAACAAAATATATTAACAACATCAATATTCCAGATTTTACTATGATAAAATATGTTACTTGTTATTTTATTGTGAGTTTATGCGGATGCTTGAAGGGTTGGATTGGAGGTGCCAAAGGTGGAGGTAAGGTTCCAGAACTTGAAAGTTGTGGCTGATGTTCAAACGGGGTCAAGAGCTTTACCTACATTGATTAATGTTACTCGTGATTTGTTCCAGGTAAGCATATTCACTTAGTTTTTACTTCCTGTATACATAGAAAGTGATTTCTGCTAAAGTATTTGTCTGGTTCGATCTTCTCTCGTAGACATAAGCCTTCTTATGAAAGGATTAATGACAATGATGCCAAACTTAGAGAATCCACAGTATTTGTCTATCATATGAATTAGACACCTTAATTTATTAACTTGATTGTGATTTGTTTTGGGTTGAATGCAGAGACTACTAAGTAGTTTGAGAATATTTAGACCTCAGAGATACTCTTTGAACATCTTGAACGACATCAGTGGTGTTGTGAAGCCGGGAAGGTACTACGGCTGAGCTCTTTCATGATTTATGAAGTCGTATAAAAGAAATAAATTTATTCATCATGACGTATATGTGCAGTGTTTTTGGTGCTCAGAGTTCATGGTACTTGAATAATTTTTTGGAGTTGTGTAGGATGACCCTGCTCTTGGGGCCACCTGGTTCTGGGAAATCCACCTTGCCTTTAGCTCTGGCTGGGAAACTTAGCAGGAACTTGGAGGTAGGTAAATTAGTTACTTGGTCTTGGTGCAATTCTCTGTACAGTAATTTCACAAACCACTGAATATATTGTTAATTTTGTAGTAGCTAACAACGATTATGGCCAAATGGGATAATATGAAAAATGGGAAATTAGAATAATTGATCACTCTCAGATCGCAGTTTTGAGTTGAAGATCACTTGTGTTCGCAGGAGAAACAATATTTTCATCTGGTGAAGCTTACAAAAAAATCTGAAAATTTTGAAATTGAAGGATGAAATTGGTTTTTGTTGACAGAAAAGTGGTGATATTACCTACAATGGCCACAAACTCCATGAATTTCATGTTCAAAGGACTTCCGCATACATCAGCCAAATGGATCATTACATTGCTGACGTCACTGTACGAGAAACCATGGATTTTGCTGCCAGATGTCAGGGTTCTAGTGATGCCTTTGCAGGTTAAGTTCTTCAGAATCCTACATATTCTTCATCATGCTCACTTTACCTGTTCGTAGCTTCTCTTTTAGAACAATTCCTTGTACACAAATTAATCTATAATTAAGAAAATGGAGTAGGATATGATCTCTCTACTTACTCTTCCAGTTACTTCTATATTGTTCAATTATTTGAAATAGATTATTTTAACTTTGCATTTAGAAAATCCTGTTGAGCTATTCATAGAGAATTGTTGATGCTTCTTGAAGTGATCTTATAAATTTTACAACTCGAATAAATTTCAATTTGCCTCACCGAGTATGTTTTCCGTTTCTCTTTTCCGCTTTTACTTGCAGGATATTTGAAGGATCTGATCCGTTTAGAGAAGGAAAGGAACATTCGTCCTNAATTTCACAAACCACTGAATATATTGTTAATTTTGTAGTAGCTAACAACGATTATGGCCAAGTAGGATAATATGAAAAATGGGAAATTAGAATAATTGATCACTCTCAGATCGCAGTTTTGAGTTGAAGATCACTTGTGTTCGCAGGAGAAACAATATTTTCATCTGGTGAAGCTTACAAAAAAATCTGAAAATTTTGAAATTGAAGGATGAAATTGGTTTTTGTTGACAGAAAAGTGGTGATATTACCTACAATGGCCACAAACTCCATGAATTTCATGTTCAAAGGACTTCCGCATACATCAGCCAAATGGATCATTACATTGCTGACGTCACTGTACGAGAAACCATGGATTTTGCTGCCAGATGTCAGGGTTCTAGTGATGCCTTTGCAGGTTAAGTTCTTCAGAATCCTACATATTCTTCATCATGCTCACTTTACCTGTTCGTAGCTTCTCTTTTAGAACAATTCCTTGTACACAAATTAATCTATAATTAAGAAAATGGAGTAGGATATGATCTCTCTACTTACTCTTCCAGTTACTTCTATATTGTTCAATTATTTGAAATAGATTATTTTAACTTTGCATCTAGAAAATCCTGTTTAGCTCTTCATAGAGAATTGTTGATGCTTCTTGAAGCGATCTTATAAATTTTACAACTCAAATAAATTTCAATTTGCCTCACTGAGTATGTTTTCCATTTCTCTTTTCCGCTTTTACTTGCAGGATATTTGAAGGATCTGATCCGTTTAGAGAAGGAAAGGAACATTCGTTCGAATCCAGAGATTGATGCTTTCATGATGGTTGTCATTTCAAGCTCTATCGCTATGTTTTTTTCTTTTATTATTTTGTGGGTCGTGTATTTACTAATCCTGATTTGTTTGTACATTTTACTTTACAGGCCTCTTCTGTGGAGGTGAAAAGCATAGTGTTTTAACAGACTATGTCTTGCAAATGCTTGGTCTTGATATATGTTCAGAAACAGTGGTCGGTGACGATATGCTTAGAGGTGTATCCGGTGGTCAGAGAAAAAGAGGTACTACAGGTGCTTCGTCCTGTTCATTTTCATAACATTTCTGTATGAAAATGATGTATTCCAACATAAGTTATTGTTGAGTGTTGTACTTCGCTTTGAATTACAACAGTTTTGAGTTTTGAATGATATTTGGTCAGTTCTGTAATTAGTAATCCGGTTTATATAATGCAGGAGAAATGTTTGTTGGACCAAGAAAAACCCTATTTACAGATGAAATATCCAATGGACTTGACAGCTCTACTACATTCAAGATTGTGAAATGTGTAAAGAATTTTGCTCAGCAAATGGATGCTACTGTACTAATGGCTCTTCTTCAGCCGGCACCTGAGACATTTGAGCTGTTTGATGACCTGCTGCTATTATCAGAGGGGTATCTGGTATATCAGGGCCCCCAAGCAGAGGTTTCAGAGTTTTTTGAGTCTTTAGGATTTCGATTGCCGGCACGTAAAGCGGTTGCAGATTTCCTTCAAGAGGTACTCTGTTACAGATTCTTATGACATTTAATATTTCTTTATGCTGCTTTCCTAACTCCTTCCTCCTTTCTTTTGCTTTCTTCTTTTGTTCGCTTAACAGGTGACTTCTAAAAAAATCAAGCTCAGTACTGGGCAGATCCCTCAAGACAATACCAATTCCTTCCTGTTTCAGAAATGGCAAATGCTTTTAAAATTTCCAACTATGGAAGGTCTCTACAGACCACGCTTGCTGTTCCATATGATAAATCTAGGAATCATCCTGCAGCTTTGTCCAAAACAAAATATGCTGTATCAAAATGGGAGCTCTTTAGACTATGCTTTGCAAGAGAAGTGCTGCTCATTAGCAGGCGTTGTTTCTTTTATATTTTTAGGGCATGCCAGGTATGTTTTCTCTGCTTCATTATCTTCCAGTGTAAACTGTTGAACAATACATGTCATTAACTATTTAGTATTTACTCTTTCTCTTCTTTTTTTTTTTGTTTCTTTCCCAATTATTAGCTTTTAAGCCAGTATTCCATACGTTTGAAGTTTCTTCTCTCATTGTTTTCCTATTTTATATCTCAATCATATGTTAAAGGTTGCATTTCTGGGATTCATCACATGCACCATGTTCTTAAGAACAAGACTACATCCCACAGATGAGGAAAATGGCAGCCTCTATCTCTCTTGCCTGTTTTTTGGGATGGTGCAAATGATGTTCAATGGATTTTTTGAGCTAACTATGACGATATCTCGACTCCCAGTCTTTACAAGCAACGGGATAATTTCTTTCATCCTGCATGGGATTGGCCTTGGTCTTTTGCCAAATGGACTCTCGGAGTGCCTTTCTCCATCATCTAGACTGTTGAATGGAGTTGTCTTGTGTATTATACAGTTGGTTTTTCCCCTGCTGCTTGTAGGTATTGCCTGATATCGATGAAGTTCTTACTCTTCACATTTTTTTTTTTTTTTTTTATGTTTCTAAGTTTTCTTAAATTGGATCAGATTTTTCCGTTACATGTTGTTGATTTTTTCCACACATCAAATGGCATTGAGTCTTTACCGCATGATGCATGCTACTGCCCCAGATATGGTCATTGCTAATACTTTTGGGGCATCTGCTATTTTATTTGATACTGCAAATTCAGGTCATGATCAATTAGTCATTTGGTGTTTCTTAATTCAGAAAAGATTGAGCCATGGTGGTCCTGGGCCTTTTGGGTGTCACCACTATCCTATGGGCAGCGTGCATTTTCTGTTAACAAATTTTCTGCTACAAGGTGGAAGGAGGTGAGCTGATAAACATGCTTTATGTTAGCTTTTGTTGCTTGCATATGAGTGAAAGATCAACAGTAAAATTTTGCAGAAATCTGCTATTGAAGACAACTCAGTAGGCTACAATGTTCTCCATTTGCATAGTCTACCTGATGATGATCATTGGTACTGGGTTGGAATTGAGGCTTTGCTACTTTATGCATTTCTTTTCAACAACATTCTGACAATGGCTCTGGCCTACCTTCATCGTAAGTAAAGGGAGGAGGATTATTTACTCCCTCTATTTTCTATCAATGAAATGTTGATTGTTTTGGAATAATTACTGAAGGAAATGTACTTATTGTTTTTGTTCATCACAGATCTTCGAAAAGCCCCAACAATAATTCCACTAGATGCCACAGAAGAAAATTCTGACAGAGAGGATTGTTAGTCATCTTTCATCTTCTTTAAATCGATGTTTATTTGTTTAAACAGTGGTAGCTTCTTTATTAGTCAATCCTAACAAAAAGGTTTTTAATCATTTAATTCTCATCTGATTATTCAGTGGCCAGTAAGAAGTTTGAAAGAAATACACGATCTGCTGAGGAGAGTTGATTCTGCCATTTCAACCATTAATAATGAGTTTCCATAACGTCAATTACTCTGTGGATATGCCCAAGGTGTGTTTTTATAGCCGTTTATATTTCCTTGACTTGTGTGTCCAATCTAATTTACTTTATATATTTATTTTTCTTTTTCCTTGGGGAGTTTCTCAGGCAATGAGTTTGGAAGGTGAACCAACAAAGAAGCTCCAACTCTTATCAAATGTGAGTGGAGTATTCTCACCAGGTGTTCTGATCGCATTAGTTGGGTCAAGTGGAGCAGGAAAGACCACGTTAATGGATGTGCTGGCTGGTAGAAAAACTGGTGGTTACATAGAAGGGGATATTAGAATATCAGGTCATCCAAAAGAGCAACGAACATTTGCTAGAATTTCAGGGTATGTTGAACAAAATGACGTACATTCTCCTCAGGTGACAGTTGAGGAGTCCCTTTGGTTCTCTTCTTGTCTTCGTTTGCCAAAGGAAGTTAGCAAAGATCAAAGAAATGTGAGCTGCATAACAATTGGTATGTTTTACATATCTTCTAGATGACTTGTTTTTACACTGATTTCACTACAACCTACTGCAGGTGTTTGTTGAAGAAGTAATGAGATTAGTAGAGCTTGATTCTTTAAGGCATGCTTTGATTGGTTTGCCAGATAGTTCTAGTTTAACAACAGAACAAAGAAAACGCTTAACAATAGCAGTGGAACTTGTTGCAAATCCTTCTATTATTTTTATGGATGAACCCACATCTGGACTTGATGCAAGAGCTGCAGCCATTGTGATGCGAACTGTTCGCAATACTCTTGATACTGGACGAACCGTAGTTTGCACCATTCATCAACCAAGTATTGACATATTTGAAGCATTTGATGAGATTGGTCAGCTTATAATCTTGTATGCAACTCTCTTATTTTTATTTTTATTTCAGTGAAAAGCTTTGTGTTCTCATGCACAGCTGCTGCTTATGAAACAATGAGGGGCAGGTTATATACGGAGGGAAGCTTGGGATAAACTCAAAGACTGCGATAGATTATTTGCAGGTGATATTCATTTGCCTATGTTTTTGGTGACAACTTCAATTTATTTCCTCATTTGCTCAAGTCACTGATAACAAAATTATTTAACCAAGCTATTCTTTTGTGGATATTTGAGGTTTGATTCCTAAAATCAGGATCCTGACTCTGGTTTATGTGTGCGAACTTTGTCCTGACACTCTTTTTCCTTGTTTAGGGGGTTCATGGAGTTGCTCCAATTCCATGTGGCTACAATCCAGCAACTTGGATGCTTGAGGTTACTACTCCTGCCGTTGAAGAGAAAATTGGAGTAGACTTTGCAGATGTATACAAAAACTCTGAGCAATACAGGTGATTTAATTGATATTATTTCCAACCAAGATGTGCTTACACCAAAAAAAATTATTTTCTTCTATGGTAATTTTTTTTTTTTTTTTTTTTTTTTTTGTGGATATTGCACATATTTACTGCAGGGAAGTAGAATATTCCATTAAAAATTTGAGTGTTCCACCTGCTGGCTCAGAACCATTGAAGTTTTCTACATATTCACAAGATCAGCTTTCCCAATGTTGGATTTGTCTTTGGAAGCAAAATCTTGTATATTGGAGAAGTCCTGAGTACAATGCTGTGAGGGTAGCCTTTACAATGGTGGCTGCATTGGTTTTTGGCTCCATATTTTGGGATGTTGGTTCACACAGGTAAATTTCTTCTCTGATCTCATTAACCGGGTTATGTTCAAATATTAAAGATTTATTGATGGTTATGGGAGCTCTGTATGCTGCATCCTTGTTTCTCGGGGTGAATAATGCTTCATCAGTGCAGCCTATCGATAAAATTCCTCAACTTCCAGAATCGATAATGCAGAAACCACATATAAAAAAGTGCCATATGATATGGACATGGTGACTGATGGAACTGAGGATAATCTTCTTCAGGTTGAATGAAAAGGCACAGTCTGAGTCTGATCATCGAAGTTCAGGCACAACCAATTTTGTATGCCTCCAGGAGCCTTCAAGATGTCTCTGGTTCACTAGATAAATTTAACTTCACATCCATATAAACACTTATTACACACCCCACCCCACACAATTTTGAATCAAATGGATTCCCCTTCAAGAGGGGATTTGATCCCTAGAATTCTTCAATTACAAAAAAAATTTTGTTAACATGTAGGGTAAGGAACAATATAAACTTCAATTTTGTCAACATGTACACTTTGATTTACAATTTGGTCATTGGAGAATTTTACTATTACTATTTTGAATTCTAGATGAAGCACCACCACCAGCTGTCATTCACAGACTTTATGTATTTTTTTTTTTTTATTATCATCAAGGTGTCCGATCGTTTGTGCGTATCTCAACTAATTCTTTAAGGTCTTGAAAGTATGATTGGCATATTTAGAATGTAGTATAAGAGAATTTGTGACTCCAGGCAGCCTATTTACTGTACAAATATTTCCCTCCATCTTCACTACCAAGTAGGCAAGTACCAATCCCTCTTTTCATAAAAATTAACCACCTTTCGTCATTCATAAATTACCCTTTTTTATAACATAGTTTATTCATAAATTACCTACCTAAAAATATAAAAATATAAATAAAATTTAGCACAGGGAGGGTGGTTGAATCAGAAACGGACAGTCGCATGGATCAAATCACGTGGACTCCTACAACACTTGTTAAGTCGTCAATTCCAATCATTTCAGATCTACAGCCTTTTTCACTTTCTCTTTTTTTATTTTTATTATCCATCAATCCAATCACTTTCTCTTCTTCATTCTTCCTTTGTCTCCTGATCAACAAACCCTAACTTCAATCATCGCCGCCTTTTGACGAATTTATATTATCTTTAATTCATATTTATTTGACTAATCCAAATCCCAGAATGAAAGAAGGCAAATCAGTTAAATTCAATCTTCAACAGCACCAGAACGGTCACTTGTCTCCTTTCAAATTCGCCAAGCTGTTGGATCCAGATGCGTCTTGGGACAAGGTAACTGATTCTTCAATCCTGATCCTTCTTTTTTTTGAACCATTGAAATTAATTCGGTTCAGAGATTAGTAACTCTCTACTGTTAAACCGTTATTGTAGTTATATATTCAATGTTTCTAATTTTTACTTACTGAATTGTTACTGATTGTTTTGTGTATATTTTTTACAGTAAAAAATCTAATCAAATTAAGGTCTCAGTGTTGTTTTATTAACATAATGAATTTATGAAATGTGTGTAATTAGAAAGCTTGGAATTACGTTTGAAGTTAATGATTGTTATGACTGATTTTGGTGCAGGATCAATTGGGAGATGTGCTGCATTGGATTCGACAAGTGGTGGCCATTGTTTGTGGGTTGCTATGTGGTGCTATTCCGTTGGTTGGAGGCATATGGATCGTCCTGTAAGTTGATGCTTACGCCCTCTCTATAGCTTTAGTAATTAATTGATAATTCTGGGTATTCTTCTACGATTTATTTGGAAGTGTCACTTGTAGTTAATTTTCTCTTTGTTTTCTTGTACATTTTCCTTCATTTTTTATTTTTATTTTTATTTTTTATTTTATTTTTTATTTTTTTTGCTAAAGTTTATTAGTATATTTGAAATGAAGCCATGATGTTATGAAATCTTTTGTCAGTCTGAATGCTATTGAGGGACTTTGTTGCATATTGATAATTAATTGCTTATTGTTGCTTTCAATTATGTGGACTGTTTGCTAGGTTGTTATGTACAAAATTGAAAGATCAAAGTGTTCTGCTTTTGTACATTTTGATATGATTTAATTGAAGGTCCTTCAAGGATAGGTTGAAAAGATACCTACAAACTTGTACGAACTATTAGTTAACAAATTATCATCCTTGGTGGAATAAATTCTATTGTTCGTTGGCAAAGGGGAATTTGTTATATAATATCTAATTAAGTATTCTAGAATTGGCATAGTAATTCATTTAAACAACCAATTCTCAAAGGTTATATCATATTCTTGAAGTATACATGATATTTCTTGGAAGTTGACTCTGGGACTGCCTTTTTTGAAGTGCTGGGAATGCCCACCTCTTCACATTTATGGGTTGCCTTTTAGTTCATTTTGAAGCACAGAATGAGTTGGTCCTGGCCCCTGAATAATATATACATTGTCATGTTTACAGATATTGTGTTCTCTTTAAAGGAAAAATATAGGTGTTTTTTTTTTCTTTCTCAATGGAGCTCAGTGTGAAAAGTGTAGGTGCTGAGTGAAGATTCTCATCTTTATGGTCTTTAATTTCCCTTTATTTCCAGATTCGGGGGTTTAATGCTGCAAACTTGTACTTGAAATGGATGTGGTGCTTATCATCTCCTCTTTTGTAGAGATTTTTTTAAGCAAATCAAGGTTGTCGTTATAGTATCATAACATACTAGTGCTAAGTCATTTAGAAACTGTGATGATCAACATCTTTGCATTATTATATTTTGTAAGCTTTATTTGCTAATATTTTGGTTTCAATGATGGTTTTGCAGTTTTTTGGTGATATCATCTGGGATTATTTATGGTTATTATGCAATGCTACTAAAGGTTGATGAAGAAGATTTTGGTGGTCATGGAGCTCTCCTCCAAGAAGGGCTTTTTGCTTCTATAACTCTCTTTCTGGTACTTGTAGCATTTCAACTCTGTTTATTTAGCTTTTACAAAAAATGCTGCTTGCCCACAGAACCAGAAGAAGGTCCTTTCCTGGTCTTAGAAGTTAGAACTAACCCTTGTTCCATTTTTTTGCTGTTCAGTTGGCATGGATTCTAGTATACAGCTTGGCACACTTTTGATTGGCTTGGGACAATTGATTTGGCAGCCCTCCTTGTCTCTAAGTGATGTTTGAACAATCAATCTTAGTTAAATGAGGCAACATTGCCTACGCCCTCAGAAAACAGTTAGAACGTTACTTGCCATAATTATTTGCTTTTCATTTTTTAATTGTGCCAACATTTTGATTTTGCAGAGCATGAACATGTTAGCTTTTAGTCCATAGGAAAACTTTCATGAACTTTGTGCGCTAATTAGCTGTTTATGGTTTGCATATGTTTGCATACTTAAATGATAAGCAAACTCTGAAGCACACTATGTTTTTCAGCACGTCAAATATAAAAATTACTTGTGAGTTAATGGAGCAATTGAAATTCTGACTCTGAAAATTACGCATGCCATACCCTTGTCTCTCATTTTTTTGAGTTGTGATGAAACCTGCTTTGAATGTGATCAGAAAAGGGCAGATTTCAACAAGTTGGTTTTGGATTATTTAGCTTCATTTGTAATTGTTTTGTATTTGTAGAATGAGCTAATTCTTATATATATATATATATATATATATGGAAACTACTACACTTACCAATTCTGTAGACCGACTTCCCATTTTGACTGATGTGGAGTTCAATGTGAGGAGTCCTCATGCCGACCGCACTCCACATCAGTCGGTATGGGGAGTCGGTCTGTAGAACCGGTAAGTATAGTCTTACTCTATATATTGTATATATTAACTTCGCTTTTACATTTTACTCGTCGAAACAAAGCATGTCATATGAATGGGTAATGCTATTTGACCAAACTCTTATACCAGTCGCATGGATCAAATCACGTGGACTCCTACAACACTTGTTAAGTCGTCAATTCCAATCATTTCAGATCTACAGCCTTTTTCACTTTCTCTTTTTTAATTTTTATTATCCATCAATCCAATCACTTTCTCTTCTTCATTCTTCCTTTGTCTCCTGATCAACAAACCCTAACTTCAATCATCGCCGCCTTTTGACGAATTTATATTATCTTTAATTCATATTTATTTGACTAATCCAAATCCCAGAATGAAAGAAGGCAAATCAGTTAAATTCAATCTTCAACAGCACCAGAACGGTCACTTGTCTCCTTTCAAATTCGCCAAGCTGTTGGATCCAGATGCGTCTTGGGACAAGGTAACTGATTCTTCAATCCTGATCCTTCTTTTTTTTGAACCATTGAAATTAATTCGGTTCAGAGATTAGTAACTCTCTACTGTTAAACCGTTATTGTAGTTATATATTCAATGTTTCTAATTTTTACTTACTGAATTGTTACTGATTGTTTTGTGTATATTTTTTACAGTAAAAAATCTAATCAAATTAAGGTCTCAGTGTTGTTTTATTAACATAATGAATTTATGAAATGTGTGTAATTAGAAAGCTTGGAATTACGTTTGAAGTTAATGATTGTTATGACTGATTTTGGTGCAGGATCAATTGGGAGATGTGCTGCATTGGATTCGACAAGTGGTGGCCATTGTTTGTGGGTTGCTATGTGGTGCTATTCCGTTGGTTGGAGGCATATGGATCGTCCTGTAAGTTGATGCTTACGCCCTCTCTATAGCTTTAGTAATTAATTGATAATTCTGGGTATTCTTCTACGATTTATTTGGAAGTGTCACTTGTAGTTAATTTTCTCTTTGTTTTCTTGTACATTTTCCTTCATTTTTTATTTTTATTTTTATTTTTTATTTTATTTTTTATTTTTTTTGCTAAAGTTTATTAGTATATTTGAAATGAAGCCATGATGTTATGAAATCTTTTGTCAGTCTGAATGCTATTGAGGGACTTTGTTGCATATTGATAATTAATTGCTTATTGTTGCTTTCAATTATGTGGACTGTTTGCTAGGTTGTTATGTACAAAATTGAAAGATCAAAGTGTTCTGCTTTTGTACATTTTGATATGATTTAATTGAAGGTCCTTCAAGGATAGGTTGAAAAGATACCTACAAACTTGTACGAACTATTAGTTAACAAATTATCATCCTTGGTGGAATAAATTCTATTGTTCGTTGGCAAAGGGGAATTTGTTATATAATATCTAATTAAGTATTCTAGAATTGGCATAGTAATTCATTTAAACAACCAATTCTCAAAGGTTATATCATATTCTTGAAGTATACATGATATTTCTTGGAAGTTGACTCTGGGACTGCCTTTTTTGAAGTGCTGGGAATGCCCACCTCTTCACATTTATGGGTTGCCTTTTAGTTCATTTTGAAGCACAGAATGAGTTGGTCCTGGCCCCTGAATAATATATACATTGTCATGTTTACAGATATTGTGTTCTCTTTAAAGGAAAAATATAGGTGTTTTTTTTTTCTTTCTCAATGGAGCTCAGTGTGAAAAGTGTAGGTGCTGAGTGAAGATTCTCATCTTTATGGTCTTTAATTTCCCTTTATTTCCAGATTCGGGGGTTTAATGCTGCAAACTTGTACTTGAAATGGATGTGGTGCTTATCATCTCCTCTTTTGTAGAGATTTTTTTAAGCAAATCAAGGTTGTCGTTAATAGTATCATAACATACTAGTGCTAAGTCATTTAGAAACTGTGATGATCAACATCTTTGCATTATTATATTTTGTAAGCTTTATTTGCTAATATTTTGGTTTCAATGATGGTTTTGCAGTTTTTTGGTGATATCATCTGGGATTATTTATGGTTATTATGCAATGCTACTAAAGGTTGATGAAGAAGATTTTGGTGGTCATGGAGCTCTCCTCCAAGAAGGGCTTTTTGCTTCTATAACTCTCTTTCTGGTACTTGTAGCATTTCAACTCTGTTTATTTAGCTTTTACAAAAAATGCTGCTTGCCCACAGAACCAGAAGAAGGTCCTTTCCTGGTCTTAGAAGTTAGAACTAACCCTTGTTCCATTTTTTTGCTGTTCAGTTGGCATGGATTCTAGTATACAGCTTGGCACACTTTTGATTGGCTTGGGACAATTGATTTGGCAGCCCTCCTTGTCTCTAAGTGATGTTTGAACAATCAATCTTAGTTAAATGAGGCAACATTGCCTACGCCCTCAGAAAACAGTTAGAACGTTACTTGCCATAATTATTTGCTTTTCATTTTTTAATTGTGCCAACATTTTGATTTTGCAGAGCATGAACATGTTAGCTTTTAGTCCATAGGAAAACTTTCATGAACTTTGTGCGCTAATTAGCTGTTTATGGTTTGCATATGTTTGCATACTTAAATGATAAGCAAACTCTGAAGCACACTATGTTTTTCAGCACGTCAAATATAAAAATTACTTGTGAGTTAATGGAGCAATTGAAATTCTGACTCTGAAAATTACGCATGCCATACCCTTGTCTCTCATTTTTTTGAGTTGTGATGAAACCTGCTTTGAATGTGATCAGAAAAGGGCAGATTTCAACAAGTTGGTTTTGGATTATTTAGCTTCATTTGTAATTGTTTTGTATTTGTAGAATGAGCTAATTCTTATATATATATATATATATATATGGAAACTACTACACTTACCAATTCTGTAGACCGACTTCCCATTTTGACTGATGTGGAGTTCAATGTGAGGAGTCCTCATGCCGACCGCACTCCACATCAGTCGGTATGGGGAGTCGGTCTGTAGAACCGGTAAGTATAGTCTTACTCTATATATTGTATATATTAACTTCGCTTTTACATTTTACTCGTCGAAACAAAGCATGTCATATGAATGGGTAATGCTATTTGACCAAACTCTTATACAAAGAGAGTTTGTATAAACTGACATGGTATTTCATAAAGCATGTCATATGACATTGAGACTCACATAAATTAATGTCACATTAATGTTATGTGAGCTCTTATGTTACGTGACACTCATATGATGTGTCACGTTACTTTGTACAAACTTTCTTTGTACAAAAAGCTTGTAAAGATAGTTTTATCCCTTATAAATATGTATAAATTACTTAGTAAAAGGAGTTGTATGACTATGCATTTATAGAAGGATTCACTTCCTTTATTTCCACCTTTGGTTGTGATTAATATTTACTCCCTCTGTTTTTTTTTTTTAAATGTTGTTTTGAGGGTGTAATTTTTTTTCAAATTAAATGTCGTTTGTCTTGTCTGTGATAATAGGAGAGAGAAAATGACTATATAGATATATAATTCAATATGTGCAGCGAGATATTTTTTTCACCTGCAAAATCAGAGGAAAAAGTCAGGTGTGAGAGAGATGAATTTTTTTCATTAAAAGTTGTGTATAAACTTAAAAAATCATTTATATTGAAATGGAGGGAGTATAAAAAGAAAAAAGGTTCCTGCCTTTAACCCATTTTAAAGTGTATTCAACTTGTTCAATAAACAATGAATACCCCCGAAGTAAAAGGAAACGCCCAAAATGTACCACATTCAATTAATTGATTTGTAGAGCGCAATAATTTCACAGATTTGATTGCATATTACTCTCTTCATTTCAATATAAATGACTTTTTAAGTTTGTATGTAATTTTTAATGAAAAAAATTTATCTCTTTCACCTGACTTTTTCCTCTGATTTTGTAGGTGGGAAAAGCTTTGCTCTCATTTGTAGGTGGGAAAAACTTTCCCGCAGCACACATTAAATTATTTAAATAATTTAATATATATATATATTGTTATTGTTATTTTCTCTCTCCTATTATCACAGACAAAAAAGCGACATTTAATTTGAAAAAAAATTACATCCTCAAAACGACATTGAAAAAAAAAAGAGTATCATTTTTTATTCGGATTTTCAACCTTTATATTTAAGTTAATCTTGAAACTTACATTATGTTGACAAATATTATTCCATTTTTCCTCTATTTCCATCTCACTCGTCTTTTCTCTCTCTCCTATAGAGGTGGGCAAGGGACCGGTCCCTTGCGAGCCCAGGTCTGGGCCCGTTTGGGATTGGTCCCAAATGGGACCAGTCACTCATAGGCTTGGGACCTGTCCCAGGCCCATGAGAAAAACTAAGACCCGGACCAGGCCCTAGGCCTGGTCGGGACTGGTCCCATGGGCCCAGGACCGATCCTAAGATCGGTCCCATGGGCCTTGGATAATTTCATTTTCTTCCCTCAATTTTTTTTATATTTTGGGGGTAAAACGAAATTTTATAGAGGGTTTTTAATATTTTTTAAAGGTAAAATTTATAAATTTTATAAATTTTTTAGATCTGGAAGATTTTTTTTTTTTATAAATTTTGTAAAATTTTATTTTAACCCTCGTAATTTATATTTATTTTAAAATTAATAGAGGGTTTTATATAATTTGACAAAGGACTACATTAAAAAAATACAAAAATTTTTGGGCCCGCGTCTGGGACTTGGAGGAGGACCCAATGGAGGACAAATGGGACCAGACCTCCTAGGTCTGATCCTCTCAAGGAATGGTCCTAGGACCGAGTTTTAGAGCTGAGCTTTTGGTCCCGTCCCAAATGCCCAGCTCTACTCTCCTAAACTAAATTATGTTGAAAATTTACTGGGCTAGATTTATGATGTAAAGAAAAAAAATTAGTGCTATCAGCTATGCACTTTAATTAATGATAAAATGAATGTTACATAGATGACCGTATAATTTAATACAAAATCAAATCAAACCAATTACATGTAGTTAACTAAGAAAATTTTAAAAAGCTATTAAGAATACAACATTAACTAGTAACTTTATTTCTTTTCTTTTTTCACCAGAGAAATCAACTTTTACGGTTTTTACTTGCATCTTAAAAGTGAGTTAATTCTACAGTAAAAGATATCCAATAGGTCACTCTTCTGTCAAATATACCCCCATCGCTCAATATAATTACAAATTGCCCAAAAACAGGCAGGAAAGAATTATGCTTTCTATACATAGTGAAACAGAAATTGCATAGACATCTTACATCCATATTTGGCGTCTGTTTATCCTCGATAGAAGATATATACGACCATAAACCCACTGTCTACCTAGTCTCGAACTTGATTCCTGCACAATTTGGAGACATATACATGTTAAAAAGAGTATATGATTCTTCTCTTAAGACTATAATTTGATCAAGTCTTAAGAATTTAACTTAGCGTTTTGCTACTCATTTAAATGAGAAAGGGCAAATAGATTTTGCCTCATAAAACATACATTTTGCAGAACTACAGAAGTGAACTTAATTACCTCAAACTTTGTGCGGAATTCTAGTAAGGATTCACATACATGACAGTCTGCTCTATGTGGGGACTCGTTGGTTTGATCTGACCTCACAAATGCAAATACCTGTAGGAAAGAACTAAGACCAGTCAGGAAGAATGGATCTGAGGTTGGACCATGTAAAATTCTCGTCGAATCAAGACTAAAGCTTTCAGTCTATATATGCCAGATCGTGGGAGATTCAACATGTAGGTACAAAAGCAAGATGAAAAGAAAAACAAAATATAATAGCTTCTACAAGTTATAGACTCTTAGACTCACAACAAGCTAATATTTGTTAGGAACTGACCTCTTCTCCGCAATTTGGGCATGCCCCTTTCAATGCCACCAAGTCATTCCTCCACAGGCCTTGAAGCACTCTAACTGCAAGAATTGGTGTTTTAGTAAGTAACATGCATCAAGAGAAATGAATAAGAACATTATCTATATATAGATCCCTATTAGACCAATGGAAATTCTATAGTTTATATTTCCATTGTGTATGCAAAATAAGCATCAAAATTTTTACCAGAAGCTGAGGCAACTGGATAGCCAATTAAAGCACCCACTGCCATGAAAAGAATGACATTTGCCATTGCAAGAAACCCCGACACAGATGCGTGACTACCATAGGAAATTCCCCGACTGAATGCATCCTGATATGCTAGAACCACAGTGTAGATCATTGGCACAAGACATATAGAACTGCCAATACCAAAAATCATCATCCATATGCTCGCTAATGCAAGGACCTGTGATAGATCTTCCTGCCCTACATCCATGTCAACTCAATATTCACAGGGAGAAAAGAAAAATACAGTGCTCCTACTCACTAATATGCTATAATTATGTGCAGATAAATTGTCAATGATTAATTATGAATTATGAACCAAACTAAGAAATCCATTTAGCATAGGACATCAGTCATCCTTTTCTCACCTTGAGAAAAAACTAAAAGTTTATGGCAGTTACATCCATTCATGGAAATAAAGAGTGAAAAAGAAATTGCTCTAGCAGGATGCAATTTTGCTCCCTGCTAAAATCTTTTATTTTATTTTATTTTCCCCACAACTCAATGGTTGCTAATTGAATTGAATATGATATAGATGACTATTTTCTACCTCTCCCTCTCCTGCTCTCTCATTTTTCATTTTTTCTTTGTCTTTCCAGATTTTGGAAACATACCAAAATATGGAAAAACAGTAATGATTTTGATAATAGAGTTGATAGTAAACTCAATTCCATTGCCAATGTAAATTTACGATGATAAACTAAATAATTCTAGAGAGAATTACCTCCGCATCTGCATATGTTGACTGTCGCCGAATACTACAACGAGGATACTTAACAACAGATTTGGAGCCATACCACCGCAACTTTAACTGTTTCAATAAAAATGCAAATTGTTGTTTACCATTACACACTCTAGATATCATTTACATCCAAATAAAACCACTAATATGGCATATTAAGTTACCTCCACTCTATCAAACATGTCGTCAACTATCAAAGGTTCACCACTGTAATACGCATCCCGAGCCTAAAACAAGATCAACCAAACGGATCAAAAGAGCTTTTCATTATTCCTACATGTACTATAAAAATAAATAAATAAAATAAAAAATTATTATTATTATTACCCCAGAAGAAAAGACCCAGAAAGGCTATCATATATTGTTTCTCATGCATGAAATTTCAAAAAACTATGATTATAGGCTAATTTTAACAAGGTGAACAATGATTATGATTCAATTCCGCCAAAACCTTTAAGAACAGTCCCGTTTAACCATAACACATAAATTTGACAAAAAATAATCCCCACTATTCATAACCAAAACTCCACTTATGGGCGAACGCCAAATTTCTAATCAACGGCCTGTTTGATTCGTAATAGATAAACAATTTTTTGTTTTTGAAAGATGAAAATCTCACAAGGATTGGTAGCTTTAAAACTTTTCTGCCAAACAATCTTAAAAACAAGATTAAAATCTAAAATAACCAAAAAAAACAAAATATTACTTTTGTTCCTTTTTGTGATATTATAGTTTCTTGATTTGCCTCAAAATTATAATCAAAAGCCCAAAACTGTCTCTAGTTTCCAAAACTATATCTGAATAGGGAGCCAAACACCGCTAGCACACCTTTATTACTCTGAATTAAAAATTATTAAGAATTGAAAATCTTATATCAAAACCTAATTGAAAAAATAGTAGAAATAACAATAATAAGAATCCATTTAACAATTACAAAAACATTATAAAAAACTAAAACGCGTCCACAAGGCAAGTATTTCATAGTTACAACCAGCGATATGAATTGTAAACACTTTACCCTCAATTTAAAAAAAAAAAAAAATTGGATTAAATTAAAGAAGTTTCTAAATTAACTAAAATTGACCTAAATGAAGACTATAGAAACATAAATTAGCAGAAAGAAATTTATAATTTACTTGTCGATAGAGAGCTTCAAGAGTTTCTTTACTGGCGGTCTCGATAGGTCCGACGTATATGCACGATGGACCTTCCTTGTTGTTACACGTGGCGGCGGAGGCCACGGTGGCTCCGTGGCTCTTCGTGGATATCCGAACCGAAAAAGGAGCTCCAGTTCTGCCGTTTCGAGATAATTCGATGACAGTGGATCCGATCACGTGAGGCGCGATGGAGTTGCACGTGCCGGCCATGAACCGAACAGTAGAGCAGCCACGCTAGTGCAGTGATAAACTGATAATAACAGGGTAGCAAATGGTTTGTACAGTAGGAGGAGGAGAAGCGTGTGATATCAGCCACAAGATTCGGAGAGGAACGTGTTGGGTTATCTAATGGACGAGATTGCCCTTGAAGTTC
Source organism: Pistacia vera (assembly GCF_008641045.1). Classification (NCBI taxonomy): domain Eukaryota; kingdom Viridiplantae; phylum Streptophyta; class Magnoliopsida; order Sapindales; family Anacardiaceae; genus Pistacia; species Pistacia vera. The sequence goes on from NW_022196055.1 coordinate 576,518, forward strand.
TCGTTTCGTTTTGGCGCGGAAATATCTTGTGGATTGATTGATTAATTGTTGCTGATTTTTATTTCCTACCGTGGATCATGATTGGTCCTGGATTTATTTAGTTTTTGCCAGAATAGAAGAAAACAACGACGTGCCGTATTCGGTGTCTGTTGAAAATGAAAACAACGACTTGTCGTATTATGTATCAATGTATGCTTGAAGTGAAAACTAAAATAAATAATGAAAAAAATACTTTTGTTATACCTAAAAAATCACGTTTATGTCAGTCCAATAAATGTCTTTTTGTACTAGCTGTCAAACTCATATCTCTTCAAAGATATTCATATCAACCCTATCACATTTCAAGAGATGAATGGACGAGAATCTTCCATGTGTAAATGCAACTTGCAAAACACTCATTATATTTACCTCAAAGGTGTATAAATTGATACTTCTCTTCTCGAAAAGGGAGGCTGGGCATATGATTTCCGATTTCTAGTATTGTTTTGTATTGGAACTTAATGGCAATGTATGTAACTTTGATTAGGAAACAACACCTGAGAACACAAAAATGCCAGAAGTGGCCATTGTGGTAGACTTAAGAGACCAAAAATGATGCGACTGATCGTCAACAGCTCCAAGATGAAGCTGTTGAACCTGAGGTAGTTCAGAATCTGAAATGCACCCCATTGTTGTTATCAATCAGGAACATTGTGTGAGATAATGTGAGACACAAAATATTTAAGGCTAGTTTTGTTAGTGCTGAATGTTTATGTGTTAGGTGATGCATAACTAAATCTTCTATTCTGCATTCATTTTCATATTTTTCATTGATAATATTTGTGATGTTTGGCATTATGGTATGCTAATGTGGTCATGGATGATTGTGAATGTACAAAGTCTGATGCAATATAGTTTTGTTTATTGCTCGCAATTAGTTTTCATATATATAGTTATGATCTTGGAATTAATTTTGGTGGTCCTATACATGCAATTTAATAACTTTTGGCCTTTCACTGTTCTATATTTGACTCTATTGGCATTTGTCGAAAGGTATCTGTTTGTTCTTCTATTTTGGTGATATGGTCTAATGACGACAGAGGGAGCCACAAAAGATTCCAAAAGGTGTTCTTCATCAATTATGCCAAAGAAAATAGTTTTTGTTATTCTGTTAGTGTAAGCATTGTTGCTTTAGATTGCTGCATTTTATGCAGAGTCCATGATTTTTGTGCAACTGGTGCAGATTGGTGGGTGATGGAAATGAAGCCTAAGCATGTTGTAGTTTTTGCACTTGCAGATTGAGCAAGTGTGCAGGTTGTAGTTTGTTTCTGCAGTTTCCAAGAGTCTTGGGTAGTATGTGCAAGGTGGTGTGTGCTAGAATTGAAGTAGTGATTTGGACAGTGGTGTGTATGGAGCTGTAGCGTGATTGCTGCATTTTCTGCAGTTTCTGGCTGAAGTCTTCAGTTTGGTTGTCTTGTCACTTTTGTTTGTGTTGCTTTTGTGTATAAGGATTGTATATCCTTGCTTGGTCTTTTTCTTTTTGTGTAGTGGGCTTGGGCATGTCCTAAAAAGAATTACATTGGCTAACAATAACACTACATATACATTACTCCCTTACAACATTACATGGCAGCTGACATGGCAGATGCCACCTCATCTGCCACGTCATCCAGATGTCATGTCACTTCCCTCCAAAAATTTTAAAAAAAAAAAAATTTCCTTACAAGGCTGTAAAGTCCACTTCCATCACTTCCATTGGTGTTCGTGGAAGTTGGATGCTCATGTTCATCAGCTGCAGGGCAGCAGCTCCATTGATTTATGTTATAATACTAAATTAATGGCTTTCTAAAGGAAATATGCACACTTGCTTCAATGGAATTCAGTCTTTTAACATCTGTATATTTTGTTTTGTTTCAGTTTCTGGAATTCTGTGCTCCTTGGCTATGGTTAGTCTTTCTTCTCTCTATTTATATCAACTCAATTAATGGTGTAAAGGAAATTGCAGACTAGAGTAATTATGGAATATTTATGCTAATAAACGATTGGAAATTCTGCCTTTTGTTTTGGTGTAATAGTACTTTACTAACCTATTTTTTCATAAAAAAATTAGATTACTTTTTAAAGGTGTTTGTGCAGTTTGTGTAGCTTCTGTAATTTGTGCAGTCTGTGTAGCTTATGTAGTTTGGGCAGTGTGTGTTGTATGTGCAGTGTGTGCAGTTAGGCTAGCTGCTCCCCAGAAGTTGGTGCAACCTGGGTTGTTTGTGTAGAATTGTTGGAGGTGCTGCGGCAGTTTTATAATTAAAAAAAAAAAAGAAAGATAAAAAAAATTAAAAAAAAAAAAAAAATTAAAAAAATTTTATTTGCTGCCACTGGGATATTTTGCAGCTGAAGTAGCCTGTGCAGTGTGTGCTACCTTGATGTCTACGGAGTGTTTGGCGATTGTGTGGCCTGTTGGTGTTGCTGCTGCAGTTTGGCCTGTTGGAGGTGCTGCAATTGTTCTATACCTTTGGCAGTGTGTGCAATCTTCGGGTGGTTGTTGCAGCTTGTGTAGTCCATGCTGTTTGTGTGTTTTTGTGTTGTGTCTGGGATTTCCAGCCACTTTGTACACTAGTGCTTGCTGGTTTTGAAGCTGGTTTTCTGGCTTGGTTTGCTGATCATGATACTTGGAGCTGGTTTGCCGATCATGATATTTGGAGCTGGTTTGCCAGTAACTTTGAGTTCAAATTTTATCTGAATATAGAAGATTTCGAAAGCTCTTCTTAATGATGCTTTAAGTTTATTAAAATACTGTTTATTTCTCCTTATTTTTTTTGGTTTTTAGCTCCCATTGTTTGGATTTTTCTTCCTTTACTGTAATTCGATATCTTAAATATGTATCGATATGTTTATATGTTTATATATTATGATGATATGTCTCTAAAAAAAATAGAGCTTCTTCTGTATCATCACTGTATAGTCAGTATGTATGTTGAGAATTGGATATAGCCAAGCAAGACTTATTAATTTTAATGGTAATTAGAGTCTATCATTTAGATGGAAAGTTAGAAATATATACTTTGTTGGTATAGTTTTATGGGGAAGAGCACAACATGCAAGAGATATAATTTATGCAGCTCCAACCAATAAAATTATGTGTATTCACCATCAAATTTGATGTGTTAATCCGTGAATAAATTCTAGCATTTGCGCGCTTCTGCTCAAACAATTGTATACCTATTACCTAGTGCCCATTATGTAGGCCTAATCCCATGGTCCCCGTGGACCTTATAACAACTGGCTACTCCCCTTCTATGGTCAATTATTTGCAGTTCCCTCTCCTCTGAGAAATACTTATAGAAACCACCAACTCAGTCAGTTGACGACCATCACTTCAACCTTAACAGTAAGTCACTGAAGTTGTTAATGAATATTAACCATACAGTCAATCAGATTATGGCTACTTCAAACACTATCATCAGAACTTAATTTAGAAATTATGAACTCGTTTCATTACTTGAAATAGTAGTAAATTATGGACTTATTTCATTACTTGAAATGGTAGTAAATATCCTTTAACATGCATGAGAATCTAGCTGAAGATAAGAGTTCTATGATCATTATAATCACACTGCATGAGTTTTTATCTATGACCCACTACACTAACAGGTAAAACTTTAAAGATTCAACTAAGCGAGGCTAGCATCCCTAGATTCAACACCAGCTGCCTGTTCTTGATTAACTGCTTCACTCCATCAAGTTCCCTCCAGAACGCCCATCCTTGGACTCATTTAAAGGAGAATAACAAAAGTTTAGCTCCAAACCTGAATGCCATCAAAAATATTTCCCAGTATTCCAGGTCCCCACTCAACTGACAGGCTGTAACATCAAAATATATATGTAAGCTATTGCAGTCAACTCAAGGGTCTAAAAAAAGACTCAAACAAAGAATATTTCTACAAACAAATAAAGTTTCTAAAAGAATGACATCAAAATAACATAATGCAACCCAAATGGGGATGGGCATGGCCCGGAGCGGGGGCGGGGGCCTCTGTCTCCAGGCCCAACCCAAAAGCCCAATGGGATTCCCCTATCCCGGCCCGAAGCCCGTTCGGAGAATCCTTGAAAAAAGCTCATTCCCTGTTTGGAGGTTTTCTGTCTTTTTGTATCCTTATTAGTTTTATTATCATTTTCTCCAAATTATATATACCAACCAATATATATATAATATACATATTAAACATAAAAACCATATCATCAAAAAAGAAATTAAATCTATAATATACATATTATATATAAAAACCATCATACTAAATTAATAATATATTACAATATGTGACAGATCTATAATCAAAAGATTCAAATCATGATAGTATCAAGATTCAAAACTTGATCTGCCAAAAAGACCCACCCCACAATCCACATCAGTATTTCAATAGATTCAATACATTATAGTATCAACTATCAAGATTCAACAACCAACAGACAACACCTAACATTCCATTTCCATGTGCAGCCCACAAACAACCTATAGACAAATTTTAGATTATTACAAACCTAAAAAAAATCTAAACCATATTAAATTGCATACAATTAAAATATGGAGAAATAAACCTGTCACATATGAATTCCAAAACTTTTCACCAAAAGTATCCATATCATTAAAATTATTCCACTTCAATTTCCTCCTAAACAAGTGAAAAATATAAATTAGATGATATTTAAGTAACATGTACACAAATTTTAACTATCATACAAATGATTAAAGAAGAGGAAAGAAAAAGAATATATTACAAAATACAAATCTATAATACCTGATCGTCTGCATCACTGTTATCATAAATTGATGAACCATATCCTAGCCCTGGGCCTAACATAACAATAAAAATAAACATTAATAACTAGCATATGTTAATAGGTTTTTTTAATTTTTAATGTAGAAGAAACAAAAATTTCTTTTTATTTACCTTTGATGTCAACCCATTTCCAATTCCTTAAACACATCAATGCCTCTATTGTATCAGAATGAAGCCTATTACGATGTGGACTCACCATGTTGCCAGCAATGCTAAATGCAGACTCAGAAGCAACGGTGGACACCGGAACAGCTAGGATATCTCGAGCAATCCTTTGTAGGATAGGATATTTGGACCCAAATGTCCTCCACCAATTCAATAAATCAAAGCCTGAAGTTCTAGGAATAATTTTCTCCTCTAAGTGAGAATCCAACTCAGACTTTTCTTGGCCAATGCTAGATTCTTTCCGCAAAAATTTATCTAAACTAGCCATTACCCCCATCTTTTCAAAATCAGCCTGAGAAGAGTTACTAGAGAATACAGTGAAACTATAAGATTGATGTGTTTGGCAGCCTCGGTGGTTACTCTAATACTGAACATACAAATTATTACATAATCTTCGGATCCTCATAATCTCATCTACACCATCCTCTCCATAGAGCAAAGGAAAAAAGAAATCTAACAACTTCGTTTTAAACCTAAGGTCTAAAACCATTGCAATCCCCATGACACCATGAATCACACTCCAATATTTTTTTAACTTTTCATCCATCTGAGTTGCCATCTTCCTTACCAAATCATCCTCATCTGTTAGCATTTTAGTCACATGAAGTCTAATTTCACAAATCTTTGGAAAATAAGAATTGGTAGTGGGTTTTTCCGTTGTAGAGAATACAAGTGTGGTATCATAAAATATTTCTAGCTTCTCACTAATATTTTATGCAAACTCTCATTCTTCATCACTTGGTAAACATCTTAAATTTGGATCTTGAAACTTTAAATGCCTAAATACCCCTTTATAAATGAAACCTGTTTGAAGCATCAAATACGTTGAATTCCAACGTGTCTTACAATCAAGACCTAGCTTCTTTGTGCTTGGAATGTTTGCATGACGTGCCATTTCCACAAATTTTTGCTCCCTTTTAGGAGATGTCGTCCAATAGGAAACAGTTTCACAGATTTTGGATATTGCTACTCCAATAATCGATAATCCATCCTGAACAGCTAAATTGAGAATATGCGCACAACAACGCATGTGAAAAAATTCGCCATGTAACATAAGGGTGGAACATTGAAGCTCACCTAAAATATCTTGGACAACCGCATCATTGGTGGAGCAATTGTCAACCGTAAATTCGGACAGCTTCGAATCAATGTTCCACTCATAAAGCAGTCCATCAACGCCGCAGAAAGCACATCTCTAGTATGTGGGCAACGCACATGTACAAACCTACAATTTACAATATAAATTGTAGATAATTAATATTTTAATTTATCTTAAAAATTTACAAAGAAATAAAAATAATGAAACATAAAAATTAAAAAACATAATACCTTAAAAGTTGATTATACAATGCCCAATTATCATCGATAAAGTGCACTGTGATGGTCATGTATCCTTTGTTCTGGTTGCTGGCAGTCCGCAAATCAGTAGTGATGGCAACTCTACTCCGGTTCTTGCTTAACATTTTCATGGACTTCTCCTTCTCAACTTTATACATCTTCATAATGTCCCTCTTAATAGTTCTCCTAGAGACAATATTGAAGGAGGGTGAAATAGTGTTGCAGAATTTTCTAAACCCCAGATCGTCAACCATGCTCAACGGATACTCATGAAGAATAATCATATTAGCAAGATCATCTCTCCCTGCCTGTTGATCTAAATGGTAATTGCTTAATGTCTTTATGGAATCTTGTTTTTGCATCCCCGCAAGCATCATTTGTGATACATCTTGATTCTTTCGCCTTGCACAAATTTTATAATGATCATGCAAATGCCTTGTTCCATTTTTAGAACCACCGACGAGCTGCCGATGACAAGAATTACACTCCGCCTTTTCCTTCCCATCAACTAAAACTTTTTTGAAATGTTGCCATACAACTGACCTAGGCTTTTCAGTTCCAGTGACATAAGTTTCCTCTGGGGGAAGCGGGGGAAGGGTTGAACCAGGGGTATCGGTCGTGATTGGTATGCTAGTTCCCTGAGTTGGAGATTGTTCTTGGTCATTCCCATCAGGTGGAATATTCATGTGGGAACTCGCAATAGATACTTTTTTGGATGCTTCAAAAGATCGATTCACATCCTTTTCTAAACCCCTTCTTTTGGTCGATGTTGACATTTTGTGTAATGTAACCTATTAATAACCTGCAGATAACACCCACAAAAGAATAAACATGTTAAAAAATAACTACAAAAAAACCCTTACAACAGTTTACACATTTGTTAAAAAAAAAATTGCAATTGCAATTGCAAAAAATAAATAAATAAACATGTTAAAACAAGTGCAAACTGTAGTGCACTTTGCACAAGCAAAACTGCACAGTAGATGCAAAAGCAAACTGCAATGCGGTTTGCTTGGCAATGTACATTGCAGTTCGCACTTTGCACAAGCAAACTGCAAATCTGCAATGCAGTTTGCACTTTGCCAGATGAAAAAGCAAACTGCAGTGCAAGTGCAAACATAAACTGCACTGCAGTTTGCTTGTGCGAACTCCACTGCAGTTTGCACACTGCATAGCAGGTGCAAACATAAACTGCAATTACTAAATTTTCAAGCACATAAAATCTTCAATCACATCACATGAAGAAATTTAAACCCTTAAACCCCACACAAAATCTTCCAGTATAACTACAGTGCATAACTCAATCAAACAATCTAAATGGCACATAAAATCTTCACTCATACGAACCAAAATAATGAAAGCCTGAAACTTTAAAGGAAAACAAACCTATTTTTCTTGAATCTTGAGTTCTTAATACAAAGGGCATGGAGAAAGAAGAGGTGAAGAGCCATTGATGAAATGTAGAGGCCAGAATCGGCGAAGAGGCGGTGATATTCATGATTTTCGATGAAGGTTTGACGATGAAGAGAAGAGGCACACCAGGCAGCAACTTTTTTCAAGATTGGGTATTTAGGGTTTCACTTTCAAACTTTGATTACTTGGGTCCCTCGTGAGTTGAATGGATTTGGGCATAATTTGTGTTTATAAAGGAAGGACAAAATTGTTATTATGAGAACATAACAAGGGAAAATGGTAATTATGTAATGGAAAGATGGAAAGATGGAATTGAAAATTTGAAATTCATTGAAAACGAAGGACAAGGTCCTGGTCCATACTCCATTACTCCACACGGTGTCAAGGACTTTATTTATAAATTATAATGATTAAAAAGAACTATAATGATTTATACATTTATTATAATCAATAGCGAATCCAAAAATTTCTGTTAGGGTAGGCCAAAATAAAAACTAATTACTCATTAATATTTTTTTTTAATTAACAATTCTGTTACGATAGGCCAAAATCCAGAAATTATACATATTAGTATTTTTTTTTGTTAAAATGCCCACCCTCAACAAGTGTTGGATCGCCCCTAATTAATTAATTTATATATATACTATAATTAGATAGATTATATATCAATAGAATTAGATACACAAAGACAATTAGGTTAATAGAATTGAAATAATGATTTAATGAGGGACAAAAAACAAATTATAATGAATTTATTCATTCATAGTCAACTCAAACAACAAATAATATATTACATATATATTATGATTAACGTAAGATTATAGATAATGATATTATGTATAATTATAATGTACAACTATATATATTATACATTATACTTATATAGTATAATATATAATAAATCATGTATGATGTATAAGTCAAATGTATATCATATATATGTATAATATATAATGTCGAATGTATAACTTTGTTTCATAGCATTAAACACACAAACATCGGAAAAATTGTCTTCGGGGCGGCAGGTCCCCCGCGAGATCGGCTTTGTGCCATCCACTAAGCCCAAAACAGAATTTCCAAAAGTAGCTCCCGATGAACTGAACATTAGCATTTAACAATTAAAAACTGTATTATATTCGTAAGATTATGAACTGAGACAAACAAACTTACAGAATTCAGAGAGCAACTAATCAATCATTTTTCACACCAAACACTTTGCAATCACTCATACTGTTGGAAATTAAATAGAATAACATATATCCTAACATATCCCAAGATCATAGTACCATTGCAATCACATTTTCATATAAATGAACTACAATGAATTACACAGCATAAATACCTTCACTCAACTCCTAACTAGCAATAAAGTTAATCTGGAAGAAACCACGAAGAATGTTTCTGTTTTCCAAATTAGAGAGAGAGGCGTATTTCCTTTGAATATTTGAGAGTGACAGTGTTTCGTAACCTCTTTCAAAAAGGAAAAGGTTTTCCTTTTATGGCAGCGGTTGGAGAGAAATACATTTGGCAGTTTCTCTCACACACGTCGCTTGGGGTAACCCACTGGGTGTACCCTATCAATATCTCCCACTCACACATGATGGGACTATCTCTCTCTATGCTTCTTAAGGTTCATACTTTAGTAAATATGCCGTGTGACCATGCATACTTGCGAGAGCACGTTAGTCATATATCTGTTAGGAATATTAACTTCTCGAATTGTGAAACTCAGGTTGTATTGTTGTATGCAATACCCAGATACTTATCACATTTTTCAACAATCTCATTACAAAAAAAATACGTTGTATTCATATTATGTTTTCATCTTACATAAAAGTAAAACTAATTGGTCGACCATGATACACGTGATTATAATGTGATAATTCAAAATCGTCATCTTCCTCTTTTCTCGATTCCTGCAACTTTTATTTAACTTGCTTTTCTAGAAATGTCCCAGCAGATTGAATTTATCTTAATCCTTTGGTAACACTCTAAGATAGCAATCATTAAATGAAGTTTTCAAGAAACAGAATAGAGTAATAAGGGTATTCTTTGAGATTTTTTCTTAAAAAAAACTCAGGGTCTCACACATGTTAAGTTGAGATTTTGACTTTCATTACCCCTTTGGTCAATGTTTTGCACATTTGGTATGAATCACACGCTACAGCATTTCCTCCTTTCCCATGGAGTGCATGTCTCTTTTCTTGTAAATGCTGTACGATTTTAGTTCAGACATGCCTAATGTCTAACTTGAGTTCACTTTACATACTTTTAATTCATCAGAACTCTAATCTGGCAATAGACAGATAAAGTGATCATTTATCACTTGTGGTCATATTCATTATGACATTATTTTAATTCTCGTTTTAGGCGACGTCAAACATTTAAGCTTGGCTCTCTATTATCACCTAGATAATAAGCTTAATCGTCTCATCTCCATTCCTACGAAGTAATGGAGGCGATTGCCTGTGTGAGAAGGCCATCTTTTGCTGTCCGACAGCTTTTCAAAACAACATATATAATTTTACATAACTAATAGTATATATATGTTCCTTCATGTATGTTCCATAATAATCGAAATTGAGCATTGACAATATTGTTATTATATTGATAAGACAAATGTGAACAATTTTGGGAAATCTCAAGTATGAGTACATTCAACACCTACGTAAGCCTAGAGATCTACACTGTCTATTGAAAGTATCTCTCGGTATAGGCTTGTGAATGGATCCGCAACCATGTCATGCGTAGATATGTACTTCATGTTCACCTCCTTTTGTGCCACCAAGTCTCGCACAAAATTATATTGATATCTATGTGTTTCGTTTTACTCATGATATTTGGGATCCTTAGTGTATGCTATTGCTGCTTGACTATCACAGTTTACTCTTACTGGTTCAATAGCAACATTAATTATTCCCAGATGATTCATGAACGTCTCAACCAACGGCTTCTTGCACTGCAGCTGAAAATGCTACAAACTCAGCCTCCATTGTAGATAGGCTATGCATGATTGTTTTTTACTGCTCCAAGATATGGCCCGCCATTTAGTAAGAAAACATATCCGGAAGTAGATTTCCTCTCATCTAAATCTCCTCCCCATCAGCATCGGTGTAGCCTCTCAAGTAATCATTCCTTTCTTGATAACATAATGAGTAATCAGCTGTCCCTTTAGATATCTTAAGATTCTCTTCACTGCTTTCCATGTGCTTGTCCTGGGTCGGACTGGTATCTACTTACCAACCCAACGGCATAACAGATGTCGGCTCTAGTGCACATCATGGCGTATCAGAGACTTCCAACAACACTTGTATAAGGAACATTCTTCATTTGTTCCTTTTCTTGTGGAGTTCTTGGACACATTTTACGACTTAAGTCTCGCCTTTTGCGATAGGGTTGTCTATGGGTTTACAATCTTGCATATGAAATCGTTCAAGAATTTTCTTATGTATGTTCTTGTGAAAGAGATACTAATTTCTTGAGCGATCTCTTGAAATCTTAACTCCAGAAATATAGGCAGCTTCACCCATATCTTTCATCTCAAAATGAGATGATAACCATCCTTTGATTTCATTGACAAATCCCTTATCATTTCCAGCTATAAGTATATCATCAACATAATGATAATATAACAAATTTGTTATTGGATCTCTTGTATATACACAATGATCTTCATTTATCATTTTGAAATCATACGACATTATCGCATTATGAATCGAAATAACCACTGTCTTGAGGACTGCTTGAGGCCATAAATTGACTTTAAAAGTCTACACACTTTGTGTTCTTGACCTTCTCTAATAAACCTATTGGTTGATCCATATAGATTTCTTCTTGTAATTCTCCATTGAGAAAAGCAGTCTTTACTCCATTTGATGCAATTCAAGATCCATGCTAGCAACTATCTAGAATAAGTCGAATGAGGTAAACCGTACAACAGGTGAAAAAGTTTCTTCATAATCTATTCCTTCTTGTTGTGTATACCCTCTCGCGACTAAGCGAGCTTTGTATCTTCAATACTGCCATCAGCTTTACGCTTGATTTTGAGAACCCATTTGTTCCCAATGGCTTTGCGTCCTTCGGTAAATCCACCATTCCCATACTTGGTTTGATTTCATAGACTCCAATTCTTCTTCCATTGTTTCATCCATTTTTCCTTAGAAAGGCAATTGAGAGCCTCATTACATTCCTTGGCTCTTCGTCATTTTGGAGTAACTAGAAAAATTTCCCCTTCAATCTCAAATCGTCGACGTGGAACTTGTTCCTGTTTGATCGACGTATTGGAGATTATTGGTGTTACTCCCATTGGACCAGCTATCATAGTTGGATCACCAGTGGGAATGATGGAGGATCTGAAACGATTCATCAACTTCCAATTGCTCCCACTGGGATGTAGTTAACCAACTGATTGTCAGCAACATAATTGCCTTGGTCTTGTGTTTCATATAGAAACAAGTCTTTACCTATTTCGCCCTTCTTAGGAAAATCGGTTTCTAAGAATGTGCATCGGTGATCAAACTCAGTGATGCTACCACTTTCTTGTTCTCCTATGAAGACATATCCCTTTGAATGTTCTGAATATCTTATAAAGATACATTTCTTCCCCCTGGACCTAGTTTTCCATATTTTGGGAAGGATCATGAACATGGCAGCACATCCCCATGGCTTTAGGAGACTCAATCGGGTTTCCGATTTGTCCATAACTCATGGTGTAGTAGTATAGATTTGGATGTACTCGATTGAGGTATATGTGGCAGTCAATAAGGCATCACCCCAAAAGGTGATGGGCAAGTTTGCTTGTGCCATATAGACCTCACCATCTCAGTAGGGTTCTGTTTCTTCGTTCTGCAACACCATTTTGTTGCGGAGTTCTGGGAATAGTTATGACGTCTATTCCCATTTCATCACAAAAATTTCTAGACTGATCAGATAATATTCACGTCCTCGATCGGTTCGTAGAACTTTATTCTTTTATCTAATTGATTCTCAACTAAGTTTTTAAACTTTTGAAAGCATTCTAAAGCTTCTGATTTTTGAGAAATCAAGAAAACATAACCATATCGAGTGAAATCATCTATAAATGTGATGAAATAACAGCCCCATGTCTAGCCCTCACATTCATGGACCACTATGTCAGAATGATAGTTGCAATGGAACTTCAGCTCTTATCGTTTTTCCAAATGGTTTTCTTGCTGTTTTTCCAGCTAGGCAATGTTCACAAGTAGTCAAGTCTACTTTTGTTAGGATCCTAACAAGCCTTCTCTTGCTATTATATTCATCGTTGTTGCCAATTGGCCAAGCCTTGCATGCCATACATTCACATCATCATATTAGAAGATGTAATAAAGGAAAAACAAACATTACTATATTATAAGCAACATCAAGTACTATAAAACCAAATAACCACAACCATATAGTTTGTTCCAAAAATAATGGACACCAGTACTGGAAAAATTAAATTAAACACAAGTTTAACAAGTTCTAACACGAAATCAAATTTCGACGAAATCGGGTGCATATACACGTCATGTAGGTATAGGATTCGACCTCCACGCATGATCAATTTGCATGTGCCGATCCCTTTAACTTCCACTTTTGAATTGTTACCTACATATATCCATTTTGTTTCCCGTGGTATCTTCGAAATTCCACGAAAGCACTCCTGTCTTTCGCTATGTGGTCTGTTGCTGCTGGAATCTACAGTCCACAAAGGATGAGATTCAGTTAGAAAACAAAACTGGAAACATTTATTAACTTACTGTGCAAACAAGTATTATTACCTTCTCGCTCGCTACAATCGCGAGCAAAATGTCCCTTTTTACCACATTATAGCATTTCCCTTGCCATATTCCTCTTCCTGGCAGGATGCTTTCCTTTTCCGTGTTTGAAGAACTTTCTCTTCTTCCCTTGAGCCTTTTCAGTATTGCCTTTTCTTTGGGATCCCCTGGAATTTACGTTTAAATCCCCCCACATGTGAACTGGAACTAGCGCATATCACATCAGTATTTGCCTTACTCGCATTAAGGCGATCTTCTTCCAGTTCCAAATGGCGTATGGCATCTTCTTTCTGATGCCCTCATTGTGGGTAAGGTGTATTTTCATATGTTCCCTTTTGAGGCAATGATCTTATGACAGCTTGAACCTGTTTTCATCTGTTAGGACATGACCTGCATCTCTTAACTCACTTATCATGTTTGACAAATGCCGTAAATTACTGCTCTAGTTGTTCGGCTTTTTCTTATGTGTCAAACTTGATAGTGAGTGACCGAGTTTGGTAATGGACGTACCGCCAAACTTTGTAGCAAGTGCGGACCACATGTCCTTTGCTAATTCATAATCCCGGTACTTCTTCATGAGATCATTGTCCATGCTGCTCACAAAGTATGCGAGCAGTGGAATTCTTCTTCTTCCATATGTCATAAGCGCACGGTCTCGTCTATGTTGAGCCGTGACTCCCTCTTCAGGCTCTTCCATGGTTGTAGTAAGAGCTTCTAGAACCTCTTGTTCTTCCAAAACATATTGGATTTTCATGCTCCATATCTCATAATTATCGCCGTAAATTTTTCTCCTTTGTAAGTTCGGCGACATGTTCTTAGATGCAGATGCCATTTCTAAACAAAATTACACGTTGGATATGCATGTTATTCAATGCTCGAACATACATTCATTTAATTAATTATACCAATAATAATTGTATATTAGATTTGGAACAAAAGTTAACAATGTCAACAATCATCATCCAAAATTTCCAATTTCCAATTATCTAGATATAATTAATTGCAATTCTAAAAAATATTTAGACACAATTATATAAATATAAAGCAACATCAATTCACATAAATTTTAAATTTTAATAAACAAAATTAATTACATTATGTAATAGAATTCACTTGTAATAAAATTAGAACAAACAAATTCCAAAACAACAACAAAAAAAACAAAAATTAGTGTACATCCACATTCCTAAAACTGGGAAGGATCTGATAATCCTTATCCTAGGTCTTTATCTAACTTGAATTAACCCTAGGTAGGGGACTCCCAGTTTCTTGTGATGTCCTTTACGAGTGGAGACCATAGATGCCCCAGCTGTCCTTTTTGCACCCCAATCTATGTACTCTTGATATAGTTGTTGACCAAACTCTATAATTTTATTGTCATCTTTAAAGTTATGAACTTTCAGCTTGGTCCAACCATATCAAGGAGACCAACAATTAGGGTAACCAGAGTCTCTCTTAGAACTTGGAATTTCGACTCATCTTCCTTTAATCCCCTATCCAGACAATTCCTGAATCTTTTCATTCACATGAATGAAATGATTTACGAGTTGCACCACCTCATCCTCTGTGTCTCTTAAAATCAATGTGGGTTTGTAGAGTTCTAATCATGTTCATACCCTTTCCCTTTGAGCGGGTGTTCAGCAACCATTGCACGTCTATAACGTAACATTTTTCTGTAACAAATACAAAAAAACTATTTATTTATCAATAAAGGTTGACTATTTGATAAATAATACACGTGTTTATGGTTCATAACAAAATTGACTCATAAAAAATATACCAAGTATGCATTTTTATTCTTTCGCAAAGAAAAAAAATTACAATACTTCACGCTCCCACGCGCCGGCAGAAGCTGTCACGCGCCCCCACGCGCCCACCCAGAAGCGGCAACGCACCGACAGGATACCCACGCGGGAGGAGCTTCCACGTGCGCGTCACGTGCCTCACACAATACGGGTCGGGTAACCCGTTCCACACTAAACTGGGTCTATCACATATTCACGGTCGGTTTGTAGAGTTAATCCGACCTTGACTTTTCGGATCGGTCTTGACTGGTTGACTGACCCGTTGACTTTTTTTGGGTCGGGTGTTGACGGGTTTGACTGACCCGTTTGACTTTACGGGTCGGGTTTGACTCATTACCGGGTTTGACTGACCCTTTGGTCATATGGGTCGGTCCACGGGTCAACTTGACCCATATATATATGGATTATGGGTTGGCCGGATAGGATATAATGGTTTGTGAATATGGTTAACACCAAAACAAAACTAGCCCAATGGTTAGAGTATTGGGCTTTCCACCATGGAGACTTGGGTTCAAGTCTCACCACCCCGGCTATTTCAATTTTTTTTCAAAAAAAACTAACAGTAAAAACGACATGTCATTCATAAGGGTGGATAAAAACGACGTGTCGGTTTGGTCGTCTTCAACCCTCTGTCCGGGTCTGCAACTGGGTACCCGACCCGGAAACAACCCAATCGAAACCCGAACTTCAAAAGGGCATATCTAAGTCATTTAACTCTAGTTTTTAATTATTCAAAAACCATTTTCTTCATAATTTCATAAGGAATTTAATGGACTAAGAATCATTACCAAAAAAACAACTTTTTACGTACAAAATTTGAAAAAATCAGAACTGCATTTGACAAACCAATAACATGCTTCAACATTACAGTATGAATTTCAAACAATATGAACCACGGCTCTGATACCAATGTTGGAAATTAAATAGAATAACATATATCCTAACATAATCCCAAGATCATAGTCACCATTGCAATCACATTTTCATATAAATGAACTACAATGAATTTACACAGCATAAATACCTTCACTCCTTAACTCTAAAGCAATAAAGTTAATCTGGAAGAAAACCACGAAGAATGTTTCTGTTTTCCAAATTCTAGAGAGAGAGAGCGTATTTTCCTTTTGAATATTTGAGAGTGACAGTGTGTTCGTAACCTTTCTAAAAAGGAAAAGGTTTTCCTTTTATATGGCAGCGGTTGGAGAGAAACTACATTTGGCAGTTTCTCTCACACACGTCGCTTGGGGTAACCCATCATGGGTGTACCCCTTATCCAATACATACTAACAATAATATTTCAGAAGAAAAATTAACAAGCTATCAGTGACTCAAATTCAATAAGCTATAAATGTAACTGTTAAAAAACTCTAATGAATCAACCCACAGCAAAAATCAGATCAAAGTAACCATGGAAACAAAATTGAACCAATTTAATTACTCAAATTTAACTCAGAACACATTAATCAAAGAGTATCCAAATCAATGACTATTAACTAGCAGATCAAAAACGCCATCACAATAAAGTTGAGTTTAACCAACAGGAGCCAACAATGTGATTTTCTTTTCTTTCCAATTATTTTTTTCTCTAAATACTTGGTATGCAACTCACATTATTTTCAAATATCTTAGGGTCCGTTTGTTTTGTTATTCCTATCCATATTCCCAACCAATCCTATTCCCAAAATACTTGTTTGTTTTATTATTTGAGAAATACTATTCTATTTTTTAATTATTTTTAAACTCCTTAAATTTATTAATTTAATTAAACACCATTAGAAAAAAAGTTTAAAAATTAACAAAAACACCCCCACCCACCCATAGTTGCCTGATTCTGGCAACCACCGACAATGACATAAAAACGATCGGAACTGGCCGATATGATCGGAAAAGGCCAGATCTGAAAGAAATGGTCATCGTTGACAGAAAACGACAGCCATATCTTTGGCCATCGCTGACATATCTTTGGTCGTCGCTGACGGCCAAATCTGACCATTTGCGGAGATCTAGCCGGAAAATGCCATAGCGATGCACGACCGGCCAGATTCGACCGATCTGCGTCGTAACGCCATTTTTCGACCAGATTCCGGTGGTGGTGACCGGAATCTAGTACTGTGGGTGGGTGGCAGTGTTTTTGTCATTTTACAAAATTTATATATATTTGGGTGTTTAGTCAAATTAGCAAACCTATGAGGTTTTTTTTATTAATTTTTAAATTTTACCTCGTAATACTCACCCTATTCAACTATCCAATATTATTCTCAAAATCCTATCTAAAATAACAAAACAAACATACCCTTATATTTTTTGTCAACCAAATATTCAAATGATATTATACACATAAAAGTAAATAATTTTCCTACAAGAAAAAAGAAAAAAGAAAATTAGAAATTGATACCAGCTACTTTTACACCAATCTCACCTTCGCAGTGGCTGTAGCCATCTCATTTGAACTGCACACCATCAACCAGGGTGATAGAAGCATAAACAACTCAATAACTCAGCTAAAAAATAAAAAAAAATCAATTTGAACAAATATGAAACAAAACAATAACCTGCCTAGCCAAACGGTTATATCAATACCTTGCAGGCTGTGGCGTTGGCTCCTTTATCTTGCCAGCAACCTCAATGTGGTGGCGTTGGTAAAGGATAGCACAGCTGCAAAATGTGGTGGTGCGGGTGTCAGAGTGCGGCTGAAATTGGATTGCGGTGGCGTTAGTAAACAATTGGACGGCGGCAAAATGTGTTGGTGCAGGTGTCAAAGTGCGACTGAAATTGTAGAATGTGGTGGCTAGAGTTTCTGAAATTTGAATTGATTTGGGGTACATATTATAGACTGAAGCACAAATTTGGGGGAAATGAATTTTGGGAGGCAGATTTGAATTTGAGAATTGAGATGCTCTCAATTTTGCTAATCACAATCAAAGCATCTCTTATGGTGTTCTTAATTTTAATGAATATTATCTTAATTAATTTCTAAATATAGAGAACAAATTTTTTATTTAAATCCAATGAATTATTTAAATTTAATGAAGATGTTATTTATTTTCAAGAAAAAAACTTAATAGAAAAGATAATTAATAAATAAAATATATAGAAATTTACAATTTATTAATTAAAATTTGGATAAACAATTAAATTTGACTCTTTGTAGAAAATCAAATTCACTTTTTAATTTACATTTAAAGAATAAAGAGTCTATTAGACTCTTATTTTTATGGATAAATTATTTAAATTAGAGTTTTTTGAGACTTGATCTCATTTGTCACATCAATCAATAGTTGGGTCGGTAAGCAGCATTACTAAAATGCAACAGACTTATGGCTTCCCTACACACCTAATATGGCAGTGTCTGACCTCTCCACAAGCTGTTTATGTTCTCACAAATTTTCTTGTAGAGCCAAGTCTCCTTAATCTCTTTGAGGAGCCAATCATAGGCTTCTTTAATCAAAGTAGCATGGTGATAAAGCAGAAGAGTAGACACCAAAGCCCATAAAATGAAAATGGTATATGCAATCCAGCTAGGGACAATAATGGACATCAAAGAAACCGATGAAAGAAACCCTGTTATAAAACCAATAACGTCCGAGAGTTGTTGCGAGAAGTTTGTATAGCCTGCTTTAAGCGCAAAACCAAATATGGTGGTGGCAAATAGAAAAACATATATATTTGCTAGATGCGTTTCCGATGGAGACTTGGCTGCTGAGCCTTGGGCACACACTTGAACAGCACTAAGAAGAACTGGAATGAGAAACATGAAGGCGTCATTACAGTGCTTCAAGAAGCTGGAGATGGAGTCTTGTCCGCTGCAAAGCCATCAAGATATATATAAGCTTTAAAGAATATAAGACATGAAGGCTTTGCCTCTTGTAAAAGTATAAAAAACTTATGATTAAATAATGTGTGTTTAAATTACACAATCTTACTCAAGTAAATGAAATAAACGTTTTTACTTAACATCAAACGATCAAAGATAAACGAGTAAAGTTAGAATATTTTTTAGAGAAACTGTATAGGGATTAATAAAAAACAAAAAAACAAAAACAGTATAGTTAAATCAAAGAAGAGAAGTTGAGACTGAGCATATAAGAGAGTAAAACCTTATAGGGTTTAGAGTTTGAAGATGGGATTGGCTGGATGACATCTTATTACTAACACAAATAACAAATCTTATAAGCTGGCAGTCTGCTCTGATGGCTAGTTGAGGACGAGAAGGCCGGATCTTAAACGGAAAATGGAAAATTTAAAGCTCGTTCTTTCACGGACCTGCAAACATTATATTTTCAAAAGCTTAACAATTTCCAAGTTGAAATACAGAATGAATGCAGCAAAACTTTGAAGTTATAGAAAGAACACTATGTTAATTTACAGCCTGAGTAGCTGAATTTGTTTTAAACATTGCCAAATGATTTGCCCTTCTCAAACGCATACGTTACGCTACAGGCTAAAGCTAAATATTGATAACGACTGAAGATGGGAGAAAACTACACTACTTCATCCTTACATGCCAAATACTTGTGAAAAGTGGCTGCGAATAAAGTACTTTGCATGATTTTAAGATTTTCATTAAATACTATATAGATTAATGCTTAATTGTTTAAAAATGTTACAATGAAAACCAAGTGTCTTTATTAGAATTTGATAAAAACAAATCAATTTTCAATAACCTGTATTTTTTGTCGCTATAAATATTTTATACCTTCTCCTGAAACTAAAAATGAATTCTTAATTTTGTTTCCAAATAAACTTAAAAGAGTTTGCCATGCTTCTTCTCACAAAACAAAAAAAAAAAGGAATCCCACTTTTTAAAAATATTATTCAATATTTTTTTCTCATTACAATCTCTTTCATTCTACGCATTACCACTTTTTGTTTTTTTGAAAAATTATACAAAATTTCTTTAATTCCTTTGTGTTTTCTATAAATCATTTAAATTAACATGCTGGAGCTGGATGGCTTGGTTGCTTGTGTGGCGGAAGGTATTGGTGAAGTCTGATAGACTTGGCGAAGCAGGCGGGCCAGGCGGGTACGGGCCGAATCAAAAAGACGGATTTTAAAAGAGTTCAAAAAGATTAGACCCATACCCTAATCTATGTGGGTACAGGCGAATCCCTGTTCACTGCAATTTTCATTTTTTACCATCACAGCCCCACAATTTCTGCACTTTTTCTCTGTCACAATCACATCCCCACGATCAACTCCTGCAGATTAACGATGAGTAAATTAATAAAGCATATATTCAAAAATTGGAAACAGTGTTCACTAGACAAGTTCCTAATCTCAATTATAACATGATCCTAATCTTGAGCTCTTAGTCTCAATTCTAATAAAACTTTCAAGATGATTTTACATACTTTACACACGAATGATATGCAACCAAACACATTCTTTCTTCATCTGAATAAGTATAGTTAAAAGGTTTTAAAACTTACATAGACCTCACAATTTTTTACCATATGTAAATTGGAATAAATTCCCTGGATTTTATTTATGCAAATATACTTGAATCAAAGCAGAACCATCCTCAAGGTCATATTTTTCCAACTAAATATATGAAAGTTGGTAATCAGTAGACCAAATCAATTAAAACAGGTAAAAAAAAAAAACACGTACAAATGCTCAGGATGTAGATGAACGAAGAGGGGGAAAACAACTGCAAACAGTTTGCCTGTACAGCTAGATCCATGATTCACACGAACACGATGACACTGTGTGATATGAATTTGCCATTTAAGTATTTCAATCAAGTCTACAGATACACCCAAATAAATAGCATATTGAAAATATGAGATGGGAACCAATGAATTCCCTCATTACAAAGGATTATTAGAACATTTACTTGCTTTACTGAAGAAAAAATGGAGCTCAGTGAGTAACTTCCCTTCAAATGGGAAATACCATTCAGACATTTGTAAACCAATCTCAGAACTATACTAGTTCAGAGATATAGACATAAAATTCAAACATGAAACTCCAGATAGTAAAAGATCAAAAGAACCTTGATATGTGTTAGTAACCGCAAGATTGCAAACATTAGCCACGAAATGAACCAGGAAACACAGCAATACAAGACCCATCTCTCTCTCTTACAATCAAAGTCATAACCCAGAATAAAAAGTTTTATGCTACAAAATTTACCTGCCAAGAGAGAGAAGTGGCCACTGGCGACGGCAGAAGCTGTCAATGGAAGAGAGATGCTCTTGGTTTCTGGGGTGGGGGACCTGGGCCTCGGGGCCTCGGAGATGATACAGCAGGCGGCGGCCGAGCCGGAGCCGAAGCTGTCGTCAATTGTCGAATGTAAGAGCGACGCTCTTGGTTTCTGGGGTGGGGGACCTGGGCCTCGGGGCCTCGGAGATGATACAGCAGGCGGAGGCCAAGCCGGAGCGGAAGCTGTCGTCAATTGTCGAATGTAAGAGCCATGAATGCTCTTGGTTTCTGGGGTGGGCGACCTGGGCCTCGGGGCCTCGGAGATGATACAGCAGGCGGCGGCCGAGCCGGAACCGAAGCTGTCGTCAATTGTCGAATGGGAGAGCGATGCTCTTGGTTTCTGGGGTGGGGGACCTAGGCCTCGAGGCCTCGGAGATGATACAGCAGGCGGCGGCCGAGCCGGAGCCGAAGCTTTCGTCAATTGTCGAATGTAAGAGCGACGCTCTTGGTTTCTGGGGTGGGATAGCAGGCGGCAGCTGGAGCCAGAGCCCAAGCTGTCGTCAATTGTCGAATGGAAGAGAGATGCTCTTGGTTTCTGGGGTGGGGGACCTGGGCCTCGGGGCCTCGGAGATGATACAGCAGGCGGAGGCCAAGCCGGAGCGGAAGCTGTCGTCAATTGTCGAATGTAAGAGCCATGAATGCTCTTGGTTTCTGGGGTGGGCGACCTGGGCCTCGGGGCCTCGGAGATGATACAGCAGGCGGCGGCCAGGCCGGAGCGGAAGCTGTCGTCAATTGTCGAATGTAAGAGCGATGAATGCTCTTGGTTTCTGGGGTGGGCGACCTGCGCCCCGGGTCCGTATAAATAGCCAGCCGGCACGTGAGAAGTATGCTCCAGAGTCCAGGCAGGTGAGAAGATATTTTCGCTAGGCACGTGCGAATGGCATGAGCCATGTGGAGAAGCGAAGCTGCGTCAGAAGGAGTGAGTTTGAAAAAAAAAAAAAAAAATACATATATATATATATCATTTCTAAAATTTAAGTTACAGCGACAGGAGAAGCAAAGTTTTTTATATATTCTAGAGCAAACGACATGTTCCCACCTAAGATTTAGCCAAATCACAAGTTCATACCCCTAGTTCTATTTATTCCATATTTCCACCCTTAAACTAATACTATAAGTTAATTTTAAATTTTGATTTGTACAATTACCATCCTACCCTTCGTTCTTATTTCACCCCACCCAACCACCATCACCCTCACCATCCAGCCACCACCACCACCCACCAAACCCACTCGATCGCCGTTCAAGCCCAATTTGGCCTGATTCCAATGCCAATTGACCAACCCAACACCACCATCAGGATCCTCTCATCTCTCTCTCGAAAACCCCTCTCATCTCTAATTGTTTGCTGCCACCGTTCGTCGACCACCACGATCTTTTTGTTCACTTGCTGCAAGCAAAATTCTGGTCTCTCCCGATGCTGGAAATCAACCCCATTACCACCAATAGCTTCACCAACATCCCACCTCAAAAAACCCCAAACAGATCCAATCGTGGTTGCCCATCATTCGCCGTTCGTCACTCCCCTTAGGGTTTTGCGATTTTGGTGAAAATTAGATTTAATTAGAGGTTAATTCAGGATTTTACAAGGAGTTTGTGGATGGGTGATTGATTTGGAGGTTGATTATGCTTGTTTTCGAAGTTTTTTTGTTGTTTTTTGGGTTGGATTGATTTCGGGTTGGCTTGGTGGTTTAGTCGTGAATTGTAACAGGTGGTGGCCGGTGATTGGGAAGCAACGATGGTCAATGTTGTTAGGGGTTTTGTTCAGGAGGAAGTGAAGAGGCTAATGGTGGTGAGTGGTGGGATTTGGGAGTCGAAAAACCACCAGAATTTTGCTTGCAGCACGCGAACAAAAAGATCGCGGTGGTCGACGAACGGTGGCAGCAAACAGTTAGAGATGAGAGGAGTTTTCGAAAGGGAGATTAGAGGATCCTGATGGTGGTGTTGGGTTGGTCAATCAGCGTCGGAATCATGCCAAATTGGGCCTGAACGGCGATTGAGTGGGTTTAGTAGGTGGTGGTGGTGCCTGGATGGTGAGGGTGATGGTGGTTGGGTGGGGTGAAATAAGAACGAAGGGCAAGATGGTAATTGCATAAATCAAAATTTAAAATTAACTAACAATGTTAGTTTAAGGGTGAAAATATGAAATAAATAGAACCTGGGGTATGAACTAGGATTTGGCCAAACCTTGTGGGGGAACATGTCGTTTGCTCTATATTTTATTAAATAAATATCATTTCTAAATTGGGTTACAACGACATGAGAAGCAAAATTGCGGCTCTATGACCATGCGTCAGAAGGGACAAAGGTCATCTATCACCGTGCTTGACTTTGACAAATATATAAATATATATTAACTTTTAAGTTTATTAAATATATGACATTAAATTCTTTGTTTATACCAAAAAGTCCTATAAATATATTTAATAAATTATATAATAAAAGAATAAAATAAAAGACCTTTTTATATATCTTATTAAATAAATATTATTTCTAAAATTTTTTAACAACATGAGGCGAAGCGAAACTGCGTCAGGGACGAAGGGTCATCTATCACCATGCTTGACTTTGAAAAATAAATAAATATATATATGAAATTAACTTTTAAGTTTATTAAATATATCACATTAAATTTCTTTAGTTTTTACAAAAAAATCCTATAAATATATTTAATGAATTATATAATAAATTTTCAATAATACTAACTTCACTAATCTCATGTGGGAGTTTGTGATTGGTTTGATTAGACGGAACCTATTATTGGACAGACAGAATCTATGTAAACTAATAAATTGTGAACTGACATGTAATATTAGTGAAAGAAAGTTAGTGAGAAGTGTTATAACGTTACTCATAAATTTTATATCTATTATTTAATTGTACAAAAAACAAAATGAATGACCTTTTTATATATTTTATTAAATAAATATCATTTCTAAAATTTGTTTGTTAAATTAAATTACTGTTAATTATTTTGTGTTTCAATACTTCTTGTTTAAACAAAATCATATATATTTAATAAATTATATATCTATTATTTAATTGTACAAAGAACAAAATAAAGGACCTTTTTATATATTTTATTAAATAAATATCATTTCTAGAATTTGTTTGTTAAATTACATTACTATTAATTGCTTTGTGTTTCAATACTACTTGTTTAAACAAAATCATATATATATAGTCCCCACTTAAATAGTGGATGCTCAATCGGAGAATCGAACTTGAGACCGTGTATCTATCTATACTATCCATAATTCGTTATAACCATCTAGATCTAGACTACCTACAAATGGTCGTATCAAACTATTGAAGTTAGGAAAAAAAAGATAAATATCAAAAATCTGCATTTTGATATATTATTTTAAAATGTCAAAACATAAAAGTGAAATTACAATAAAAGTATAATATTTTACTAACGAGTAATACTCCACTCACAATCTCTTCTCACAAACTTTCTCTCACAACCCTTACGTGACAGCTAGCAATTAGTCAGCTTATAATGAGTCTCACCTGATAAATTACGGCTGACCAATTCTGAGCTGCTACATTGGAGTTGTGAGAGAAAGTTTGTAAGAAGAGGTTGTGGGTGTAGTATTTCTCTTTACTGTAAAAGGTAAATAAATTTTTGAATATCTTATTAATATAAATTTTATTGCAGTTTAATTTGGTGGACTGTATATATATAGTCCCCACTTAAATAGTGGATGCTCAATCGGACAATCGAACTTGAGACCGTGTATCTATCTACACTATCCATAATTCGTTATAACCATCTAGATATAGACTACCCACAAAGGGTCATATCAAACTATTGAAGTTAGGAAAAAAAAAAAAAAGATAAATATCAAAAATCTGCATTTTGATATATTATTTTAAAAGGTCAAAACATAAAAGTGAAATTACAATAAAAGTATAATATTTTACTAACGAGTAATACTACACTCACAATCTCTTCTCACAAACTTTCTCTCACAACCCTTACGTGACAGCTAGCAATTAGTCAGCTTATAATGAGTCTCACCTGATAAATTACGGCTGACCAATTCTGAGCTGCTACATTGGAGTTGTGAGAGAAAGTTTGTGAGAAGAGGTTGTGGGTGTAGTATTTCTCTTTACTGTAAAAGGTAAATAAATTTTTGAATATCTTATTAATATAAATTTTATTGCAGTTTAATTTGGAGGAGGTGTTGTTTATATAGGCTTAATAATTTGTTCATTAGTAAATTGTTTTGGTTTTGATTTACAATTGTTAAAATATTATAAATTTATTCTATATCATTAAACACAATTATAAATATACTAATAGTAAAAAATATTATAAATAAATACTTATATTTTTGTATAACCTATATCCAATATATTATTTATTATAAGTTTATTTATAATTGTATTGTTAAGTTTAATTCATGTATGAGCCTCCTAAATTGAGTTTTCTTGGCTATGTCTTGGCCGTCAGTGTCGAATGGAAGAGAGATGGTCTTGGTGCCTGGGGTGGGTGGGGTTGGGGGTATAACCGTATAAATAAACCCCAGGCACGTGAGAAGATATGCCTCCCCCAGGCACGTGAGAGGCATTTCCGCATTAAATCCCAGCTGTAACCCCGGTGATAGTCACCAACTCTTAACCCATTGCCGCATTAAATCCCAACTTTAACCCCGGTGATTGTCGCTAACTCTTGTTTTGTTTAATTTGAAACACATTTAAGCTTTTCACAAAAAGCATCAAAAAACCGTCTTGAGGGATTTTTAAATTTTAATATGGAAAAGTTTTTTAATGCTTTCCAAAAAGCTTGGGTTTTAAATAAGCCCTTAAAATTTCTCTTCATCATATTCGTTGACATAACCATTTTTAAAACTAAAAAATGGAAGCGAAATCTTATCATAATACATGATAAATACCTCTTAACGCAAGATTATAAAATTTGAGATACAAAAATGAATATCGTCTATCTCTTGGTAATCCTAGGTTTCTTCTCGATAAGCTGTTTATCTTTTGAGAGATCATAATGTTTTTCACCTTTTGTTGAACCTTTTTGTAAGTTTCCTTAAGGGGCATTTGGTTGGAGTTAATTTCAGATTATTAAGGTAATGTCATCTTTTATTACTTACATTACAATGTTTGGTTGTTAAGTAGTCTATTATTCCGGTAATCTTCCAAAACCAATAGTAATTATTGTTGATTATATAAGTGATAATCTGAATACCACAATTTTCTTAGATATTTTAAGATTATTTGGTAATCTTATTTTTGTTACAACTATTAAATTTTTTAGACAATAATGCCCTTGTTTTGAAAACAGTTTACAAAAAATATTCATGAACTATTTTATCCTTATATACAAAAAATTTAGTACATAAATACCCTTGAACTTAAAAAAAAAAAATTACCCAAGACTGGTGGCCTAATCTGGCCACCACTGCCAACCGTCGACGCCAGAACAGTGCATGACTGACTGGATGTAAAACCCCTCCCTAGCTGGGTATTTCCTAAGTATCTCTTGGCCATTGAGAACCTAGAAAACGCACGCCTAGGAAAGAAGTTTATTTTAAAATCCTATTTAAAGAATAAACTTGTAGTTTAAAACACATATATAGATATATGTGTTTAATTTTTTTTTTTTTTCCTTAACTATAATAAGTTCATTGTATAATAAAAAAATATAGTTTCCTTTCTTGGAGTAAATTATGAAATCTATAGTAATACTTACTAGAATATACACACTTTTACAAAATTTACTAGCAATTTGATTTCCTTTATTAACACAAACAATATATACTCCATTATAACATGGACATATGTACTACATTATAAGATATATACATAATTACTACACTAAATACTAGTAAAACCATTCAAAAGTCATAATAAAAACATCCCTTCATGCTCATAGCGTCCCTCGGAATCCTCTCCCAGCTTCATGCCTTAATCTTTACCGGCAAAACATTTTAAAACATTTTGTGGGGTGATTGCTAATCGCTTAGTAAGGAATATGGCCATTTGTAAACTATTAAGGTTCATTATACAAGTATATTACTTAGGATCCTACCTACCTATAAAACATGACCTTCATTCTTTAACATAACAAGTTCATAAAACATATCATACACTTTGGACTTTTCTCATAAACATAAGTCATAACATAACCATACATAATATAACATAGAACATATATGATTTATGAAATATTCATGTACATGGCATGCTTATTTCTTTTGTCTTTATACTTGATGGTTTCATTAGTCTTTGTTATCCGATCGGATTCATTTAAACCATTACCTTGTTCTTGGTCGTCACCTCAAAGGACTCATGGTTTCCATAAGAATTCCATTCCTCTGATCTTGGTTTATACCTCAAGAGACTCATGGAATTCATTCTTTAACATTTCATAAATTTTTCATAAGACAACTAAATAAGCTATATGCATTACCATTATGAATGCAAACATATGGACTAACATATTCCATGCTCAATCATACTATATTCTCCTACTAAACTTCTTAACTTAATTCATTCAATTTCTCATACAATACAAGGAATTTCAGTAGTAAGATTATTCAGGGGTTTATTAGAATTAGAAACAAATGGGAATTTCCATTAAGAAGGTGGATGCCATACAGTTCGTTACTTTCAAGCAATTTTTCCATTATCTTCTAATTCGAATTTATTTTTGGCTAAAACATAAATTCGTTTTGGTAAATTACATTACTTAATTGCTTTGTGTTTCAATACTACTTGTTTAAACAAAATCATATATATATAGTCCCCACTTAAATATGGTGCTCAATCGGAGAATCGAACTTGGACCGTGTACTCTATACTATCCTAATTCGTTATAACCATCTAGATCTAGACTACCTACAAATGGTCGTATCAAACTATTGAAGTTAGGAAAAAAAATAAAATCAAAAACTGCATTTTGATATATTATTTTAAAATGTCAAACATAAAAGTGAAATACAATAAATATAATATTTTACTAACGAGTAATCCTCCACTCACAATCTCTTCTCCACACATTTCTCTCACAACCCTTACGTGACAGCTAGCAATTAGTCACTTATAATGAGTCTCACCTGATAAATTCGGCTGACCAATTCTGACTGCTACATTGGAGTTTGAGAGAAGTTTGTAAGAAGAGTTGTGTGGTGAGTATTTCTCTTTACTGTAAAAGGTAAATAAATTTTTGAATATCTTATTAATATAAATTTTATTGCAGTTTAATTGGTGGACTGTATATATAGTCCCCACTTAAATAGTGGATGCTCAATCGGACAATCGAACTTGAGACCGTGTACTATCTACACTATCCATATTCGTTATAACCTCTAGATATAGACTACCCACAAAGGGTCATATCAAACTATTGAAGTTAAAAAAAAAAAAGATAATACAAAATCTGCATTTTATATATTATTTTAAAAGGTCAAAACATAATTGAAATTACAATAAAGTATAATATTTTACTAACGAGTAATACTACCTCACAATCTCTTCTCACAAACTTTCTCTCACAATTTTACGTGATAGCTATCAATTGGTCAGCTTATAATGGATCTCACCTGAGTCCCACCTATAAATTATGGCTGACCATTCTGAGCTTTCACATTGGAGTTGTGAGAAAAGTTTGTGAGAAGAGGTTGTGGTGTAGTATTCTCTTTACTGTAAAAGGTAAATAAATTTTTGAATATCTTATAATATAAATTTATTGCAGTTAATTTGGAGGAGGTGTTGTTTATATAAGGCAAAAAAACAAAATGAATGACCTTTTTATATATTTTATTAAATAAATATCATTTCTAAAATTTGTTTGTTAAATTAAATTACTGTTAATTATTTTGTGTTTCAATACTTCTTGTTTAAACAAAATCATATATATTTAATAAATTATATATCTATTATTTAATTGTACAAAGAACAAAATAAAGGACCTTTTTATATATTTTATTAAATAAATATCATTTCTAGAANAAAAAAGAAAATTATTTGAAAAGGTAAATTTCATACCTTAGGGCATCGGAATAATAATGTGGGGTTTACACTGGATCTGGCTAGTTATACGCTGATCTGGCCGTTAACGGCCAGTATAGATTTGGCTATTTTCGGCCAGATCCGACTAGGGTCTTTTTGTTAATTTTTAAACTTATATTATGGGGGTGTTTTAGCTCAATTCTTAAATATAGGGGGTTAAATAATAATATAAATAGAAGGGTATTCAGTAATCTATATAACATATCTACCAATTTATTTCTCCCAACCAAATATATCAATATAACATACTCATCAATTTATTCCAATCTAACCAAACACATTTAATATAACATTCCCAATAATCTTCAAGGTAATTTATCTTCCCCTTAATATAACATTTTCAATAATACAATATTTCTTGAACCAAACGCACCTAGTGGAGGATCCAGGAATTTCACTCGATGGGGGCAAAAAATTTAAAAAAAAAAAAAAATTAAAACCAATGATAGCCATACTTTTTTTTTTTTTTTTTTTCATTAGGATGAACTTCAACAAAAAGTTACAAAATATAAATAAATATCTTCAAAAAGCACAATTTTCATAAAAATAAAACAGTTTTTCTACAATTGTCCTCAATGAGTTTTCATATTCTGAAAACGTTGGATAATCATTTCATCATCAATTGTATCAAATACATCTTTCTCACTATAGGTGATCAAACAATCATTCATCCATTGATCTCTCATTCGATTGCGTAACCGACTTTTCACAAGATTCATTGCAGAAAAAGCCCTTTCAACGGTCATAGTCGCAACTGGTAAAACCAATGCAAGTTTCACAAGCTTATACACCAACGGATACAAAATGTCTTTTTTAAACCGAACTAAATTCTTAGCCAAATCACCAATTCCTTGTAACTTAGCAAATTCATCGCAAGAACGCACGTCAATAACATAAGTCTCAGCCAGGTTCTCAAGTACCATCAACTCAAGTGCAGAAAAATCATATGGATAAAACTGGGCAAAACTGATCAACTTATGTTTGTCAAAAGCAGAGAATGAATTACTTGGATCTAAACATGTCATACAAAGAAGTAGCTTAGTGCTAACCTCAATGAAACGAGTGTTAAGTTCTTGAAGTTGCATATCTATCATAGTATAAAACAATTCAACTCGATAGTGATGCAAATTTGTCATGTGCTCAACTTTCCGTCGTGGCCACCCTCGAATTGCAAACATATCATCCATATTCAAAATGGCAATATCATGCTTTTGGCAAAATGAAGAAACTTCACTCTACAAAGATTCCCATCTTTCATCTCTCAACAGTTGTAACCGTTGTTTGGAAACTTTGACTAGGGCCATAGCATTTACAATATCTTGATTTTTTTCTTTGCAATGCTTGTGACAACTTATTAGTAATTGCCAATTTACTTTTCATCATATGTAAGTTAAATGCAATATCAAAGGAATAGATTAAATCTAATAGATTATATGCTTTAACCCTTTGTTCAGGATTTAAACCATCTTCTTCAATAACCTTAAGCACATCACCCACAGAGGATAACAAAAGAATTAAGTTGATTAATGTATAATAATACAAGCCCTAACGCATATCACCAACTCGTTTTAGATTTGTCTCTTGATTCAAACCTCGTCCCTTGCCAACTTCACCAATTTCTAGTGCTTCAACAAGTTTACTAACTTGGCTCTCCCGAAGCATGTCTCGACGCTTACATGAATCTCCAACAACATTTATCAAATTAGTAACCAAGCTGGAAAAAAAAAAAAAAAAGCAACAGAAATGTGATTTTTTGCAATGGCTACTAGTGTCAACTGAAGTTGGTGAGCAAAACAGTGAACATAATAAGCATATTCATTCTCCCTCAAAATCAAACTTTTTAGACCATTAAATTCTCCTTGCATATTACTTGCCCTGTCATAACCTTATCCAAGTAATCTTGACAAACTCAATCCATGCTTACAAAATAATGACTCAAGAGTCATCTTAAGTGATATTGCAGTTGTGTCACTAACATGTACAATGCCAAGAAATCACTCAAGCACATGACCCTTTTTATCTACATAATGTATGGCAATAGCCATTTGTTCTTTAATTGACACATCACGAGACTCATCAATCAAAACTGAAAATATGTCATCTCCAAAATCACTAATGATAGCCTTCATGGTTTCATTTGCCACAGTGTTCACAGTATCTTTTTGAATCACTAGTGCTATCAATTTAAGTTTTCCAGGTGCATTCTTCAAAACAACACTTGTAAAAGGTTCATTGTGCTGAGCTAGAAAATGAAGAAGTCTGGGGAATTTACCTTGGTTCTTCGAGTCTTTAGTTTCATCATGACCACGAAATGCCAACCCTTGACGCAAAAGAAATCTAATGCAAACAATGGATGTAGTCAAGCGAGTTTGGTATTTAGTCATAACTTGATTTGATTGCTTTGACTGAGCCACTTCGATATGTTGTTTTTCATTCATTAAATTCACACAACTCTGTCGTGCTTGGTTATGAGCACTATTTGCTAGCCAACATGAATTTGAAAGCGTTTTGGTTTCTTCCAATTACAAAATCCCTCACTAATGAAAGCGTCACTACCAGCTTAGCTTATAATGGCAAGTCTAAAAAGATAACAATACAAGCAGAATGCAGCATCTTTGGTCACACTATACTCAAGTCAATCGCCATACACATCAAACCAAGCAGGATTAAATTGACGATATCCTTTTCTAAATTTGGTCAGTGGAAATGCATGATTTCGAGGCTGGCAACAACTCTTTTGCAAGTAAAATCTTTGAATTGGATCCCTATAATTAGGATGATAATGATTGATTTTAGGTTTTAGAGCTGGATCAAACGGAAGATCTTTTAAGATGGCTTCTAGTTCTACATGACTTTCTTTTAATGGATCATTTTCTTTATCATTGGCTTTATTTTCTTAGACAGATGAGGATGATTGTTTTATTATTGATTTTCTTTTGAGAAATTTATCCATATTGCATACCTAATAAGAATTTTTAAACAAATAAAACAACAAGAAATTGTATAAGAATAATAACCCATAGTGATTTACATACATGTGTAACAAGAAACAATAAAGACAATGAAATGCTATATTGATCTTAACTAGGTGGTCCATGAAAAGTGCTAAAACCAGGATTGATATTACCGTATTTTTTAAAATGTATTATTGACAATGTGCCATATTAAACCCGTATATACCGGTACCGTATTTTTCCCGTATCCAAATTTTATGACTGAATTTTTACAAACTTATTTTTCACCATTTTTCGTATCATACCTGTACCCTTTTTTTGCCGTACCCATATTTGCTAACTAGGTTTGGGGGTAAATGT
Organism: Pistacia vera; assembly: GCF_008641045.1. Classification (NCBI taxonomy): domain Eukaryota; kingdom Viridiplantae; phylum Streptophyta; class Magnoliopsida; order Sapindales; family Anacardiaceae; genus Pistacia; species Pistacia vera. Next base: position 609,376 of record NW_022196055.1, read on the forward strand.
CGTTTTACTATTTTGCACTTAGGGGGGTAAATGTCATTTTTTTTACTGCAATATAACAGTTCAGCCCTACATGGTTTATAAAACTCACAAAAGGACCCTACTTATGCGAGCCACTCCAAGCTTGCGAGCTTACAAGCCCCCCATGATTGAACTTGACTCGGTTTATTAACCGAGTTTGAGTTGAGTCGAGCCCTAAAAGAGCTTTAGACTAGTCGAGTCGAGCCGGCTCGCAAGCTACTCGGCTTGTCTGATAGACCTAGTTCCAAGGTAAGTCACAAATGTGGTAGATGACCCTAAGATTCGAGCCTAGGAATCTAGGAAGTTAATGAAATGGGCAAACATTTTTTACCGCCAATCTAACCCTTTGGAGTTGCTACATTTGTGACTTACCTGGTCCTTTAGGCTTGTAGGGTGTTCAATAGACCCTGGAGATTAGCTGAGGTGCACGCAAGCTAGTTCGGATACCCTGGTTACCAAAAAAAAAAAAAAAAAAAATCTTCTATTCAATATCAAAACGTTCAGCCAGTAGACCATTTTGACAAATGACTAGAAATCCTTGTTATTAGCAATCCTTGTTATTAGCATAATGATAAAAAATTCATCCCTTGGTTGGCTGCCTCTCCTTCTTCATCATCGAACAAATCCTAAAACGGAAAAAGAAAATGATTTTTTTATTTTTTATATAAAAAACAGTCAACATAGTCAAGGAACCACATCACAACAACAAATGTACATTGTTCATTGAGTTCACTCCTTTGTAGTCCCTATAGTTTCAGTTTACTACAGTGAAGGACAATAGTTTCAAATACAGGAGTTTTGATCCTTCTCGTTTAAAAATACTATTGTTTTACACCTTTAATTTAATAAAACGTTAATTGATTGTTAAATTTAAAATGAAAGGATAAAAATGCGCCTTTTAGAAAAAAAAAAAAATGAAAAATTACTTGCACAAATAACACTAAATTAAATAAACACATTATAGATTACAAATTCATCAGATTTATATAATTTTGATTTTCAAATGTGTGTGTGTGTATAATTTTATTAAACCTCTTTTAAAATTCATTTATATATCAATTTTTAATAAAATTTTAATAACTTTAAAAGAATGTATTTTTGTCATTTCAATATAAATTTAATAGTTAATTAACCTTTTATTGAGTCAAAGGACTGATACAGTAGTATTTTGAAATGATAAAGACTAAAAAGTATTTGAAACAATTGTCCTTACAGGTAATAAATCGAAACCACAAGGACTACAAAGGATAACTCACGATTCATTCCACCCCCGTTTAATAAGTTCGAGATAAAGAAGTCAAATGGTTCGCTCTATTACACATGCTAAGATTAATAATATAAAAAAAATTAAATTATGTCGTGTACATTTCGTTCTAATGTTGCATTGTTTTGTTATAAAAAAATTATATTATTTGGGTGGCAAAAACACTCAACTAGTCAAAACTGGGAATTTATGAATATTTTCCTGCTCATTACTGGTTGTTATTTGTTATATTATTTGGGTGGAAATTTAGTGTTAAAACATGTAAGTTATACTGATATACTCACTTGATCGGTGTTGACTGCTAGTTGACCTGCAATTGACCGATGGCGGTGGTGATTGCTGGTTGACCTGCAGTTGATTGAATATTTTCTAATGTATTTATATATTTATCAAATTATTTATTTAATAAATTAAATTCCTATTTAAGTTTATTTTGTAAAAATGATATAAGATATATTTGTCATCTTATAAATCTAAAATCAACTGTAGAGATAAAAATATATATATTTTTTTAATTATTTATGACAATATTAGTGATAATTATGCCCAAAAATAAATATTTTAAAATATGTTATAATAATAATGTTAAACATTTATAACAAAAGTATAAAATTGATTCAAAGTGGGTTGGGTTGGGGAAAACACAACCCAAATATATCCCACCCAACCCACCCCAATGTTGAATTTTAAGGAATGGGGTGGAGCAGGCTGGGGTAGAATTGCATTTGGGTTGCCCCACAACCCTAATATTGAGATTACACTCAGTTTAATCTCAAATTAGAGGTGAAATCGAGTCAAGTCGAGTATCTAAATACTCAAACTCGAATTGATTACTACAGTATCAAATTTGAGTTCAAATTCGAGCCTAAGGAATCAAGTTTGAACTTGAATTCGTACTTAAAATTAAAATTTGAACTTTAATCGAGTTCTAATCAAGCTTTTTCCAGTAGAGTTGTATCTTGACCGAATTCGATTCGAATAAGTATTCGAGTAGCTCAAGCCAAAATCGAGTTAAGCTCGGCTCGATTTTCACTCCTACACTCAACTAGTCAAAACAGGGATTGTTCAAGTTAAAACAAGACTTAAGATCGGAAGAGTTCTCAGTCACAAATAAGCAACATTTGTTATGTGATCAAAACAAGTAAACAGAGCAACAAACATAAGCAAAAAGCCAAACTCAGAATGCACACAAAACCAGCTTTGAAAGATTAACAACTCCAGTATCGATGCTTAGAAATAACAGTATTAAAAAATGGAATACTCTACATTACATTAAATCAAAACTACAACTACTATTTGCTCTCTTTTAACTCTCCTCCGACTGCTCATATTCATATTATTCTGGTTGTACAAAGAAAGGATCCCATTCATGTTTCCCTACTGTCCCAAACAAATTATACTTCCAAGCAAATCTCTCTGCTATGTCAGTACTCAAATTCTTACCCTCATTCATTTCCTTCCGGATCTTCTCAACTCTATCAAGAACACCCTTTACTGTGATATCAAATGCATCTTCAAGGCTCTCCAATCTACCGTTTGGATCAGCATATATCACCCTTGGTATCAGCCTTATCACCTCCTCTCTCATTGCTGATACCTTCTCTTCTGGAATTTTATCCAGTATACTTTCAATGCTAACTTTGCCATTCTTTACATCAATGTCCGGTATGAACACAGAATATTTAGTATAATCCTTTGGTAAGTGCCATGTATATTGTACATAAGCAGAACCAGGATGGAAGAAAACAGGAATGCATCCAGCCAAAATGGAATCAAAAGTTGATCTTCTGGTGTATGAATCCCCTTCAGGCTGTAAGCAAAACACAGAACTTTGAAACATCTTCATAACCTGGATTGGCTCGTAGCACAAGTTCTGTCTTTTACTACATTCCATAAGCCTACATTTCCAAGAGGCACGACACTGATCAATGACTTCATTTCGGATTATTGAATTATGCGAATTGGATCTTTTACCGCCCACGAAAGAAATCAGAAAAGGCCTCTCCTGTTCCCTCATTCTGTTTTGCCATTGCAAGACTTCACTGTCATTTGAAGGATGAAAGTATGTTGGATATGGTATTGCAAAGTCATTATTGTTCCAAGGACTTGACTCAATCACCAACATTGTCATGTTCCTAGTTTGAGGCAAACGCAAAAGCCTGTTACCCCAATCAGAGTCATTCTTCGTTGCTCTCAAGAAATCCCAAGAGACTCTTCCTCCAACCAAAAAATGATCTCTACCATGCATTCTTTTCCACTCAGGTCTTCTCCTCAGCCACTTGACAAATTCAAGGGCCTCAATGTCTTTCATTTTCATAGTATTCTTGTACCAAAGGTATCGATTGAGATCGAGTCCAGGGTAGTATGGAAGAAAGATTGCTGAAGCCAAAGATGAGTTACTTGTCAAACACTTGTACTGTTTCATTCTGTTGTGGAAAATCACCTCTAACATGAATTGGTTCGTGGCAAACCATCCTGTGTTTGAATAAATTTTCTCAGAATTTCGAAGACGAGGACCAAGACCCTTGTTTGATATGAACTCACACATATTACACCAAAAACTAAGTGAATCACAATGCCTCAGCAAGTCTTCATTGAATCTCCTCGGAATACGAGGAATATAAATGAATCGACCCTTACAGGCTTCAAAATCTAATTCAATTTCTGGCTCATTCTTTCTTTCAGGTAATTCTTCGGCAACTGGTTTAGTTGTTTCGTTCACAATCCGAGATGATTTAACCGGTTTATCCTGTTTCTTTTTGCTAGATTTCTTCTCAATCTTTCGGCCCCTAGCTTTCTCAATAGGTTGAGTTTCAATCTCTTTATTGCCGTCTTCTTTTACCAGAGACGCAAAAACTTCATCAGCAATTTTAACCCAGTCACTCGTCTTCATGGATAAATATTCATAAGGACTACTTGAGTTTTTTGTATCGTTAGAGGGTTCATCACCACTTATATTATGAATATCTGCAGTAGGGATTTCATGCAAACGAAGAGAAGAACGAAACGCTTGGTAATCAACAAAACTGGCATCGCCATTGTCGCCTAACAAGGTGACATTATGATTCTTGGGGCTAACCATCATAGAAGATCTAAACAAGTAAAGAAAGAATACCCACGAAAAAGATAATGTGAAAACGAAGTACCAGAATCGATTGTGACACATTCCAAACATCGTTCTCCGCAGCATGGCATCCCCAAATGTTTTCAAGTTGAACAAGCATCCAGTTCTATGATAATATTTCATTAAAGATTTTGAATTAGAACGCATTATGTCACAGGAAAACCAAAACAAGAAATGGGAACCGTTTTGGGTTTAAGAATTTGATGAGGTATATGGAAGGTATAACTCAGAAAAGGAAGAGGATCCATTTTAGATTGTCGTCCATTGAATATTAGTAAGGAAACTGCTATAAATACCTAGCTACGTATCTCAATATAGAATCAGAAATTGATTTAATAAGAGGATAAATAGCCACACCTTATATGACAAACATAAAAGGCAAAATTAACCATTAGGTCAGAAAATTGTTTAAGTTGGTGAAAGTTGTTGTAATCCGCAAACTATCGGGGGTGCAAAGAAGTAAAACAGAAGTCGGAAAATTCTAACAGAAAATGGTTTTGTTTTGTTATAGAGAATAAGAAACTTGTTAGCTAAACAGTTCCTTCTAAAGATTAAAAAATCTAACGTGGTTCGCCTGGGATTATTGACTATATTACTCAAAAGGTTATGAGTTTGAATCTCTACAACTATTAATAAAGGGTAACTTGACCATTAACTTCAAGACCTTAGGAAACTAATTGGGTGGGCGTGGCATGGGTCAATTATTACACTTGGTAATGCCCACAGCTGCCACAGAAACTTCTGACTAAGCCCTCAAAGATTAAATAATGACACACTGATAAAAGTCCAATTGCCACATTTGGGTGGGAGAACAACATTTTCCCACCCAAGGTTTGGTGAAACGACTCTTTTCCACCTGTTAAGTTTCAAAATGACACTTTCTCACCCTTTGTCAAGTTTTGTTAGTGCTTTCTATTAATATTTGATTAAAAAGACGAAAATACCCTTAAATAGTTAATTTCTTAATTAGTTTATTATAAATAAAAATTTAGTTAAGTCAAAGTCTTTACTCAATTATTTATTAGTTCAAGCATAAAGATATATTTTTTTCTTTTATTTATTTACTTAATTAGGAATTTTGATTTTTTATGTTAATTAGTAAAAATGAAAAACATTATATCATGAAAAACATTATATATTTAGTAGATTATTGAATAATAGTGATGGAATATTAATGACATTATAAATAAATAAATAAATATGAAGATCATTTAACTTAAAACAATTTCATAACATTACTCCAAACTTTTTAGGTAGGGTTAACCATTTTATCTTTTTTTACTTTTCAATATTTGACTTTTTGGCTAATTAAAAAATAATAAAAAATTTATAAAGTCAACTATTTAAGTCTTTTCAGTAAAACATTACCAGAAAACATAACAAAACCTAAGAAAGAGTGGGAAAGTGTCATTTTGAAACTTGAAGGGTGTGAAAGTGTCGTTTCGCCAAACCTTAGGTGGGAAAATGTCATTCTCCCCATTTGGGTAGAAATGGATCCCCTTGACAAAGACTCTTTAAAGATTGAACCAACATCCCTTTTCAAGATTCAAGTGGCTGTTATAGAAAACGTATCCATCTAAACTATCTATATACATTGCAACTTTGAATCCTGGATCTTAATTTTTTAGCCGCCAGCATCCGCAAAGGGGTTAGGCATAGTTGTCTGGTAAACTCTTTTATCAATTGTGACCATTGTTGTTAGGTTTCTCAAACTCATTCCAATAAAGAATCCTGTAATTGCTCAATCTAAAAGCAATTAATTTTTGCAACAATCCCGGAAGATTTTGATATCTTTGGGCTGTGTCGTTTCCATGTTAGGAAAACGTCTTAATCTACTGCCCAATGCAGATGACAACTAGGGTTTCTGATTGTTTTTTAAAGTGTTTCTTCTTTGTGTCTCTTGGCTGTGTTTGTTTCTTTATTTCTACCCTATCCTATCTCTATCCTATCCAAAACAGATAGTTGTTTTTCTATTCTGAAAATCTGATTCTATTTTATTCAACTATTTTAAACCCCTCAGGTTTGTTAATTTAACTAAACACCCCAAAAAAATAAGTTTAAAAATTGACAAAAACACCTCTACACATCCATATTTGTCAGACTTCGGCCATCACCACCAGAAAGTGGTCGGAATATGGCGTAATGGCGCACTACCACCTTGATCTGGCTAGTAGTGCGTCAATCTAGCATTTTCCGATCAGATCCACTATGGATTTGGCTAGATCTATGGCGTCAACGACGTCCATATCTTTGGTCATCGTTGAAAACCAAATGTGGCCAAATATGGCCGTAGATCTGGCATTTTTCGACTTTATGGCCAGATCCACAATGGATCTGGCAAAAAAAAGCCATATCGGTACACGATCGACCAAATCCAGTCAGTCGTACACCATTATGACAACTGTTGAACACCCTCCGGCAATGGANAGTTCTATGATAATATTTCATCAAAGATTTTGAATTAGAACGCATTATGTCACAGGAAAACCAAAACAAGAAATGGGAACCGTTTTGGGTTTAAGAATTTGATGACGTATATGGAAGGTATAACTCAGAAAAGGAAGAGGATCCATTTTAGATTGTCGTCCATTGAATATTAGTAAGGAAACTGCTGTAAATACCTAGCTACGTATCTCAAAATAGAATCAGAAATTGATTTAATAAGAGGATAAATAGCCATACCTTATATGACAAACATAAAAGGCAAAATTAACCATTAGGTCAGAAAATTGTTTAAGTTGGTGAAAGTTGTTGTAATCCGCAAACTATCGGGGGTGCAAAGAAGTAAAACAGAAGTCGGAAAATTCTAACAGAAAATGGTTTTGTTTTTGTTATAGAGAATAAGAAACTTGTTAGCTAAACAGTTCCTTCTAAAGATTAAAAAATCTAACGTGGTTCGCCTGGGATTATTGACTATATTACTCAAAAGGTTATGAGTTTGAATCTCTACAACTATTAATAAAGGGTAACTTGACCATTAACTTCAAGACCTTAGGAAACTAATTGGGTGGGCGTGGCATGGGTCAATTATTACACTTGGTAATGCCCACAGCTGCCACAGAAACTTCTGACTAAGCCCTCAAAGATTAAATAATGACACACTGATAAAAGTCCAATTGCCACATTTGGGTGGGAGAACAACATTTTCCCACCCAAGGTTTGGTGAAACGACTCTTTTCCACCTGTTAAGTTTCAAAATGACACTTTCTCACCCTTTGTCAAGTTTTGTTAGTGCTTTCTATTAATATTTGATTAAAAAGACGAAAATACCCTTAAATAGTTAATTTCTTAATTAGTTTATTATAAATAAAAATTTAGTTAAGTCAAAGTCTTTACTCAATTATTTATTAGTTCAAGCATAAAGATATATTTTTTTCTTTTATTTATTTACTTAATTAGGAATTTTGATTTTTTATGTTAATTAGTAAAAATGAAAAACATTATATCATGAAAAACATTATATATTTAGTAGATTATTGAATAATAGTGATGGAATATTAATGACATTATAAATAAATAAATAAATATGAAGATCATTTAACTTAAAACAATTTCATAACATTACTCCAAACTTTTTAGGTAGGGTTAACCATTTTATCTTTTTTTACTTTTCAATATTTGACTTTTTGGCTAATTAAAAAATAATAAAAAATTTATAAAGTCAACTATTTAAGTCTTTTCAGTAAAACATTACCAGAAAACATAACAAAACCTAAGAAAGAGTGGGAAAGTGTCATTTTGAAACTTGAAGGGTGTGAAAGTGTCGTTTCGCCAAACCTTAGGTGGGAAAATGTCATTCTCCCCATTTGGGTAGAAATGGATCCCCTTGACAAAGACTCTTTAAAGATTGAACCAACATCCCTTCTCAAGATTCAAGTGGCTGTTATAGAAAACGTATCCATCTAAACTATCTATATACATTGCAACTTTGAATCCTGGATCTTAATTTTTTAGCCGCCAGCATCCGCAAAGGGGTTAGGCATAGTTGTCTGGTAAACTCTTTTATCAATTGTGACCATTGTTGTTAGGTTTCTCAAACTCATTCCAATAAAGAATCCTGAAATTGCTCAATCTAAAAGCAATTAGTTTTTGCAACAATCCCGGAAGATTTTGATATCTTTGGGCAGTGAAGTTTCCATGTTAGGAAAACGTCTTAATCTACTGCCCAATGCAGATGACAACTTGGGTTTCTGATTGTTTTTGTAAGTGTTTCTTCTTCGTGTCTCTTGGCTGTGTTTGTTTCTTTATTTCTACCCTATCCTATCTCTATCCTATCCAAAACAGATAGTTGTTTTTCTATTCTGAAAATCTGATTCTATTTTATTCAACTATTTTAAACCCCTCAGGTTTGTTAATTTAACTAAACACCCCAAAAAAATAAGTTTAAAAATTGACAAAAACACCTCTACACATCCATATTTGTCAGACTTCGGCCATCACCACCAGAAAGTGGTCGGAATATGGCGTAATGGCGCACTACCACCTTGATCTGGCTAGTAGTGCGTCAATCTAGCATTTTCCGATCAGATCCACTATGGATTTGGCTAGATCTATGGCGTCAACGACGTCCATATCTTTGGTCATCGTTGAAAACCAAATGTGGCCAAATATGGCCGTAGATCTGGCATTTTTCGACTTTATGGCCAGATCCACAATGGATCTGGCAAAAAAAAGCCATATCGGTACACGATCGACCAAATCCAGTCAGTCGTACACCATTATGACAACTGTTGAACACCCTCCGGCAATGGAAGCCGACTGTCGGTATTTAATAGGTAAGTGTGAGTGTTTTTGTTAATTTTTAATATTTTATTATAGAAATATTTAACTAAATTAACAAACTTAAGAAAGTATTTTTATTAATTTTTAAATTAATAACCACCCAACTCATCTTTTTCAAAAATCTCATCCAAAATAATAAAATAAACCCACCACTAATGTTCCAATATGTTCCATTGCTTTTCCAATGCTTTTCCAGGAAAATCCAAACATGGCACAATTGCAGAATACGCCAAGTATGAGTCATAAATGGAATTGGTGAGTCATCACAACACGCCAATTAAGGCATATTCTGCTCTTATCTTTTACCCAATTCATAAAGAAAAATTAAATAAATTTATAATTAAGTGCAATGATTTTAATTTTATTAGATATTAATAATTACAGTTGAGTTTCTAGCTTCCCAACCCTTAAAAAGGTTTGCTTATTTTTTTAAGTTTTAGATTTAAACCTTAGACATTATAATTTACCTAATTTTTTAAACTTATAAGATATTTAATAGATTTTAAGAATTAATTAAGGTATGTACAAATTAATCTAAAAAACCTAATCATGAAAATAATAATAATAATAATAATTAAAGTTGAGAAAGCTAATGAAAGCAACATAAGTCACATGATAGCACCATCAATTATTCATAACTTGAATTAGGTACCTTGCCCTTTCAACTTCCTTTTATCTTTTAAATCCCTCATATCGAAATAATACCAAAAAAATTAATATAATTAATAATATAAATTATGAAAAACAAGCATGAATTAATATTTTTTTTAATAAAGAAAAAAGTGGAATCTTTAGAGTCACTGTGGGGTGGCAAATACTGGCAATGACGCAATGTAGTGTGAATATTCTGTTTATTTAAAAATACATTTAATTAATCCGGTCAATTTTAAGACGCAAAATTCCCGCAATAACAAAAGCAAGTAATATCATGTAATAATTAATTAATTATGTATATATATATATAAAAAAAAAATTTAAGATCAATAAGATTTATTTTAGCCTAATACTTAACATTAATTAATTAAATTTATTTGATGCTCTCGTTGTTGCTGAACATGCTCTCGTTTTGGAATTACAACAAGTTTTTAATCCATTTTTCTGATTTTCAAATATCCACGGTTGTTGTTAGTAAGTGAAAGATCCGTCATGTCCAGAGATGCGCCACGTGGCCTTGAAATCAAGGTGCAACCGACGGGAGGAGGACCTCCCATGGCATCGACGTCGGGGACGATGGCCACATCACGAACGCCGGTGAGAAGAGTGTCACCGTCATCAGCGTCTGCATCGGCAATATCCGGAATGTCGCCGCCGTCTCTGATGCCGAGGCCGTCGCAGGCGGATGATTGGGGCGAATTCGGGCCGTTTAAGCGGTATTGTACGTGGCTGGTACCGGCGTTCGTTGTAGCTAACATTGTTATGTTTATAATTACAATGTATGTTAATGACTGTCCGAAGAATACTGGGAGTTCTTGTTTGGGTAAATTTTTGGGGAGATTTTCGTTTCAGCCTATGAAACAGAACCCGCTTCTTGGACCTTCTTCTCAAACGTGAGTTTCGGGGGTTTTTTTTTTTTAAGATAATTTTTTTAATTTGTTTTTGAGATAGTGTGTTAATGTTTTTATTTGTTGATTTTCTGGCTGTGAATGATCATAAAGACTTTTGGATATCATCATGTCATGCTTCGGAAGAGTTAATGATTTGAGTGTGTCGTGTGTTTTCTGGCCTTTGTGATAATTGTCTTTCATGTAGAGGAAGTATGGGGTAGATTCTTTGAAGAAATTTTCTGGCGTTAAGCTATTATTTTCGTGTTTATCAAAGATTGTGGAGTTTAGCAAGAGCTTTGATTTTGAACTAAATTTGTTAAGTGAGTTTTGGAATGGATTAGATGGAGTTTAAAAACTTAGTGAAACTTTGGGAAACTGAATTGTTTTATATATGTGGCTTAGAGTTATATTGTTTGGGAGTACTATCGAATAATCAGATTAATTCAAGTTTTTGATTGACTAGTCTAGCTATTAATCTGGAAGTATACGAAGTTTTTTTATTTGTATACAAATGAGATGAGGAAGTATGTGATCAGTTCTCAGTATGGATTACATTAGAAGAATGGGGTGATCATGCTTGCTGGTCCTTTTTGCTTTACGACGTTGCAGGATGGTTACTTCTCCTTTTTATCCCCTCTTTTATATGGAGATTTTTTTGTATGGAAAATGGTTTACAGGTTTCTTCTGTTAGGAATTAGTCATTTCTCTCATATTAGGTGCATTGCTTTTTAACTTCCGGTGGTAATCGCTTTCTATGTGATGATCTTGGGCTTTATTCCTCTCGTGTTACATGATTATTAGTTCTCGACGAATATGGGAAAAAGTGAAACTGTTGAGCTAGAATGTTCTAGGATATTTTGCCAGAGGGCTATCTCTAGGCTACTGAATGTGTACATCCAACATATGTTGTTTAAACTTTTTTTGTTGGAGCTATTGAAAATTTTGAATGTCATTAATTTATGAAGTTTGAATATACATATGAAGAACATAGTAATTATATATGAAAATTGATGTGTTATACTCTAATTTATTTCTATATGTTTCTATTTCTTCAGATTAGAGAAGATGGGTGCTATGGTAATAGTGAAGATGACAAAACAACACCAGACATGGCGCCTTTTAACTTGCGTGTGGTTGCATGGCGGGGTTTTTCATCTACTTACAAATATGTTGAGTCTTCTATTCATCGGAATTCGGCTTGAACAAGAATTTGGGTTTGGTATGCATCTAGATTCTCATCTTCATTGTTATTGAAATTGTCTTGTTTTTGCATAATCTCTAGACTAAATGGTTGACAAAGCCTTTAATTAGTTTCTCCTTAGTTACTGAGGGAGGATTATTACCTATAAATCTTTAATAATGACTTATTCTGTCATTTGAAGCATGAAACTTTATTTCTTCCGAAACACATTTGATGTCAAAATGTTAAATGTTGCATGCCGGCCGGGTCAACCTATTTAGATCAAACATGATAGTGTAATGTTAAAGTATATGTAAACACTTTGTAAACTTAAACCACATTCTAGCCATTGTTTATTTGTGCTGATTGAGTTTTATAGTTCTATTTAATCACATTGCAGGAGTTGATAGTCATAGTGATATTGAAATACCTAGGTGATGTGTACACCTTCTCTTTAGGATCACATGGCTGCCTCATATATACTTTTACTCGCCTCTTGTATCTGATACCATATTCTTTTAAATAAATTAAGTTGAAAAAAATAAATAAATAAAAAAGAACTCTTCAGTGATTGAGTGATTCCCCATCCTGTTATGGCAGTCATATGCCTGTTATAATTTCATTGAATATGATTTGATAGGCTTGCAACTTTACTAGATAAGGGTTGTTAAAAACAATGTGCAGAAAAGAAGCAAGGTAATTAACCTAGGATAGGTGCAGGATTAATGTATCACTGGTGAATTATTATTTAGTCATTTTAAATTTGGATAATTGTTCCATCTTACGATAAAACTGTTTAAAGTATATGTAAACACTTTGTAAACTTAAACCACATGCTAGCCATTGTTTATTTGTGTTGATTGAGTTTTATAGTTCTATTTAATCACATTGCAAGAGTTGATAATAATAGTGATATTGAAATACCTAGGTGATGTGTACACCTTCTCTTTAGGATCACACGGCTGCCTCATGCATACTTTTACTCGCCTCTTGTATCTGATACCATATTCTTCTAAATAGATTAAGTTGGAAAAATAAATAAATAAATAAATAAGAACTCTGCAGTGATTGAGTGATTTCCCATCCTGTTATGGCAGTTATACGCCTGTTATAATTTCGTTGAATATGATTTGATAGGCTTGCAACTTTACTAGATAAGGGTTGTCAAAAACAATGTGCAGAAAAGAAGCAAGTTGGTTAACCTAGGATAGGTGCAGGATTAATGTATCCCTGGTGAATTATTATTTAGTCTTTTTAAATTTGGATAATTGTTCCATTTTATGATGAAACTGTTTGAAAGAAGAGGTTGCTATATATAGAAAAAGACGTAACAGTTTTTTGATCTTGCATGTGGAACTCCTTCAGTCAAATAATATTTTTGGTTTGAAGTTCTAAAGTTATTATGGAATTTTCCTTTACAGTCCGAATTGGGTTGCTCTATGTCATATCTGGCTTTGGTGGGAGTGTAATGTCGGCTCTTTTCCTTCAACAAAGTATCTCTGTTGGTGCCTCTGGTGCCCTTTTTGGGTTATTGGGAGCCATGCTTTCTGAGCTTATTGCTAATTGGACCATATATGCAAATAAGGTACATAAGAGTTCCTCTAAACTAAACAGAAATTTCTACCAAATATTTCATATCTTCATATTAGCTTACAGTTAAGGATTTTGTGTGCAGTTCGCTGCGATGCTGACTCTCATTTTCATCATCGTAGTAAATTTGGCCATGGGAATCCTTCCACACGTGGACAACTTTGCTCATATAGGAGGATTTTTTTCTGGTTTTCTTCTTGGATTTGTGTTACTGATCCGCCCCCAGTTTGGATGGGTTAGCCAAAAAAGTGTTCCTCCAGGATACACTGTAACTTCAGTCAAGTCTAAACATAAGACATATCAGTATGTACTGTGGGTTTTCTCGCTGATACTATTGATTGTCGGGTAAGACCTGGAATCCTTTTGTGCAGTTTCTGAATTCGTATAACTTGTTTTATTCCTTGTAGTGAACCGTAAAAGCACCTTTGAAAGTGCATAAATAGGCTCATTACTAGGAAGTTACTTTTGTGTATTAGTTTGAGTTTTTGAGATGCTCATAAAACTGTTCTTCGGATCTCTTCAACTCTTACCACTCCTAGACTATATTTTATTGCTGAGACTGGTATATCAGTTTTATTTTCTTTTTCGTCTTTTGTTTTACCCTTTTTTTTGTAAAGGATCTCTTGTTGTCGATGGCACAAAATGGTTAATAGAAGGCATTGTTAAGTTATCGATCATTAAATGCAATGAGCCAGTTGGGAAGTCATCGTCATTATTAGTTTCATGCTCTGGGGTGTTTGCTATTACTGCCTTTAAAGAATTCTCTTAACAGAAGATCTGTAATTTTGACAGATTTACGCTTGGTCTGGTTCAGCTAAGCCGTGGAGTTAACATGAATGATTATTGTTCCCGGTGTCATTATATGAGTTGTATCCCTACCTCATTATGGAATTGCAAAGCACAAGAAGTGTATTGTCAGGTAAATGAGGCAAACACTCTTGTTCTTCTTGTTTTCATTTTGTTCGTGAACTTCCTATCGTTATGTGGTGTTCATGTTAGACTAAGCTGCGAAATGAACTTCCATTGGAATACTGAGAACGATAAGTAGGCAACAGATATTTGATGCATTGCTGTTAAACTGGAATTTTTTTAGAAGATGAAATCTCAAATAAGTATGGAAATTTATTAATGGAGCATAAGAATGCAGCTAATACTTTATAAATTCTCAAGGAAATTAAGTTACGAAAATAAATTTTGGGATTGAATGAAGTAATATATTCTGTTTGTCTTTCTTCACTATTAAAAAGCGTAGGAAGTGACACATGTAATATGATTATCACTGGACGTGGCCAATCTAACTGTTTAACCTGGAACATAATTTGTTTAGTCTCCATGTGTGCAGAAGTCCTGAGTCAAGGGGAGGGTTTTGGATGTAATGCAGCTTAAACTGATAAAAAACCATGATTTTAGAGAAAATTACATTTGTAATATGCTTTTATTATCAGTACTCTATAATCATTGTGGATATATTCTTTGTATTTATGGACTTTGATTGTTGCAGTCGACCCAAATTGGAAATGAAGTGAATTTGACATGCAGTGGCTCTGGAAAAAGCAACATTTATCCATTGTCTGCGGCTGATAATCCTGCAAAGCTTGATGATCTATGTTCTGAGTTTTGTAGTTGACACAGAGCATGGAGGAGAAGATTATTGGTTGCCTGAGCCGATTCATTTAACAATTTGTTGTAAGTCATTTGTTATCTGTAGAGAAACATGTTCTTCTGTATCCGTAAAGTACATTCTTCCGGCAATCATTTTTCCAATCCCCTTAAATTGTTATATAGATCTTCTTGCTGTTCTTCAGTCAGGTGCTCAGATATCCCCCACAAATATGAATACAGAAATTAAAAAATAATAATAACAATAATCATCAAAACATACTATAACGAAAACGTTTCAAATTTATGAGAAATTGAAATGAAAATCCTCCCAATAAAGTACAATTTTTATTAACAATAATCATTTCTTTTTTGTTTTTAATCTTCTGTCATCTTTAATATGAATATTAACGGTTATTAATAATACTGTATATGTAAAAAAATTTATACAAATAAAGGACGTACAAAAATACGAGAATAGTCCATCAGAGAGATTTCTGAGTGGGCCGACGGCCCATACCCATAGTTCAGTTGACGTCCACGAAGATTCTCCCAAGTCAACTTGAAGTCATGAACTAACATTCTAAGAAATAACTTTCTTCTCATTCCTTTACTGTCAAGTGTCAACTGCATCGTATTCAATCCTTAGGATTCACGCAACGATCCGCTCTCACTCTTCTCTACGCTTAAGCATTTCGTTAAAGGTCAGTTTCACTATCATTTTATCAAATTTTTGAACTTCTTTTTGTTTTTTTTAATAGAGCTGCAATTATCACTGGCTATGATTTGCTAGGTACCTGTAATTTTTCTTCGTCTGTCTGATTTAGTGTAATGTTTCTTTTCTGTTGATTTGTAGTTAATAGATTTTTTAGTTTCTATCACGATCAATTGTTTTCATTGCATTTTCATCTATGTCTTGGTTTGGCTTTTAAAGACTTGACTCGCATTTGGAATGAATTTGTTCCAGTTAGTTATTTGCAATTTTTTTACTTAACTTGCTCATATTGTGTTATGCAAACAGGTCTGAGTCATTAAACGTGATGCTTTTATAATTCAACGTTCAATTTTTGAGTTTACAAAATAAAGTAGTTTGAATTAGCCAACACTTGTTTATAAGTAATTAGGCATTAGAGAGTTAGTGAATACAGGCTGTGCTGACATTGCTTTCATGGAACATAGTTGTTTAATATGATGGAGTCTGTGGCAGATTGTATAGGGGACTTCACTAACAGTAGCTGAGTGTCTAAGTGATTAGTTGTTTTCCCTTTGGTTCAATAAATCACTCGATGTTTATTTCAAGTAGTATTGTTCTTGCTTACGTAGTTTGCAGGGACTGGTGTTACCACCCTTACCAAAAAGATTTTTGAGTTCAATTCTTTGACTTCTAAAGTTCTTTGGTTCCTCTTATGTTTCATACGTGTTTCTTTTTCAAAGGTTCTCTTGCTTTGTTCCTTGATAAGCCCTTTCTTTCCTACAGGGTGATTATGGCTTATGTAAAAGCTAAGGATGCTCTTTTATCTGAGCTGGATGAGGATGATGTTGATATAGCGATGGTATCATCAGATCCTGAGAACACAAATGATCAAAAATCCAATGTGGTTCATGGAGTTCGGGGCAAGAGAAATGAGTCAAAGTCCAAGAAGAAATTGACCAAGGTGGGTAGAAGAAAGAAGAGAACACCTTCAAGGAAGAAAGCTAAGGGTGCTCTTATCTCTATATCAAAAGTGGAAGGGGATGGAGTGACCGATAATGTTGATACTGAAATGGTTCCTTCAGATCCAGTGATGAATGGCAAAGAATCAATTATATTGGTATCAGTGCATGATGAAAACAATCTAACTGATGATGTTGCAAGTGGAACGGCTACATCTAACAGACATGGTATAATTGACAATATTGATACTGGAATAGCTACATCTAGGCAAATGAAGTTGAGGAAAGCAGGCAAAAAGAAGATGGCTTTGAAGATGAACAGTAAAGAATCAAATGCAGTTCCTTGGATTCAGGACAAGGTTGAACATCTAAAAGAACTTGAAGTAGGAGATAGGAATTTTGAAAAAAATACGAACAAGGAGGTGACGAATGAAGTTGATTCAAGGAATGAGGCAAAAAACAAAGAAAAACCAGAAGGAAATTCCAAGAATAAGGTGAGTGAATTGAGGAAAACAGGCAGAAAGAAGATGGCTTTGAGGCGTACAAATGAAGTGGTTGCCAAGAAAAGACTGAATCCAGAATCTTCTAATAAGACAAGAATGAAGGATAATACTACAGGGATGATATTTATGTGCAGTTCTAAGACGAAGGAGGATTGTTTTCATTATAATGTTTTTGGGTTGCCTGCTAACAAGAGAGACATGGTTTTGAAAATTTATGAAGGAATGAGGCTATTTTTGTTTGATTATGATTTGAAAATGATGTATGGCATTTATAAAGCTGCAGGACCTGGTGGCTATAATATAGAGCCCAAAGCTTTCCAGTCTGCATTTCCATCTCAGGTTAGTGCTTTTTCATTTCAATTATACTGTTATCAGTAATGGTTCAAGCATATGAACCTCATGTTTGATTTTTTCTATTGTTGGCATTTGATTTGTACATATCAACTTTGTGTGACAAGCTCCTATGTGTTGAAGGTTAAGTTATCTTAATGTAAATCATGCTAGTTATGTTCATAGGTAGGTATAAATTCATGTATGTGTTGTAAAATGCAATTTTTATCCTATTATAGGTCATGAATTGATTGCTGGCAGTTGAGTTTGTGTCTGGGGTTTGTTTCACTAAAGGACAAAGTGCATTGTTTGCATTGTCTTTAAGTAGGGTCACTTTGGTATGAATGGCTAACATTGTAGAGAAAAACTGGCTTGGAAGATGGAAGATTGCTAGAGAAGGACAATGAGGGGCTGAGAGATTGCAAACTGAATGTGTGTGCTTAACATAAGTTATATCTAAGAAAGCAGAATTTAAATATCTGGTGGTCCTGCAATTGTCTAGGTCCCGTATCTTTTTGTAGTCTTGCCAAAACCTTTTAAACAGATAAAACCCTGTGAATCTTTTTCTTTTTAATGTGCCATACACATTAGGATGTAAATTTGGCTTATGAAACTTCAAAAAGTAAAATCACATTGTAAATGCTAAATGCTTCTTGATAAGCATTGATGTTGTTTTTGTAAGTAATGTGAATTGCTCTTTGATGTTTTCTAAGTTGTGAAACTACGATGTCTATGCTTATTGTCTTACAAGCTTTAACTTCTAATTTGTTCTACATATTTTCTACTGTGCATATCTCCCATGTTTGCTATAGTCTAACTAAACTCATTCATTTCCTGTCAATATCTAAACGTGAAAAACCAAGATTTGGGTGCCTTTGTATCTGATTAATGTACCTTCCTTTTTTTTTTTCTTTTGCATTGTGATTTAGATAACAGTTAAAGCTGTTATATCTCCCGTTGAGTGTTCAATCCTAAGAACATATATTTTGGATTCCGGATGCCTCTGTTTAATTTTGTTTTTATTATTATCTATATATTTTGGTTCTTGTAATCTAATTTTAGGTTAAAGTATTAAGTTTTATGCAGCACTTCAACCTGGTTTGGGATGCTAATTGTAGGGAGAACTTTAAATTTGTTTGTGGTAGGTACGGTTCACTGTTCTGGAGGATTGCTTGCCACTAGCAGAGGAAAAGTTTAAGAAGATCATCAAAGATAATTATTACAGCACGAACAAGTTCGATTGTCAATTGACCTTTAAACAGGTCTTTTTTTTTTTTAGTTATGGATTTAGTGGCTTGAATTCTCAAGGACTTCCTTTTATATGTCGTTGTTGTTTGTGACTATGTGTAATTGTTGTATTGTTTTAATAGGTGAAAGCCTTGTGCGAACTTTTCAAAGTTTCCAGCAAAGGCTCCAAATCAAAGCGGTTGCATGAAAGTTCAAGAGCCGAAGCTCCGACATTTGTGGATCATTTGTCCAAACGGCCTCGCAGAAGCTGGAAAAATGAAAGAGCGGAAACCCAGGAATTTTTTTACCATGGTCATAGGCATGTCTGGGAAGAAAGGCATCCTGCTTCTTCCCGGGACCAGCTGTATTCAGTGGATCCTGTGGAATATAGAAGGGAGCTGTATGCATCTCCGGTGGCACATCCACCTCTACCCCACTCTATGCACCAGCCATTGGCCTCTGAGCTCCCTCCATTAGAGACAGATTTTTATAGAAGGGACCAACTTCGGTATCATTGTGAACAGTTTTTGGATGTCGAACTGAGATATCGAGATGAGTTTGAGCACCATGATTCTTATAGAAGATTCCATCATGATGAGTTTGAGCACCGTGATTCTTATAGAAGATTCCATCATGATGAGTTTGAGCATCACGATTCTTATAGAAGATTCCATCATGATGAGTTTGAGCATCACGATTCTTACAGAAGATCCCAGCGACAAGTTGAGTTTAATCATCGTGATACTTCTAGAAGATCCCAACATCAAGATGAGTTTAAGCACCGTGGCAATTATAGAAGATCCCGGCATCAAGATGAGTTTAAGCATCATGATTCTTATAAAAGATCAAGGGAACATCAGTTGGATCATCATCCGTCGTCTTCTGCCACAAAGCCTCCTAAATATTCCTCTCCTGCTTCTAGGAGACCAGTCTCCAAGGACCATCAAACTGCAAGGCTACCAGCTGACAAGAGACCTGGTCGATCCGTGCTGCGGAGCATAGTATTGAAATGAAATTTGTGCAGGCATCCCTAATCAGTATGCGGTATTGGAATTCAGGTCATTTTGCTGGGAAGCAGCAAATTCTGACAGTAGCAATTGAAATGTGTTATTATTTGAATTGGTAGAGAGTAATGGTTGTAGAATTCTGGTTTCCACCATTTCTTTGTGTTTGCCTATTATGAAATCCGGAATGATTTTTTTTTAACAGTGGCTGATTGATTGGCTTACAAATGGATTCTTTGTAACATTAAAATACTTTACATTTCTAAAATACACTGATCTGGACCTGGGCTCAACACTCAAGCCCAACTATCAGAACTTTTATTGCATCGAGTTAAGGGCTGAACTTTTTCTCGCTCGTGGGCTTGAGATAAAGCAAAAGCCTAACAGAGCTAATATCAACACTTGGAAAATAATTGGAACAGAGTATTCTACTAATAGATCTAAAAATGGAATTTAGTAAATGTAAACTGAATTATTGTAATAACCCCACTAATTATAACATTGATTTCCATTTTTCATAAAGATTATGCGATATATGATAAATGATGAATACCCAAAAATTTGTTTTTTCACTGTTTGAATCCTGAAAACTAAACAAGTGATCAGTTTCTTGTGTAGCATATTTGCATCAAGAAAAAGCATGGAGACACAAAACCAATTTGGTTCAGTAAAGAAGGACAACTGCAAAACGAATTTTGGTAATAATTCATCAAGTGAAAAGAAAGAGGGTATATATCTATCTATCTATCTATCAGTGAAGGAACAAATTTAATGATGAGAAGTCGGGTCATTATTCTGTCATATCCAAGCATGTGCTAAGTGAGTCCCCAGTTATTATTAACATCAATTAATTTTAAACCACACTTCTTATCTACAAGGGATCTTTTGCCCTTCACAATCGAATGAAAGGTAGTTAAATTGGTTGCGGTGGTTGGTCTTTACTCATTGCTATAACTAAGCTTGTGAAAGAATATATATAATATAAAGATGAACTTATTAATGTAGGGATGGTGGTGGTGGTGCATTTGGGAACACAGAAATTTTACAGATATGATGCTATTTTTTTTGCTTGTTTGAGAAACTTGGAATGCGCTTTTGTTTTCAATTCTTTTCTTTCTTTTGGTCCAGCTTTTCTTTTTCTTATACATTGCTTAAAGCTGAAACAAATAGTGTAAGCATGCAGAGTATCAAATGAGGATGCAGTAAAAGGGTCCCTAGTCCCTACTACCAACTAATGGGTAGACAAGGACCAGGCAAGAAAAATAAATAATGGCTTCCATGCTAAGCTAACTTACTGCACACTTATTTCACATAATTGAATTACTAATTTCATTAACAGTTTGCTTTTGTTTCCTTCATCTTTGTCTATATATATATATATATATAATTGAATTACTAATTTCATTAACAGTTTGCTTTTGTTTCCTTCATCTTTGTCTATATATATATATATATAGATGTTAATTGCATATCTGTTTAAGTCTTTAACATGTTCACTTAAAAGAAATTGATGTTGAGGCTCAGGTTTTGTGTCCATTCAATCATTTTATGTTGGCATGAATCAAGCCAGAGGACACGCATATATGTTATCTGAACAAAATCCTGAGAAGCTAATTAGAGATGATTTATTAGTATATATTTCAGCATGCTTGTGTCAGAATGATTGATCTCAAGACTCAAACTTGTATGTCAAATAGA
This sequence comes from Pistacia vera, assembly GCF_008641045.1. Lineage (NCBI taxonomy): Eukaryota > Viridiplantae > Streptophyta > Magnoliopsida > Sapindales > Anacardiaceae > Pistacia > Pistacia vera. The sequence continues at coordinate 630,892 of NW_022196055.1, forward strand.
TAATTCTCCAGAAAATGCTATAAACAGTATTCTACTATTGATGTAAGGCAATGTTTCCCGATGCTATTGCCAGCTAGCTGAGCTCACTGTTTTGACTGTACAGTTTGCATAGAAATTTTCCTCTTCTGTGCATATGAAATGGCGAATATAATAAGTGTTTAAAAATATGTGTAGTGGGAAATAGCAGGCATCTTTTTGGCTAGTTTCCACTATGGAGTTGATGTTCCAGATTTCAGCAATCAATTATCCACTAAGCTGACAACCTTGTCTCCCCCTCTTTACTTTAGTCAAACTAAGGCTTTAAAGCTCCATGAATGTCCCTGTCCATTTATTCCAAAGTGTAAGACTTTTGTTCCACAAAATCAGTAACTCAGATAGGCATTTGTAACCCAACACCTTAACAAACCCGTAATCTCTCCTATTCTCCTTCATTAATACACCATGCATATATTCTCATACTTTTAACTCCAAATCTTTAGATAAGATTCTAACCGAAGATGGTTCATATATATTTCTCCAAGTTTGACAAACTAATCAGATGATGCATCAAAAAATTTATTAGAACATGACATGGAGAAGAATAGTCATAGATAAGAATGGTGGGGACAAATTTTTGTTAAGTTTTCTGTGCTTCCCACATGCAGGTGCTTGCTCGCCAGCTTTATCCTCAACCCCTTTCAAACAGTTTCAACTCTATCCTCTAACCACACTTTGACTCCAATTCAAACTACATTATTACATTCATTTCATGTTTATTTACGTAGAAATACTTGGATTTGGTTAATATATTCCTAACCTTGATACTGTAAACAGTAAAGATATAAGAATTGACGATAATGGTAAAAGAAATGAACATGTTAAAGTGATTTAAAAGGTTTTTATACAAAGGGGATTTGAGTAAGATGGCCATGGCCATTTTTAATGTATTCATAATGGGAGTTGCTAGTTGTAATAAATTAAGTGAGTGACTGAAGACCAGGGGCAGCTGCCTTCGATTCCAATGATCGTGCCAAAACTGGCGGCACCTGATAACACGACCAAGACTTTGAACAATTAATTGCAGCAAAGAATGTTCAAATTCCATGTGCATTCTTTTAATATGGTTGTTGATGAAATGGGAACTTCATAATTATGAAATTAATCTCATTTTTATATTCAAAGTCATCTACCATAAAGTTATAGAAAAATCAAAGTCAGCAAGAACAAAAGGGGAAACAACTACTATAAATAACCCTACCTAAAAATATTGTCTTGTTATTTAGGGCATTTCATCATTTGACCCAATTTGCTAGTAATTATATTTTCCATTATAATAATTTCTTTGTTGAATGTTGCCCTTCAGTGACCCATTTGTTCTTCTTTCTCTCCATACTTTATTACATGTGATCATAAATATGTCATAGTCTTTATCGCTTCAAAGTTAATAAGGGTAATTTTTTTTTTTTTCTTTTTTTTTTATGATCGAGTGTTCAAGCTAGTTTGCATATGCCTCGACTAATCTCCCACGGCCCTGAAATTAACAACCTGATAAACCTTCCAATAATCATCCTTATTAATAATTGGAGAAATCGAACTCAAGACCTCTTGAGTAATGCACTCAAGAGTCCCAGTTGACTACCTAATTACCCAGAAATAACTTTAATCAACATCTAATCGCTTTAAGAGTATAAACTGATATATATTGACCAGACTATAGGGCTTTTGTTATTCGTGTGTATATATATATATATATATATATATATATATGGTACCATCCTTTGTAATTTGATAGAGAATTGATTTGATGGAAATTGTAGGCGACCTAAAAGATTTAACAAATCAAATTTGAACTGCTCTACTATGATAATTGTTTAGTATTATAATTTCACTAGTCAAAAGTTGATTACCAAAGCAGTATATAACTTTTAAAATTCTATATACCTGGAGCTCTTTGTCAAATAACAAATCATGTTAAATAACTTGGCATTATCTTTTAGATTCCAAATTACAAATACAAACATCCAAAACCAAAGTTATTGGGTATCATTTTCATTAGAATAAAAACAAAGGGAAATATGTATTAGACAAAGATAAGTAATTGATTTGGATAAATGTCCAAGTAGAAACATTCGAAAAAAGTATACTTATATTCAACATATAAAGATAAGATAAATTGAACCAATCTCGATTCATATTACGTAAGAAAATCCAATATGATTAATTATGCTTCACGGGAAAGATTAAACTTTAAAAAAATCAAATTTAACCTTAATCCATGTCAATCAAGTTAATTATGACCCACTGTGACCACGCATATATTATACTTATTATGATACAAGTCTTATTATATGTTAATATTTTGATTAGATCAAATTTCGATTAGATCAAAACTTTTCAGATAAATCATAGATAATGGTATTATTTTTGTGCTAATTCAGAATCAAACGTCCATACACATTTACTTTTATTTATTTGAAGTAATTTAATAGCTTTTGACTTGAGAAAATATGAAGCAAAGTTAAAATGATTAGCAAACACATGCTCTAATCACAAGTAATCATCACCCATTTCCATGCTGGTCTCTGTAATCAAACTTTCTCCATGCACCGCACATTTATGTGGAGTCATTCCATTGGCCCACGTGTTTATTTCTTATTCGGTCACCAGATAGATTATAATTCCAATAACTTACCTTAAATGATTTAATTTAATTTTTGTGTTTAGAGAGGTCAATTAAATCAAAATTCTCATAATTATATAATATGGTCGGTTGGACCACGAGTGGTTGAGTGAGAGTCCGATCCTTGGACGTGACCACCGCACCAGCAGGCGGTCCATTTCATGCAAGCTGCCTCTGCCTCTGCCTCTTCCTTGTAATTAATCATTTTAAATTAATATAAATCTTGCTTCTAACTGGCATTTCCCAAGTTTAAATATTTAATAAAATTAAGGTTGATTTTCAGATAATTAATTAATAAATTAAAGTGTTTAATTCAAAGATTGAAATGCTTTGATTCAAGTAACTTTCGCTTATACCTAACTTGTTTAACTTTCCGTCGAAGTTGAAAAAAAAAAATTAATAATAAAAATTGGATTAAGGCTTCAACTGAATAATCAAAAGTGAAAGGTTCATGTATTAAAAAGAGCTAATGAAATGACAGAACTTAGAACATGAACATGCAATGCATAATGGTAAATAACAAAAAGACTGGCGTGGAGAGTAAAAAATCAGGTGTGCGCGTGTGGCTCGAGATTGGGTGTACCCCACTTATAGTTAAAGCTTAGCGGTTTATATGGGCCGATGATTACGGGGATTTACGTGGGTCCTACCATTCACGTTGGATGCTAAAAACTTGAATCTCCATGTAGTTGGATTTTAGATGCCCCTTAGTGGGGTTTAGCTTGTATCCTGCTCATACCCCTTCATCAAATCTTTATATGGACCCACCTGTCCTTACATCCCAACCGCCCGTCACGCCTCCGCTTCTGCTTTACGCTAACCCTTTTTTTGTTTTTTTTCCATTTATTCATTTCTAACCATTTACACCTCCGCTCTAATCATAATTAATCCAATCAAAAATATTTTTATTTTTTTCTTTTCGATAAAATGTGAGAAAAATCATTTAAATAATTAAGAAAATTTTAAGATAAACATATTATTAAATATGTATATCTATTTTATAACACACTTATTATTTTAATTTATAAAAAATTAAATTTAAGAATTCACATTTCACGCGTAAAGGTTGTCCTTTAACCATAACCAATGGCAAGGGGCCAACTGGCGAAGGGCCAATTTCTTAAAGTCCTTTTCAATGTAATTCCACAGTGATTAGTACTAACCTGTACTCTTTGTTTTATAATTTACTTTTCCTAAATTGCCCTTCATCCTTTATTTTTTGTGATGTATAGTAAATCTCAGCATGAGCTGTACTGTATCTTTACTTCTTTAGGGACATTAATGTCAAATGAAAATAAAGCGATGAGCGTTATGAATATTCCTATTGGATTGGCTTTGTGCGAGCACTAAATCTTGCTTTCTAGCAGTTAACGTATAACAAATCATGTGAAACCATAACCAATAAAAAACGAGGGTGAGATGCACATGGCAATAGCAAGCGAGTGGATGTAACAGAAAAAAACTTCCGGTTCACACCCGATAATCAACAACAATAATCATGGACTGGTTTGAAAAATTACAAACAATACCCCTGTGGCGCTACCGAGCCTCTCCATAAATAAGAACTCAACCTCCCTCCTCCTTTAACTCCTCATCCATCCCCATTCACTCCTTTGGTCCTTTTTATCTCTTTCCCTTCCAACTCTCTCTCATTGTGTTTGTTTTCTAAGAAAATAATGGCAATGTTGCGTTTGAGTGTGGCTTGCATTCTGTCTTTTACGTACTTAATGTGGATGGCTGAAGCAAGAATCCCTGGAGTTTACACCGGCGGCGCATGGCAAGGTGCCCATGCTACCTTTTACGGTGGTTCCGATGCTTCAGGCACCATGGGTATGTTAAATTTATAACATACAATGCAGACTAACAGCTCATTAACGTTAAGTTTAGGTTTTTTGAGTACTAGTTCTGACTAAACTTTAATTTTTTACTGCAGGAGGAGCATGTGGGTATGGTAATTTATACAGCCAAGGCTACGGCGTGAACACAGCGGCACTAAGCACAGCACTTTTTAACAATGGGTTCAGTTGCGGTGCATGCTTTGAAATCAAGTGTGCAAGTGACCCAACATGGTGTCACTCAGGCAGTCCTTCCATTTTCATTACCGCTACAAACTTTTGCCCACCAAACTTCGCTCAACCAAGCGACAATGGCGGGTGGTGCAACCCTCCTCGCCCACATTTTGACCTCGCAATGCCTATGTTTCTCAAGATTGCCGAGTACCGTGCTGGTATTGTCCCAGTTTCATTCCGCCGGTAAGCGCTCTGCCTCCTCTCTCTCTGTTTTGCTCTGTTTTTGTGTAATTTTATAGCCATGGTAAATGTTTTAGTTGAAAAAAAAAAAAAAAAGTAATTATATCTCTATGCTACTGTGTTTCTGTGGCTTTTAATGCATGTGCTGGTGGGTCCGGATCTGTTAAATGTGGTTCGGACTTCGGATTCTGAAGCAGACCTTTATGACTTTTGTTTACCTTCTGTCAGATCCTATCTGGGTTTCTAACTTTCTTTCTTTATAAATCAAATCCGTAATGAACCAAAATGATCTTNGTTATTGGATAGGGGAGTATTACGAGGTAAATTTTAAAAATTTGTAAAAAAACCCTTAGGTTTACTAATTTAATTAAAGACCCTAACAGATAAAATGACAAAAACACCCCCACCACCTAAGTGTCAGATTCCAGTCACCACCGCCGGAATCTGGCCGAAAAATTTTGTTACGGCACAGACCGGTCGGATCTGTGTTGTAACACGTCGTTATGACCTTTTCCGACCAGATCCATGGTGGATATGGTCGAAAAAGGCCATATCTACGGTTTGTTATAGACGTCGACGGCCGTTTTCGGTCAACGACGGCCATTTCTTTGGCCGTCACTGAAGGCCAGATCTGGCCTTTTTCGGCCAGATTCGTGGTGGATCTGGCTGGAAAATACCGCATTGGTGAACTTCCGGCCATTTCTGATCGGAAATTAGGCCGTTGTACAGATTCTGACTATCACCGACGGTGGTTGCCAGAATCTGACAAGCTGGGTTGATGAGGGTGTTTTTGTTAATTTTTAAACTTTTTTTTCAGGGGATATTTAGTGAAATTAATAACCTTATGGGGTCTAAAAGTAATTAAAAAAATAGGGTAATATTTCTGAAATAATGTGCCAAACATTATTTGGAGAATAGGATACAGAATATGGATAAAAATACAAAGCCAAACATAGTCGTAAAAAGTATTCTACTAAAAGAATAGGATCCAAAATATATATAAAAATACTAAACCAAACATAACCATAAATAGTATTCTACCATTGATGTAAGGCAATGTTTCCCGATGCTATTGCTGCCGGCTAGCTGAGCTCACTGTTTTGACTGTACAATTTGCATAGAAATTTTCCTCTTCTGTGCACATGAACTGGCGAATATAATAAGTGTTTCAAAATATGTGTAGTGGGAAATAGCAGGCATCTTTTTGGCTAGTTTCCACTATGGAGTTGATGTTCCAGATTTCAGCAATCAATTATCCACTAAGCTGACAACCTTGTCTCCCCCTCTTTACTTTAGTCAAACTAAGGCTTTAAAGCTCCATGAATGTCCCTGTCCATTTATTCCAAAGTGTAAGACTTTTGTTCCACAAAATCAGTAACTCAGATAGGCATTTGTAACCCAACACCTTAACAAACCCATAATCTCTCCTATTCTCCTTCATTAATACACCATGCATATATTCTCATACTTTTAACTCGAAATCTTTAGATAAGATTCTAACCCAAGATGGGTCATATATATTTCTCCAAGTTTGATAAACTAATCAGATGATGCATCAAAAAATTTATTAGAACATGACATGGAGAAGACTAGTCATAGATAAGAATGGTGGGGACAAATTTTTGTTAAGTTTTCTGTGCTTCCCACATGCTTACACTTATCGGCTTATGTTATCTTTCTCACCCACCTGCAGGTGCTTGCTCGCCAGCTTTATCCTAACCCTTTCAAACATTTCAACTCTATCCTCTAACCACACTTTGACTCCAATTCAAACTACATTATTGCATTCATTTCATGTTTATTTACGTAGAAATACTTGGATTCGGTCATATATTCCTAACCTTGACCCTGTAAACAGTAAAGAGATAGAGTTGACGATTGGTAAAAGAAATGAACAGCTAAAGTGATTTAAAAGGTTTTATACAAAGGGGATTTGAGTAAGATGGCATGGCCATTTTAATGTATTCATAATGGGAGTTGCTAGTGTAATAAATTAAGTGAGTGACGAAGACCAGGGGCAGCTGCCTTATTCCAATGATCGTGCCAAAACTGGCGGCACAGATAACACGACCAAGACTTTAAACAATTATTGCAGCAAAGAATGTTCAAATTCCATGTGCATTTTTAATATGGTTGTGAGGAATGGGAACTTCATAATTATGAAATTAATCTATTTTTATATTCAAAGTCATCCATAAAGTTATAGAAAAATCAAAGTCAGCTAGAGCAAAAGGGGAAGCAATAAATAACCCTACCTAAAAATATTGTCTTGTTATTTAGGGATTTCATCATTGACCCAATTTGTAGTAATAATTTCCATTATATAATTTCTTTGTTGAATGTTGCCCTTCGTGACGCATTTGTCTTCTTTTCCCATACTTTATTACATGTGATCATAAATATATCATAGTCTTTATTGCTTCAAAGTTAATAAGAGTAATTTTTTTTTTTTTTTTTTTTTTTTTGAATATTCAGGCTAGTTTGCATGTGTCTCGACTAATCTCCCAGGCCCTAAATTAACAATCAGGTAAACCTTCCAGTGATCATCCTTATGTATTGGGGAAACCAACTCAAATCTCTTGAATAATACACTCAAGAGTCCCAGGTGACCACCTAATTACCCAGAAATAACTTTAATCAACATCTAACTTTAAGAGTATAAACTGATATATATTGACCAGTATAGGGTTTTTGTTATTCGTATTAAAAAGATTGTAATTTGATAGAGATTTGATTTAGGAAATTGTAGGCGACCTAAAAGATTTAACAAATCAAATTTGAACTGCCTACTATGATAATTGTTTAGTATTATAATTTCACTAGTCAAAAGTTATACCAAAGCAGTATATAACTTTAAAATTCTATATACCTGGAGCTCTTTGTCAAATAACAAATCATGTTAAATAACTTGGCATTTCTTTTAGATTCCAAATTACAAATACAAACATCCAAAACCAAAGTATTGGGTATCATTTCATTAGAATAAAAACAAAGGGATATATGTATTAGACAAAGATAAGTAGTTGATTGGATAAATGTCCAAGTAGAAAACTTCGAAAAAGTATACTTATATCAACATATAAGATAGATAAATTGAACCAATCTCGATTCATATTACGTAAGACAATCCAATATGATTATTATGCTTCACGGAAAAGATTAAACGTCTACATCCATAAAGCTTTAAAGAAATCAGATTTAACCTTAATCTATTTCAATCAAGTTAATATAACCCATATTGACCACCCATAATTATACTTGTTAATTATATGATGCAGGTCTTATTATACATAATATTTTTTATTTCTTAATAACTACCGTGTTCAAATCAGTTTACAGCATTGCGATCAATTTACTTTATTTATTTATTTAAAGTAATTTAATAGCTTTTGACTTGAGAAAATATGAAGCAAAGTTAAAATGATTAGCAAACACATGTCTAATCACAAGTAATCATCACCATTTCCATGCTGGTCCTGTAATCAAATCTTTCTCCATGCACCGACATTATGGGAGCGATTCCATTGGCCCACGTGTTTATTTCTTATTCGGTCACCAGATAGATTATAATTCCAATAACTTACCTAAGATTAATTTAATTTTTGTGCTTAGAGAGGTCAATTAAATCAAATTCTCAAATATATAATATGGTCGGTTGGACCACGACTGGTTGAGTGAGAGTCCGATCCTTGGACGTGACACCGCACCAAAGGCGGTGCATTCATGCAAGCTGCCTGCCTCTGCCTTCGATTTTTTTTTTTTTTTCACCTAATTTGCTTGTAATAATCATTTTAATTAATATAATCTTGCTTCTAATTAGCATTTCCCAAGTTTAAATATTTATAAAATAAGGCTGATTTTAGATAATTAATTAATAAATTAAAGTGTTATTCAAAGATTGAATGCTTTGATTCAATAGCTTTTGCTATACCTAACTGTTTAACTTTCCGTCGAAGTTGAAAAAAAAAAAATTAATATAAAAAATGGATTAAGGCTTCAACTGAATAATCAAAAGTGAAAGGTTCATGTATAAAAAGAGCTAATGAAATGACACAACTTAGAACATGAAATGCAATGCATAATGGTAATAACAAAAACGACTGGCGTGAGAGGAAAAAATCAGGTGTGCGCGTGTGGCTCGAGATTGGGTGTACCCACTTACAGTTAAAGCTTAGCGGTTTATATGGGCCGATGATTACGGGATTTACGTGGGTCTATCATTCACGTTGGATGCTAAAAACTGGAATCTCCCATGTAGTTGGATTTAGATGCCCCTTAGTGGGGTTTAGCTTGATCCTGCTCATACCCTCATCAAATCTTATGGACCCACCTGTCCTTACATCCCAACCGCCCGTCACGCCTCCGCTTCTGCTTTACGCTAACCCTTTTTTGTTTTTTTTCCATTATTCATTTCTAACATTTACACCTCCGCTCTAATCATAATAATCCAATCAAAAATATTTTTTTTTTTTCTTTTCGATAAAATGTGAGAAAAATCATTTAAATAATTAAGAAATTTTAAGATAAACATATTATTAAATTGTATATCTATTTTATAACACACTTATTATTTTATTATAAAAAATAAATTTAAGAATTCACATTTCACGCGTAAAGGTGTCCTTTAACCATAACCAATGGCAAGGGGCCAACTGGCGAAGGGCCAATTTTTAAAGTCCTTTTCAATGTAATCCACAGTGATTAGTACTACCTGTACTCTTTGTTTTATAATTTACGTTTCCTAAATTGCCCTATCCTTTTTTTGGTGATGTATAGTAAACCTCAGCATGAGCTACACGTATCTTTAGGGATATTAATGTCAAATGAAAATAAAGCGATGAGCGTTATGAATATCTTTGGATTGGCTTTGTGCGAGCACTAAATCTTGCTTTCTAGCAGTTAACGTGTAACAAATCATGTGAAACCATAACCAATAAAAAACGAGGGTGAGATGCACATGGCAATAGCAAGCGAGTGGATGTAACAGAAAAAAACTTCCGGTTCAACACCGATAACAACAACAATGGTTTGAAAAATTACAAACAATACCCCTGTGGCGCTACCGAGCCTCTCATAAATAAGAACTCAACTCCCTCCTCCTTTAACTCCTCATCCATCCCCTTCACTCTTTGGTCCTTTTTATCTCTTTCCCTTCCAACTTCTCTCATTGTGTTTGTTTTCTAAGAAAATAATGGCAATGTTGCGTTTGAGTGGTGGCTTGATTCTGTCTTTTACGTACTTAATGGGGATGGCTGAAGCAAGAATCCCTGGAGTTTACACCGGCGGCGCATGGCAAGGTGCCCAGCTACCTTTTACGGTGGTTCCGATGCTCAGGCACCATGGGTATGTTAAGTTTATAACATACAATGCAGACTAACAGCTCCTTAACGTTAAGTTTAGGTTTTTTGAGTATAGTTCTGACTAAACTTTAATTTTTTACTGCAGGAGGAGCATGTGGGTATGGTATATACAGCCAAGGCTACGGCGTGAACACAGCGGCACTAAGCACAGCACTTTTTAACAATGGGTTCAGTTGCGGTGCATGCTTTGAAATCAAGTGTGCAAGTGACCCAACATGGTGTCACTCAGGCAGTCCTTCCATTTTCATTACGCTACAAACTTTTGCCCACACACTACGCCTACCAGCGACAATGGCGGGTGGTGAACCTCCTCGCCCACATTTTGACCTCGAATGCCTATGTTTCTCAAGATTGCTGAGTACCGTGCTGGTATTGTCCCAGTTTCATTCCGCGGTAAGCGCTCTGCCTCCTCTCTCTCTGTTTTGCTTGTTTTGTGTAATTTTATAGCCATGGTAAAGTTTTAGTTGAAAAAAAAAAAAAAAGTAATTATATCTCTATGCTACTGTGTTTCTGTGGTTTTAATGCATGTGGGTGGGTCCGGATCTGTTAATGTGGTTCGGACTTCGGATTCTGAGCAGGACCTTTATGACTTTTGTTTATCTTCTGTCGATCCTATCTGGGTTTCTAACTTTCTTTCTTTATAAATCAAATCCGTAATGAACCAAAATGATCTTTAAATATATTTATACGACTGGTCTTAAATTTTATTGTGAAAAAAAAAAAAAAAAACTTTCTCTTGCTACATTGATAGGGTTAATTAGAGCAACTGTATGTTAGTGGAGCTTGAATAATGTTGAATTCAGTGGACCGTTTATGGTCACTTTCGGTGGTTTGTTTTTACTCTGATGTTCTCTGTCTTTCGTTCTCAACGAACACATTATCCCCCGTCTTTGTTTTTTTCATTTTTCCTCCACAAAATGGCCAATTAAAAGAACGTGGATAGGAAAAAAAAAAAAAGGTTTCATTTTCAAATTGCCCATTTTATACTTGCTTTTATACATAAACGTGTCACCTAACTCAACTTTAATTGCATTTGACCATAATGTGTTTATTACTGGGAAGATCTGAACCGTCCGTACTTATACTTTTTTCCGGTAGAGTGAAAATCGGACGACACATATTTCCACACGGATGTCGTTGTGTTGTTTTGTGTCAGACATGGTCAAACACTAGACCCAACAGACCCAAATCACGCTCCTCGTTTCATGCTAAAATTACTCTTTTTTTTTTTTTTCATATATGACTAAACTGCCCCTGATGTTTTTCTTTTATTTTCGCAGCGTGCCATGCCGCAAGAGGGGAGGCATCAGGTTCACAATCAACGGTTTCCGTTATTTCAACTTGGTTTTGGTCAGTAACGTGGCGGGAGCAGGAGACATCGTGAAGGTGAGCGTTAAAGGAACAAGGACCGGGTGGATGAGCATGAGCCGTAACTGGGGTCAAAACTGGCAGTCAAACGCCGTTTTGGTCGGTCAACCACTTTCCTTCAGAGTTAAGGCAAGTGACAGACGCAGCTCCACTTCATGGAACATCGCTCCGGCCAACTGGCAGTTCGGTCAAACATTCGTCGGAAAGAACTTCAGAGTTTGATTAACAAACTTAAAAAACTTAAAAAAAAAAAAAAAAAAAAGTGTTTGAACTAATTAATCTTTCCCCGCCATGTTTTTTTCTTCCAAGTATACCCTTCATGCCGCCAATTTTTTCAGATAATTATTATTATTTTTTCTTTTTAATATTATATTTGACTTATGGATGTGGAAAAATGTGAAAGGTTGGAGGGAAATTGGAAGGGAATTCGGTAGGGTAAAGAGTAAACTTTGTTGAAACCTTTTTTTTTTTTTTTTTTGAATTTTGATTTATGACTTTATTGATTGGTGGGTCAGTGACCCAATGGGTTTGTTCTATGTTTGAGTGAGTAGTGAATGGGGGAGAGAGAGAGAGGAAAAGTAAATTTAGGAAAGCTGAAGTGACTGCACTAAAGATGTGGCCCGCAGCCTTAGTTTTATATATATTCCTAGTGTTATATGAATTTTAAGTGTATTATGATCATGATGTTGGTATATATATATATGAGAAGTTTATTAATGTGGTAACTTATATAGTTTGGTTTGTTTAATCTCTACAGTTGTTTCAGATCCAATCCAAACTCATCCATCCATCAATATAAATATAAATAAGTGTTCTTACTCAACCAAAATTGGATTCAATTTACTGTTTTCGAAATGGCAGTATATTGAGGGAGCGGGGGTGTGTGCCAATTTATCCGCATTTCAACTAATTTTTTAGAACCAAAAAGGGATTCAAACTCATAACTTTTTGAATAATACATTCAAAAGTTTCTATTGAATCATTCAACCACCCAAAAGTAGTTCACTTGTATATAATATTACAAGAGAATAAATTCTTGACCAAACAAAATTGTATTTATATAATTGGTAAAAGAATCAACATGTACTTGGGTGCATACGTTACAACCTTAATATAAAAACAAATGATCAAAAGACAAGTTAATTGACAATACTGACTTCTCAACACCTGGTAGAGAAGTTTCCCTTTTGAATTTCATTGCAAAACGTCAATTAAGCTATAGCTTCCATGAATGATCCCTGTACCAAGTTCATGTAATGGACAGTTTTGGACTTATCCTTCATGAAGGTCTCTCCGCTAATCGAACAAGATAGTACTACAATATCTTTAAGATTCTCTCCAAAACCAAAGGAAAATAGCTCAACCTTGAACTTCCAATACTTTATTTACTGGGAAACTTCAATGAACATTCTGAGATGTTTCGTTTCCTTTACATTGACCAATCCAAGTAATTTGAAGGCGACTTGACTCTGTTTACACGATGACAGGAGAATTGACCTCAATGAAGTTTGGACCAAAACACAATGCCCTTTGAATAACGCAAGTTTTGCATTTAGAATTAGTAGATGATAATGTCGTTTAGTATTTACTACTGAAGGCCAGCTAGCTATTTGTGTCTTTGAAAACATGGAAATTTTAAGATAAGTTTTGGAGAACCAAAGCATGAAGAAATAAAAGCGAGAAAAATGGTGAGGAAAGAGACATGGGAAGAAGAAGCACATGGGCGGTGGGGACGGGGGGCTAGGGGGGATTGTTAATGCATGTGGATATAGTAAGTGGTTTTGTTGAATTTATGAGACCAAATATCTTTGGATTCCAACTTCCTCAAAAGACAAAGCTGGTAAAAGCTAAAGGGTTTCTAAGGCTTTGGATACCTTTACGTAAATTTCCTCTTTTCACATTTCATCCACAAGCAGAACAGAGATTCATGATTCCTCGTGATGTGTGTCTATTCATAGTATGCTAATTCTTCTTCTTTACCAAAAGGTTACAGAAAGCCACCACTAGGTGACCTAATAGTAAAAGAATAAAAGGATCCAACATGAGTTTTTGAATTCCAATCTCCTTAAACATTAATACGGATGATCATTGAGAGGATTTATCCGACTGCTCATTTCACGATCCTAAGAGATTAATTGAGATACGTAAACCAATGTTCTGAAAACTGAACCGGACCGGTCCGACCTAGGAGCCGACAGTATTTCCAGTCCGGTATCTCATAAAAATGGGCATTTACCGTTAAACCGGATTGAGCCGCGGTTGGAAAGCCGGAATACTGCCGAGTCACGGTCCAATCGTCGCTCAATCTCGCCAGATTCCGGCATCGTTCAACGAAGAAAACACCGTCATTCGATGTGACGGTATCTCCACGACCAAACCCATCCATTTTCAGTGGCCGTCGTCCAGCCTTCGTCGCTCGCCATCCACCTAAAGTTTACGTGACCGTCGAATTTCTTTTGTTGATTCCGACGAGTTTTGACGCCGATGGAACTCCCTAGCACCACCATCAGATTCGTCGGCATCTATACATCAAAAGCCCCATGGTTCTAACTTCGATTGGCCGTCGATCGTCACTATCGCCAGCACTCACCAGTCTCTTCGCGTGATAGGGGTGTTTTAGACAGATTTCAAACCTTGAGGGAGTATTGTAGGGGTGTTTTTGATGAATTTCAAACCTTTAAGGACTAAATATAATTTTATAAAATACAGTCCAACCGACCGATCCAACAGGTCATAGTCTGGTCCGGTTTTCGGAATATTGGCGCTTAAAAAAAAAAAAAAAAAAAAAAAAAGGTTACAGGAACCTTGAAATGAGAATACAAAAGGCCCATGTTCATTTTATCCGGGCAAGGTCCATAAATGTTATGGTGTCATGGATTCGTTGAAGATTTGTGTCATTTGAAACCCATTAAAACTTTCTCCAAACCCAGTATAAATTACAATCGAATTTACAAAATGGAAAATTCTGAGGTTCCAAACAGATACGTTTTTCTACTATTCAAATGTTTTAAATTTGGAGTAATATATGCATTAAAACTAGGATGAATATCAGCATATGCTAAGCACTGTTCCTCATGTAACAATTGAGAATAAAGTAGTAGCTTCATTTTGTCTTATTTTTATCCTTTTTCCATTTCTTCAATATACGAAATATTGCCTCTTTCAATGTTGCTTTCCTATTCTCCCTGAAATTCCACAGCTCAAGTTTTGTGTATCCACCACTTTGCCTGTAGTATTCCATCTCACTCAAGGCTATTGCCACTTCGTTAAAAGCCTCTTCACCATACTCCTCCTTCAAATGTTTAAATGTGGCATCCTCTAGATCAACTATTTTCTGCAGAATTAATGCCACCATTTAAGCACAATATTAAGATACTCAACGGTTAATTGGATAGCTTAATAGAAATTGAATAATAGATAAAAAGTTTACCTTACACAATCCTTTATTATCTGCGATTATTTTAATAGGATGACAACTTGAATCTCCACAATAACTCTCCCAGAATGACCACAGCTCTACTGCTTTCTCCTCCCCTTCATCTGGAAATTTTCTCTTCATTGCTTTACGGAATGGTTTGATGTTAAGCCCTCCCATTTTCTTTATTCCAATTTTACCACCCCATTTCCATTCTCTCAAACTCTGCAACAACAATAGTTATTTAAAAACTGTATTACTCACAAATTATAAGCCGTCTATCATATCACTGCAGCTAGCTAAATATACAGGACATACTTATGATTCCAGTGAAGCTTCATTAGTCATGACTGATTATAAACAATCACTGTAACATTTTTTTTTTTTTTTTTAATTTTTTTTTTAATAATGGGATGAAAGACGTACTTTGATTAAAAACCTGCGGGCTTCCAGCAATTCAACCTTGCTTTTGCGTTCTTTGACAATAAGCGCCTGATTAAGTTGCCTGACAATCAGCGCCATGTCTTTAATCACTTGTAAAGCCTCTCTCATACGCTCTACTTCAACTGCCTGTACATTTTCAACATTCAGTTTCTTTCGTAGCTCCATTATGTTTCTGCACATTTTCTTTCTCTGCCATAGACAGTCGGTCCGATGAATTCTTAAAGCAAATATTATGATAAATAAAAAACAGTAACCAATATAATACATGTAGATAAAAGGGAAATTTTTTTTTTTAAAAAAAAGGTGGAAAATTATGAGTTTTAAAACTAATGCATGATGTTTTGTCTTCTTGGTTTTGAAACTCAAACAATAATAAATTCAGTAGACATATGATAAGAACAAGTATTTTACCCTTCTTCTGTTATGATGAAGTTCTGTCCTCTGTATTTCATTCTGTGCTTCTGCATGTAGCAATTGCTTCTCACGCTTCCCTAATTCTTTTTCCTTCGTATTCAAATGCAGTGAAACCGTCTCAATCTCGAGGAGTATCTTCTCAAAATTATCACGTCGTCCATCCTGCATCATCTTTCTTAATTCCTATTCCAGATAAACATAATATAAATTAAACATCTTAGCAACGTAAAAGATAATGGTACAGTTTTAAGCAGTTTCACTTCAAACTCAGTGAACTTGAGCTCAATTACATACCTCCATTGTGCTATGCGATCTTCTAATGCTTTTTTACCAATCATCAACACTTTTTAAGGCCTCTTGGTATATTAGGTTTGAGTTTATTATGAGTATATCATCTTATGGAAAATTTATTACATTCTTATCCTGATATCCAGAAAGTACAAACAACCCAGTTTGAGTTGTTCTTTGTAACAACTAACAAGACAATCAATAATCGTCAAACACCAAATCGAAGAGAGATCCAATAAACACAGTACCCAAACTTCGAGACTCTTTAATGAAAGTAAGCAGAAATAGACTTATCGTATCATCATTTATCATATTTTCTGGATAATCTCAGTTTAATTAATTCCGGTTCGCGAAGCTCTGACGTTACCGTTTCGCAAATTCGATCCGGCTCCTTTTCTCTTCGTACCTTTCTGGATTCACACTGCCAACTTTATCTTGTTCACTTTCATCTTCCTATTACAAATTTTATATTATTCTAGAAAAATTGTTTTCTTCATTACTTTGACCTCTAGTAGAGTTTAATTAATTAATGTGTAAAATTACCAGAAATAATATGATGTGTATAATGGGTAATCTACTCTCACAAACAGATTTTTTCTCACAAACTCATCACCACAAATAATTAGTATTAATAATAATTAGCTTTTGATTATTTTTCTCATTTGATGAACAAGTAAAACAATCAATTATCATATATAAGTTTGTGATAGAAAATTAGCGAAATTAATTTGTAATAGAAAATCAGTGAAAGAGTTTGATTTACTTGGGGGTAAAAGGGTGTAGTCATAATGGTCTCGGAATTAGAAATGAAAGTATCCACTAATAGAGCGGTTAACAAGCGATATGAATCCATTCCCATGGTCACAGGGGGCTAATAAAAGCTTAGTCGAGAAAACATGATTTGCCAGAATATGGGTTCCAAATGAAAATAATGGTGACAAAAGAGAAGCAATTCTGGGATTTTATGTCTCATCTTTTACCGCTACTTCCGTTAGAGCTGAAAAGAATTTCAGGGTGAGCATATTCTGTTTCAAAAAAAAAAAAAAAAAAAATTGTGTCAAGCTGCATAATAAAGTTAATGTTCTCTGATGTAAGACTTATGAAAAGTACCTTCAATTTCACTTCCAATACTAGTTGATCAATCAGAATGTACAAACAATTATATAAAAGGAATGATAGAATGAGACTGACGACAATGACTACAAAACCTGAAACAATAATGCTATGGGCACCGGAACTGTGCACCGAATTACGTATCTCGTGACTCACACCAGCCACGTTTCACATTCACAAATATTTTGCTAGTAAACGGCCGTTCATCAACTATGGACAACCGTTCACTTACGATGGACTCCTGTCCATATTATATGGACAAGAGTCCATTTACTATGGACGAGAGTCCACATTTAAAAGATGCCCGTTCATCAGTAAATAGGAAAAACAATATAAACAAAAATAATGGATGGCCGTTCATAGGTTATGGACGGGCGTCCATATATAATGGACGCTGGTCCAATCTTTAAATGATAAAATTTTTATAAACAAAATTAATGGACAAGCGTTCATATGTTAATGGACGCCTGTCCATTATTAATGGTTTAAAAAAATTATAAACAAAATTCAGGAACGCCCATTCATATATTATGGACAATCGTCCCTGAATTTTGGATGCCCATCCAGACGTTAAATTATAAAAAAAATTTATGAACGCCTATCCATATTTTATGGACGGGCGTCCTTGTTATATGGATGCCCGTCCATTGTGGACGCTGAGTATTTTAAATGGGATTTAGGTCAAATTGATTTGGCTCCCTAATAATTTTAAAAAATAGCGCTCTTCTTCTTCGTCTTCATTCCCCATCTCCGCTCTTTTTCTTCGTCTTCATTACTCATCTCAGCTCTTCTTCTTCATTGAAGTTCTCATCTGCCGCTCTTCTTTTCGAAGTTCTTCGTCTACCGCTATTCTTCTTCAAGTTCTTCATCTGCCATTATTATTGTAAGTGTTTTAGTCTATTTGGTTTCTGTTAATCACGCTTTATTGGTTTTGATTGATGATTGAGCTTGTTTTACAGCGTTCAATTTGTTGAGCTTGATTTATGTGTTTTTAATGCTTGGGATTTTATTCTTGTATAATTTGAATATGATATAAGTTTCGCAAGAAGCTTATAAGTGTGTCTCTGTTCTGTTCCTGCATTTTGATGTGTTTTTGTTTATAAGGATATTGTTATTGATTCAGGTTGTGTTATGTGGTTAATGATGGTGCAGGTGCAGCACAGCTTTGTGGGTTTCTTGATTCAAAGAAAATAAGGTCAAGTTTGATTTTAATATTTAGTTCATTTTGTATATTCAATAACTTCATGGTGTACCTGCTGAATTTATGGGACTCTTCTTATACTTCGTGTAGTTTACTTTGCTTAGGCTTTTCGTACTGTTAATGTAGTGTCTTTTATGATAATGGAATTGGCCGACTAGAAGTCATGTTGTAGTGGTTGTGACTATTCTTTGGTTTCCTTTATCCATAAGAGGATTGATAACTCGCAATTTTAAGGAAGCAGTTGATATATTTCATCAGCGGTTTGGGGTAAGTTTTTTTTCTAAGCTTGTTACTGGGATATTGTACAAGTTTTTGATATTAAACATGAATTTATTGATATACAAATGTTTGGATGATATCATTTATTTATTGTGTTTTAATGAAAAGGTTACCATGGTCGGAATATTGAGGGAAGACCCTAGTCTGTGTAAATTGTAATTTTCCAAGTGAGTTTTCATTCTGAGTGTCGCCAATCAATGTGCAGAAAGTGTTGTACTTCGTCCAACATAAAAGTGACCTTGTGAAGTAAACTTCAAGGTGGTAGACAGTTTGTTTGCATCTTTAGAGAAATACCAAAACCTATGTCTGACTAATTGACATTTTCATCCCATATGAAACATTTCTGGATGTGGGGAGTGTGCGGACTACTTAATGGCAGGTTTTAAGTATCATATTCAAACATAGGTTTTAGTAGACTAAAAGAAATGGTTAGCACCTAAGTACGAGATCTCGTCTCAGCTCCGTGTGATATGGCATCTTCCTGACTAGCTTTGTAAGGGACCTGCATGCTCTTTTGTGTCGGTTTGTGACTTTGTGTTTGTGGTGAGCCTGCGTGCTCTTTTTTGCCGGTTTGTGGCTTTGTGTTTGTGGTGAGCCTGCGTGCTCTTTATGCCGGTTTGTGGCTTTTTTTATGGCATCTTCTTGCTTTGTGGGGAGCCTGCGTGCTCTCTTTTGCTGTTCATGACTTTGTGGGTTTTCCCACGTGTTCTTGACTGATAGTTATCAGTCATCCTCTTGGGGTATGCCCCTCGTATTTGTATTTTTTTGTCTTTTATACATACTTACCTTATCCAAAAAAAAAGAAATGGTTAGATTATGCTCTTTCCCTTTTCAGTATCTGTGTTATGAATGACTAGCATAGCTAGAGACTAATCTAATTTTGGTTCTTAATAAATTCACTCCCTGAACCCCTATTTTGAGCTTTGTTAAGTTGCAACTGACAATTATAATTTATAAATGACTTTTATTAGCTCAGCAATGTATCTGTTCAGCTACAATTATTTCTGGTGTTTCTCTCTCTCTCTCTCATCAGGAGCAAACTTCTTGTGAGGGAAATATCCTCCTGATTTTTCCTCTTACAAAGATTCTCATTTTTTTTTAACCCTCATCACACCTCACCTTAGCCAAATTCAAATCAGTCCCTAGTATGAGGGGCATTTACCTTTAAGGTTTCTTTTACTATTCCAAATGATTTAATCATTTGAATTACTCCAAATTTATGCTCCAAGTGTAATGATAAATCTTTTAAATTATTTGTCATTGCTACGGGTAACGTTTTCTCCTGCACTAAGCAGGGAGTTTCGTCCTTATAAACCAGATCCAGCTCCGCTACTACATATTTGTTCAACATGGGGTGTTCAACCCAATGAAGTCATGATGGTTGGGGATAGCCTGAAAGATGATTTAAGTCTTTGCTTACGGTGATCAAAATAAAATGTCCTTCATTTGCTTTTTGTCTTCTTAAAATTATCAATGGTCTGTGTCATGCATTGAGATGAGTGGGTCCAAATTGCCTTCCATAGTAGTATTAAAGACGGAAAAAAAGATAAGTCTTAGACCATCTCCAACCCATTGCATCAATTTGGTGCAAAATTTGGTGCAAAATACTATTCTATCTCCAACCCACAACACCAAATATTGCACCAAAAAGAATATTCCTTAGAATATTCTTTTGAATATTCTTTTTTTCTTTTATTGTAATAATCAACAATTAATCTATTTCACTTATTATTTTTATATATATTAATTAAATATTAGGAATGATATTTTTATTAAACAATAATTATTTTGAAAATTATACTAATTTAATAGAATTAAGCATTTATTTAATCAAATAAACATTACATTTAATATAGAAAAACATTATAGAAAAACATTACATCTAATATAAAATTATACAAAAAAAAAAAAAAAAGATGTGTTATCTATTCAAGTTTTTTTCAATATTTTGATGATCTTACTGGATCCGGAACTAATCTATCGGAATACTAAATTATTATTTTAGTTTATGTTGTATTTTCTTTTAATTTTAGTATTTTTAAATTAGTGTTAATTTTTATTTTGAGTTATTGTAGTTTAATATTTGCATTGAATAAAGTTCTATTTTTAATTTTTCATCATTTTTTAAATTATATCATTATTATAAATAATAATCAAATTAAATTAAATACAAGTACTCAAATTTGGTGTGATTTTTGGTGTAAAATTTAATACTCAAATTAACTTAACAAAATTAAAAAAAAAAAAAACAAAAAAACCAAAATTAAAAAAAATATAAATTTTTTTGCTACAGTACCGCGCCATTTTGGTGCAGTGTTTAGCGCGGGTTGGACTGCCAACCCATGCCAATTTGGTGTTTTTTGCACCATTTTAGCGTGGGTTGGAGATGCCCTTAGAAATCCAAATTTATTAGAATGTTTTTTGTTTTTTGGATTAACAAATTTATGATGCTTCCACTTACTAAGGGAGTTATGAATTATTGAGTGTTTTGCTAAATAGAGACCGATTCTGTTACCTGGATTTTTGCAGATTGTTTGTGGGAAATATCCTTGTTGATAGGTAAGCTTGGATTATCTTATTAACCATGTACATCATCAGTTGGTAGACTAACAATAAGGGATGATGATAAATTTAGTTATGACTGATTATGATGATGAATTTTTTATGTATACAGGTTTTAGAAGAAAGCAGAAAATGGTGAGAGCAAAAAATACAATCATTCCTCATGAAGGTGCATTATCATCTGGAATCCAATTTTGAGACTTGCGACATAAAAAACAATACGAAAAGGTGTCGAAAAGAGATATTTTCCTTGGAAGATGTTTGGATTTAGGACTTATAACAAGTTTAGATTTAGGTGATGAAATCAATGATTAGGTTCATAATTTGAAATGAGACCGGTTGGTGAGGATTAGAAATGATGGATATAAGTATTTGATCTATGAGTTTTTTTGGTAATTTGGAGGTTGTAAAGATAGATACTGATGAGTTTCCGGCATATACAATATTTTTTAGATTAAAGAATCAGAACTTTATAGTGAGACCACAAGATTTAGCAACCTGGATAGAATTTGATTTTGAAGGTTTGGATAACGTATCTAGAACGTGGGATTCCAAACAAGCTTGGATAGATGTTTCTGGGATAGAGATTTACCATCCACATAGGTGTAAATCTACAAAGTTAAAGAATCCCGTATGAGAGTATTTCATAGATATTTGACTTACACATTTAATAGTAGGAAATAGACAAATGAAAATGTGACGGTTAAGGATTTAATGTCCATAGAAGCAGCAATAGCAGTGAGGCAAGTAAATTCAACAAAGTTATTGATTAAGAAGTTTGGAGAGGTTCAAGCAGAAAAATGAAAAAATATATTGGGGGATGTTTGTTACGTTAATATGTGAGAAGTTGGGTATTGAGATCACCCCTAATGATGCAACAAATAAGATTAAGTTTTCTGTAAATAATATGTTGGGAGATGTGACATTGTATAAAATAGGTTTGATTAAAAAGAATATGACAAGAGAATGGTTTGTGATTAGGGCTGAAATAGAAGGAGATGCAATGATTCAAGAAGGTATCAATGTTCCAGAAGGGATAATGAAAGATAAGTCTATGTGCGCAAAAGAAGAAGAACGAGTTTTGAACCTAGATCATCTCAGAATGTAGAAGATATGTCTTCTCATACTTTAGACGAAATAGTAAGCAGATTTGAGCGGATGGAAAAGTTTCAAGAGAAGCGTTTTCACGTATTGAGAGGAAAATGCAAGAACAATATGATCAATTACAAAGTGATTTCAATTCGTTCACATCAAGAATAAAAGAAACAGTTGACATCATTGGGGAACGCATGACAGAGATTTTCAGCATGGTGAAGAACTTCTCAACATCCTCCTCCTCCTTCAATCAACCTTGATCCCCTGCACCATGATGAAGAATTTTTCAACAGCCTCCTCCTTATCAACATTCTTGGGGAACGCATTATAAATGTTAATTTTGATTATGTGTTCTTCAAATATTAAACTTTATGTACGAAGATTATATTTGCCTTTTGTTTATAAATAGATTGATTTCAACGGATGTTCTTGATAAAGATTGTCTTTTGTTTATAAATAGATTTGCCTTTTGTTTATAAATAGATTTGCCTTTTGTTTATACATATCTCAAATACTCTTTTGAATGCATATGTATATGTAATATTGGACATACCCAAAGACATCAAAATTCAAATCTCCAATGAAATGCATATCCAAAATTCCACCTATAACCAGAGTTTGCAATGTGACGATAATATATATAGAAAACATTCATAATAAGTTACATTAAGGTCATTATCATGAATTCACAACCCTACAACAGATAGACTACTCATACACAACCAATGACCAAAAATACTAAAAACAAAACAACTAAATCAGCATACAACTCAACTGCGTTCGACACAAATTAACCAAAGCATGAATAATTTCTACCAAATACAATTTTATATGCTTAACCTTGTCAACAATATCAAACATCTCCCAACGAGACATGTTCATCATTTACAAACTTCTATCAAATATAGAAATTACTTTGTCCTGCGAGATTCTAAACCAGACTAATGGACAACTGTCATTGTTTAACAACCACAATTTAGTACACATTGTAGAAAACTTAAGCCAATTACAATTATGCAACATACATAACACATACCTGGGTAATAACAACATCATTCGACAACACTTGAATTTCCGCATTGGCCATAGAAGTAGATGAAAGAAACTGTTCTTTTTTTTCTTTCATCTACTGATAATCCTTTTTTTCTAAAAAATAGCATAACACATTAATAATCAAGTCGATATTATTATAAACTTCAAATAAGTAAATAATGTTTCAAAAAAGAAAGTAGGACTCTTCCCCCTACTGTGGGTACATCTATGCCTAGATCTAGAGAATTAGGATTTCCTTCTTTTTCATTACTTAAAACCTCTTTTTCTTTCTTCATAAGAGTTTTTTCAAAAACTTCAAAGAGTAGGCATAGGTGTGGTAGTTTGCCAAAGCTGATCTTCATTGCTTTTCTCCCCCTAAAGATTACTTTGGTAAAAAGCTTGATTTTAATAAAACACCACATCCATGCTTATATGAGGTTTCTTGTTCTAGGATTAAAGCACTTATACCCTTTTTATTTGGAGCATACCCAAGAAAAATACATTTTTCTGCTCTTGGATCAAGTTTACTTCTAAGGGAGTTAGGAATGTGAACAAAAGCAGTGCAATACAGCGTCTGAAAGTAATCTATTTGCAGAAAAACATATATTTCAAAAATTGACAGAGGAGTGTATACTACAAAACACGCGAGGCATCCAATTAATCAAGTAAACATGCAGTTAATACAGCGTCCCTCCACAAAAATTTGGAACATAACCTCTAATAAAATGCCGATTTTTCTTTCAGTAATGCCATTTTGTGTGGTGTATCACGACAAGCTGATTGATGTGAATACCCTTTTCTTTCAAAAAATTTCCCAAATATGTGTTAAAATATTCTATACCATTATCAGTTCGAAATATACAAATTTTTGTTGGAACCGAATTCAATCATACTATAAAAGTCTTTGAACAATTTTCCAACTTCAAAATTTCAATCATCAAATAAACCAACAAATAGAGAGTATGATCATCTATATAAAGTCACAAACCATTTTTTCCCAGATAAAGTAGTGATTTTGAGGGACCCCAACATCACTATGAATTAAATAAAAAGGCTTTGATGCACGATATGGTTTGACTTATAAGAAATTCAATGACTTTTAGATAAGTGACAAGTTTCAAAATCAAACGAAGTATAATCAAAACTCTTAAACAAATCAGGAAATAAAGTTTTAAATAAGCAAAACTAGGATGTCCTAGTCTAAGGTGCCAAAGCATTATTTGCTCACACACAGGGATTGAACGATTCTACCACTCAAACCTTGAGTGTTTATTGTTGAAGTTGTTCATCAAAATAGTATAGGCCATCAATCATCTAGCACTGCCAATCATCGTCCTGAATTTGGTCTTGAAATTCACATGCGAATCAAAGAATGTGACATGACAATTAGAATTTGTGTAATCTATCACATACAAAAGATTACAAGAGAGTTTAGGAACATGAAGAACATATTTTAGTTCAATTGTTTCTGAAATTTTTATAGCCTTTTCCAGCAATGGATGAAAAGCTTCCATCTGCAATCCTAACTTTATTATTACCGGACAAGGTGAATATGATTTAAACAAATGAGGAATACAGTCTATGTGATCGAATGCACCTAAATCAATGATCCATGGTGCAAAGGCTAAAACACTAGAGTTAACATTAGGAATTCTACCTGATGGGGGCAACAGATCAAGAGGGATACCTGATGATGGAGATTGGATTGTAGTAGTTGAAGAAGTTGATCAAACTGCTCCTTGCTCAAATGATTAGTTTCGGCTGCATTGGCTTTGGAAGTTATGTGACTACTTTTATCTCTAGGTCTGTGCCTTCCATTTGCTAGTTTTCCAAGGAGCTTTCCAACAATTTTCTCTAGTGTGATGTGCTTTGTTGCAGTAGTCACCCCATACTGTGGTTTCTCATAAAGCCTTTACTGGTTTTGGTTGTTGTATTGTGACCAGTTTGTAGCAAATGCGGAATTTCAGCATTGTGATAGTAACCAAGGCAAAGTTCTCAGTAGATCCTGATCTTGTAGTTCTCTCTTACCCAGCATAACGCTTCGACAACTTTCTCCCCTTCTTACTTCGAGAAGACTTCTCCAATGGAAGGAAGAGGTTGTCTGCCAAGGATTCTTCCTTTAACCTCATCAAACTCAACGTTTAGTCCAACCAAGAATTTAAAAATTCTTGCACTCCCAGGTTCTTGTGGTGATTCCAATCATCTGAATTCTTCCAACTCATAATTGTTAAACAGATCCAGATCTCGCGAAAGGCCCTTAAGGGCATTAAAGTACTTAGACACGCTGCCTTTCCTTGTGGATTTCTCCCACCTTGTTGTAACTCATAGATTTGAGATTAGTTTCCAAGATCAGAATACATCTCAACAAAACACTATCCAAGTTCTTTGTAGTGGGGTGGTAGCAAATATAATTGGAAATGATGTCCTCATCCATAGAGTTCACCAGCCATGACATAATCATGGAATTTTCTGCATTCCATGTAGTGTATGATGGATCTGTCTTCTCAGGTTCTTTGATTTCACCAGTCAAGTACCTAATCTTGCCTCTCCCTGATACACAAAGTACAGATTGGGACCAGCGAATAAAGTTCCTTCTTTGAGTCGAATAGTCATAACTGGACGGAATGGGACTCGGTATGGGTAATCTTGGTTTCATTGTTTTTGTGGGTTACAACAGGGGGAGACACAGATGAAATCTCAAACATAGTGAAGAATTTTTTCTAACAATTTTATTCCTAGAAAAAAGCCTTGCTCGATACCATAAAGACTATAGAATTGGAATCGAAGTCATATGATCTTATACTGAATTGATATAAATAGTAGGTATTTATAGGATTTACAGGAAAATTAAGTAAGGAAAGAAATAATTAGTAAACTAATCAATCTCTAAAAATCCTACAATGATCCTATACTAGTAGCAAAGATCCTACAGCTAGCAAAAATAAATTGTCAACAGCTACTCTAATCTAATTATAGACAACAAATATTCGACTTTGATATTTATAACAATTTCATATCATAATTTATTCATCCTTCAATGAGTTTTTCTTTTACTATCTAGAATTATCACTAAAGAATTATACAAAATCAAATGTATTTAAAAAAAAAAAAAAAAAGGTTTGAAATAATCCTCATTTGGGGAAAATTCCCCGCCAAGAGCTGGGAAGAATTTTCCCACGAGGATTAATGCCCGCAAATCCCTAACCTCGAGGCAGGGCAAGGGAGGGATAGGATGGGGATTCCTCGACCTCCTATCCCAGGGATGAGGTGGGACGGGTGATCCCCCAACCAACCTCAATCAGCCTTGCGCCCTATCCTTACTGTAGCAATCTATATTTGTGTTTTTTCTCTTTCTCTTGTCACTTCTTCTTTTTCTATCACTTTCCCCTTCTTTTGTAACTTCTCTCATCTCTCTTTCTTTTCCTTCCTCTTTCTTTTTCTCCCTTCTTTCTCTTGTTTTCTTTCTGCCCTGGTTTATTTTTATGAATCTAAAAATTTATTCTGGTAGAATTCTCAGCTAGGATTTATGAAAGGTTTATGGGTTCGATTTATTTTGTATTACTAAAGTTTATTTGAAAAAAATTGAAGCTGGATGTGAAAAAATGTATTGGATTTGGGATTTGAATTATATGTGATTAATCGGTTGTTGTTGATATTAGAGTTGAAAATGCAGATAGAGAAGTATTTAAAAATAAGGGAAGAAACAAAATTGAAGAATAGGATTTAAGGATTTTAATTTAGGAATTGAGATTGAAATGAAGATGAAGAAATGAATTGCGTGGAGGTTGAATCCATCTAATGTCATCGAATTGAGATTTGAAAAAATGAAAAGGGATTGGGGATTTTTTTATGCAGTAACTGGTTTTGTCCCAAAACCGGTTGAACTGAAGGTTAGCTACAATAACCCCGATCCAACTGCAAGTCATACCACAGTGAATTGCATATTCCGAGATTTATCCCTTTAAAACCCGGCCCAAGCTTCGGTTCCCAATTAAACGAAGTCACCCGGGCGAATTTTAAAACAACTGATTTAGAGAAAAGTTAACTTGTGTCTTACCGTTTGAAGATATCTCTGTTTGTACAAGGAAGGAAATATCTAAAAAAATTGATCTATTCTAAGATATAACTCTCTTTAGAAGTACAATAATTGAAAAATAGTAGGGAGAGTGTTAGATATCTTTAATGGTGCTCGTTATTTTAAAGAGAATCTTTCATATAAATAAAAAAACATCTTCATTAATTTTTAAATATAAGAACAAAGTTTTATTTAAATCCAATAGACAATTAAATTTTAGGAGAGAGAATATGTTTTTCAAGAAAGAAACTTAATAGGAGACGATAAATCATAAATAAAATACATAGAAACTTGAAATTTTTATTTAAAATTAGGATAGAGAGTAAAATTTGACTCTCTAAATGTGGAGTGTCAAACTCATTTAATTATATTTAAAGAATAAAGAGTTATTAGACTTTGTTTCTATAGATAAACCTTTATATAAAGAGTTTGGTCATAAAGAGTCATTTGGAGATGCTCTTTAAAGCATCTCTAATAGTTCTCTTTATTTAAAGAGCATCTTTTATATAAAAAAGAACATCTTCATAATTTATAAATATAAAAAACAAAATTTTATCAAATTAATAAAGAGTGTTTTTTTTTCAAAAAAGAGACTTAATATGAGAGAGAATTAATAAATAAAATGCAATAAAACTTGTAGTTATTAATTAAAATTAGGATAGAGTAAATTTGACTCTGTAGATGTGAAGAGTCAAACTCACTTTTAATTTATATTAATAAAGAGTCTGTTGACTTTTGTTTTTATAGATACACATTCATAATAAAGAGTTTAAATCATATAAAGAGTCTTTTGGAGATGCTCTTAATGTTAAAACAATATGTTATTGGAAGATTAAAAGCCAATTTGTAATTAATGCTTCCTTGATATGGCAACATATGCATGTATGATACATGAATCCAAATTGGATATAGTGTCTGTTATACCAAAATATAAGAATATAAAACTTTTGATGTGACAAGTTATAAGGTAGTTAAATGAATAGACTAGTCCACATGCAGTACACGTTTGATATATGTTTAGCTAGCAATTGTATCATTCAAATTATAATACCGTTTGATTTATAATCCAAACATCTAGACTAAGGGCAATACTACATTACAATCCAATTTTATAATTTTCTTCACAACCACGACGTAGTAGCTTGCAACTGATCAAGTTCGCAATTGGAGAGAGGCGAAACCCATTGCAAACTGACCAATTATAAGTTGACATGTCAAGGTTGGTAAGAGAAAGTTTACAAGATTTGGTTATGAGTCAATCTTTATGTTCAAATTATGAATATATCTCTTCAAAATTTTGACTAAATAATAAAATTCACCCTAAGCTTTATGAAATAACTTGTTTAAAAACCCAGATCGGACCACGACCGATCCAACTGGCTCGATCGGGACCCGACCTTAACTTTGGTTCAAGTTAACATAAAAACCAGAAATAACATACAACTCGCTTTGAACCGGTTATAGACTAGTGGAGTAGTACAAAACGTCGGTCTGGCCGGTTTGGAGCTTAAATCGGTTCACTATTTAGGGTTAATCTGATCCCTAATTCCTAAACCAGATTTGCAGCACCGTTCATTCTCATTTCATTGAGCCAGCAAACATTCTCCATTTTTTTCAATACCATTTTTTCATCTCCAAAGACCAATGTATCTTTCATTTTCATCTTTTATTCTTCTTCACTTACTCTAAAATTACCATGCAAAGAAGCAAGGGGAGAGGAAGGAAAAAGAAAGAGAAGAGGAGACGAAGAGAGAGTAAGCAAAAAGAACAGAGGAAGAAAAAGAAGAGGAGACGAAGAAGAATAGAGAAGAAGGAAGAAGATTAGAAGAAATAAAAGAGGAGACGAGAAGAAGGAAGAAGAAAGCAATGGAAATAACCTATAAGTTTTAGGGTGTTAAATTATCAACAAGAAAGCAATTCGATAAATAGTTATAAAATCATATATAGTGTAAAATGTAATGACTTACGATTAGAGAGGTTTTTGTATTTAAGAAACCTCATCAGGATTTATATATTATTCATTCTTCTAACAGATCATGTCTTTTAAACTCATATTTCAACGAACTTCAAAGGGCTACCTTAACAACAAAACTTCTTTCTTTAATTAATTCTAGAAAACAAGCAAAGCCAAAAAAATCATAATGAAAGAATGCACTGCTCTATATTTATAGAAAAGAGTTTTGACATTTTAAAAAAAGAAAAAACTCCGAAATTATAAACATTAAATAAGGACATAGTGATAAACTCACATCTATCTATACTCTACAAAATTGCAACCTACAGAAGATCAAATTGCCAATCTTGTACAAATCATAAAGTAACTAACCGCTGCCATAAATAATTTAAGCTAAAGTTCATTTAACTTTAGAAGATCAAGTGCTGAACAGGCATCCCATACTATTTTCAACTATAGATACCAAAGAGTACCTCCAAAGTTTAGCATTCAAGCAGTTGCTTGGACTTGGACTGGCCCAATCAGATCTAAAACTAGCCCATGACCATGACCGCTTCCCTTCCACGACCACGCCTGCAAATTACATGGATAAATATTTGAGTAAGTGCTAAACAAGTGAATGGCATTATATCGCAGCAAAATTGACCATGCCAACGAAAAAACAATGAGAAAAGGGAAGGCAATATAAACAATATTCGTTGTATAAACAATAATAAAGTGCGTGAGCAAACCCACAGAATCTTAGTTATTGCAAACAAATCACAGCAGGAAACAGTTTGCAACATGGTTATGATTTATTGGTACCAGGGCGAAACAGGTAATCATGTTAACATAGTTACTCATTGATATAAAACTTTTAGCAGTGTTGTGAAGCATATCTTTTAAAAGAGAAAAACCAGCTTAAATCGAGAGATGTTTCAGAGAACTATTTTCACTTTGGATAAAACAACAGGAAAGAATATATTTATTGAACAGATTAGCACAACCAAAATCAGAGATGAAAGCAGGAGTCCTTTTTCATATTATTTTATACATAGGGCGTTTCTAAAGTTGATTTAGTTTAACAGGGCATTTTGTATTGCAGGCAAACCATTAGATAATTAAAACTTTGAATCGGAAAACCAAAGATAGTAATCACGAGTCCATATATGCTTGTAGGTAGGTAACAATGTACATACTTATGCATGCAAGAGGGAAATACTTTCCTATATAACATTTGACTGAACTAAAAAGATTGAAAATTTTAACAGTAGGAACATTATAATTACAAACTAATGACCACCCAAAGTCATTAAGAAAAGCTTAAAACATAACAAGGGATTGGATTTGCATCAGCAAAATAGACAGAAATGAACCACACAAAAGATTTCGAAAGAGAATGAATTCATGTTGGCTGTCACACTGTGTAACTGTTCTTTTAAAGATGTACAGTTAGACTAAAAGGACAAGAGAAAGCTTTGTGAATAAAGATAGAAACTACCTGTCCTTGAGGAGGGAAGGCTCCTGATCCACTATAACCATTGTTATATCCTGACTCATGCTGCATGTTTCCACCACCATACCACCTTCCGCGTCCACGGGAACTGCGTCCTCTTGCATAACCTCGACCTCGACCTCCATATCCACGTCCACCATCCCAATGTCCATTACTATACTCGGCTAAACCATTGCCAGTACCTGCATAAACAGAAACACCAGAAGTTTTTGCTGTTTCACAACATGCTCATGTGAATTCAGTAGGGGATATGACATGGAACAGCCAGAGCAAATTCTATCCAGCCAACATAGTAGAAGTAATAAAAAAAATGAGGCCAATCTTAACACCACCAATATCTAAAAAAAATACAATAATTTCAACATTGTGGCACCAAGAACCACTTAAAAATGTCTCCATGAAAAACCTGTAAGTTAAACAACCATACATATTCAGTAAGTAATATCATTCTCTGTGTCATAGCTGAGAAATACCAACATTGTCATTGATAATAACTCAAAACTTATGTATTTATATTGCCCTGTGAATAAGCTATTGTTGATCACAATAATATTGTAGCATTAAAAAGGACTATGCGCGTATACTGGGTCAATGGAAACAGTTAAAAAACTTATCTTACTCATGGAATTGCCTTACTTCCCGTTCTTTCCTTGACTGATCATGACGTACCCTGCCTCGCATGCCAGGGCGGCATTCTAAATTGCATGAGATAGAAGTATATATATAACTTAGACTAACACATTAGAGTGAATAAATCGCACAATCGAAAAAAAAAAAAAAAAAAAAAGAAATAATAAAAATGTGCTCACTCCTCATAATATTCAGTTAACGGCTTCACTTGATCAACTGGGATTGGTGATTGGTATCTGTCATTATCTGCAAACAAAAGTCCAATAAAATTAACATGCATCAAAGTGTCAATAGAATCCCTGCATAAGTAGGTAGACAATAAACAGTTTTGTAAATACTTATGCTTGTATGAATCACAGAACACAAGGGTCATTTCTCTAAGCACGTCATAATGCAACAAGCAGTACCATCATAAGTGAAGACATGGAGATGAGAAGCAAAAACACAAAGAATGGATAACAGAAAATTATTTCAATCCATCACAATACACAGAACCTAGTCTACATAAAGTCAAAAACCATCTTTTTAAACATGGCATATGATGCAAAGTACACAATGATGCGTTTAGAAAAATTAATTTGTTGAATGGACATTGCCAATTCTTCAAAGTTTGCATTACACCAGAGTTGTCATCATATTAACATATACATGGTAAAGGGTGTTTTATAGAATCCTCAATGGCCGTAATGGAGAAAAACATGAATCTCACATTATCTTCCATTTATATCAACTTGTTAGGGTGATCAGCAACTAGAAGTAACTAAACCCACAAGAACCCAAATAGCTAGTCAAGGTCTTCTCCGCAGCATCCCTTGTGATTTAAAAGTGTACATATAAATATGAACGTATCAGCTGACTAATAACGACTATCTAATTTAAAGCATCTTTCAAAACCAAAGTTTTACTTGAGCCCAAAAAACTTCTTTCAACAAATCACATGAGTGCTAAAAAAATGACATGATGCTCCTATAACCATCTTTATAGAACAAACATCACAACAATATCTAAACTATGATGACATTGAAATGGAACTCTAACAACTCTAGTATACCAATTCTAATAATTCTCTCATAAATCATTCCATTGAATAAACCATACAAGCAACTACAAGGCTTCAATAGAAAAGAATGCACGAAAAAACTAGCATATCATAAACACCAAAAAACTCAAAATATCTAATTTCAGTTGTCATTACCCTGGGGAAGATGAATCCAGCTCCTTCTTAGACAAAATAATTGTGATAACTGAAAAATGACGGGTAGTCTCTAATCTGCATAAACAGATACAATCAGCCAAATAATATCAACAAATTAATTAACACAAGAGATATAGTTCTTACGGAAGAAGCCCTTCTTCTAGAGGCTCCCATGGTCGGTTATGTCAATAGCCAGTTGAAGTATTTGGTGGAGCCAACAATCCTTCTCTGAATAAGCAAACCGCATTCAACATGAATAAACATTGACACCCTATGCCACAAACTTAATCGTAAATTATTCAACATTAAAAATGTATTGATTTGGAGAAATGGCACAAACTAAGGTTAAATAAATAGGCACCTAAGCAACTCAGCAATCATCACAGTCTTATTAATAGCTCTGCCAGTGGCTTTGAGGATAATTCATTGGCACCTTTATCCTGATCAGGAACATCTTCTAGAATCAATTTAATAAATTAAAAAAGAAAAAGTATCATATTTGGACAAAAAATACCTGCAGGAGAGAAAATAGCATAAGAAATGTAATTCCTGAGTCTTCCTGAGCCGATTCTCAAATCATTCTCACTTATAGCAGCCTCCGTCCTCGGCTTCTCACTTTTGGTTACCGATCCATTTTCCTCTCTCTAAGCGAACACATTTCAAAATCTTCGTCTTTGTCAGCAAACAAGAAAAAACAATAATTTTTTTTTAACAATTCACGAATTAATTAATTAATTAATCAAACAAAAATAGGTTATATCAGAATTTCATATAAGAAAAATCCGAAAAATAAGCTAAATGGAAGAGAATGCGGAGTTGTCAAGGTTACCGTGAATCGAAACGGCGTCGTCTGGAGGAAAGTTTGATGGCTTGCTTTTAGTTTCAGTGAGGCTGAACTTGGAAATGAAGGCGCCCTTTTTAAGCGTTTATAGTGGCGGGGTTAGGGTTACGATTGAGGGTCCCGAATTTTATGACCTTTTACCGACTGAAGATTCGGGTGATGGCTTTGCCCAGTCAGTACTTGCTGTTACTTTCTCATTATTTTTGAGGGGGAATTTGCCAAAGTGACTTGCATATATATGTTAACAAATACAATAAGACTACATTGACCGACTGAACATACCGACTGAATATCTGATGGACGTGTCAGTCTACGTGGCATATGCACATGTCAGTTCACGCCCAAAGCTTAAAAAAAAAAAGATACGTCAGGTCAGGATAGTCAATCGGTATTTCAGTCGGTCAATGTAGTTTATGTAACAAATAATGTTACTAACACTGGGAACTGTTCACAAATTTTTTACACAAATTATGTGTCCATGACTCACACCAATCACATTTTATATTCACAAATATTTTGTCAGTGAACGGTTCATTCATCAACTATAGACGAATGTTCTGTTATTGATGGGAGTCCATTATATGTGGACGCCGTCCATGGAAATGAACGATGGAATTGTCCATTATGAGAAATGAACGATGGACTCCGTCCATTATGAGAAATGAGGTGTCCACCTATAATGGACGTCCGTCCATAGTTTAAATTTAAAAGTTTGAAAACCAAAATCACTGACTTCCGTCCACATTCAATGGACGGAAAGTCCATACTAATGGATATGTGGAGGCCCGTCCAAACTTAAATAATAAAAATATTCTAAAAAAAATAATGGACGCGTCCATCTATTAAATATAAATCATTAATTAATGGAAAGGGCGTTCATGTTAATGGACGCCTGTCCATTTTAAGGTTAAAAATTATAAACAAAATTCAGGAACACGTCATATATTATGGACACGTCCTGAATTGGATGCCCATCCGCAGACTTAAATTATAAAAAAAATTATGAACGTTCCTATATTTTATGGACGGCGTCCGTTAATGGCGGCAATTGTATGGACGTCTGTATTGTGCATGAGTATTAAAGGATTTAGGTCAAATTGATTTGGCTTCAATAATTTTAAAAAATAGCCTCTTCTTCTTCGTCTCATTCCCCATCTCCGCTTTTTTCTGTCTTCATTACTCATCCAGCTTTCTTCTTCATGAGTTCCATCTGCCGCTCTTCTTTTCGAGTTTGTTTTCTACCCTATTTTCTTCAGTTCTCATCTCCATTATTATTGATTGTTTAGTCTATTGGTTTCTTTAATCACGCTTTATTGGTTTTGATTGGTGATTGAGCTGTTTTACAGCGTTCAATTCGTTGTCTGGTTCTCATTACGCTCCAAGTCGTCAAAGTCATCTTGCAATTTCGAAGTTGTGTTTGATTGATGATAGAGGTGGAAGCCACTGCCATTTTGAGCGTGTATTTTTTGATGCAAAATTTTGTTACCTTTTGGGGCAGACAATGAGTGTGTCAGACATTGAATTTTGTAAGTTTTATGTCTGAGTTTGGAGTTACACGCCATTAGAAAGGTTGATCAAGCTTTAAGTGCAATATATAAGTTCACTATATTTGACTTGAATAATTTAGCATGCAATGATGGGAGACAATTTATAGACACTAAAACCAAAACTTCTAGTTTGAATTTGAATATTGCTCCAATAAAGAGAGAACGCTTTGTTCTACCAACAAACTTAAAATTGTTTGTGCCGTCTCACTAAGATGGAGGTTGCTATCAGAACCACACATTTATGCCTAAAAGATAGGTGACTATTTTCTTCATATACTTGTGGGAGGCAATTACATTTTTGTTTAACGTTGAAAGTGAGAAATCTAAATGAGTATTATTATGTATTGATGCCTGAACACTATGTATGAAAGAAGAAGAAAAGAAGGGAAATCAGTATTCCAGTAGAAAACCAAACGAGCTTTGAAAATCTGTTGTGTCCTATAGAACTCTGGATACTATTACGGATGAGTTTAGAGGGTAGGTGAACTCGTCGTTGAGAAGCGGCATTTCAGTCCAGCAAAAGTGATGTTCAGTGGACGGGCCATAGTTCCACTGCTTTAAAACATTTAGTCATGGGTTTAAATCTCCAACGGATATACAACTCAGTCTTGCTAATAATTTGATGATATGTAGGTTTAACCAATTATAAGACAAAAAATGCATCCCTCGCAATGACATAGCAAAGACTTCATAAACGATAATCATTGCACCTAGTTTGCTATGCACCAACAAAGTAGTCAAGTGGAATGTGCAATTGATACTTGCAAGAGCTGCAAGGATGTGTTATCTTTAGGGATCATCAATTTGTCAACAAGAATAACGATTTGTTTCTTTGTGGCATGCATTTTAAATGATGATAATAAAGATGAAAGAAAAGCTGAGGTCATTGTGGTTTCTACTGGATCAAAAGATTTTGGGAACTCTGGTCCTGTGCACCGTGCAAATGAGGTGAAGGCAAATGTGGTAGCTGCCCTGAATCAGAAGGTTTGGAAGTGGGTGAAGAGGTAAAGGCAAATGTGGTAGCTGCCCTGAATCAAAAGGTTTTGAAAAACGTTAGAGGAGGCAAAGGCAAATTGGTTGCTTACCGAATCAGAAGGTTTTGGAAACGGGAGAGGAGGCAAAGGCAATTAAGGTGGTTATCAGAAGGTTTTGGAATTGGCAACTGAGGTGTTATAAAAAGGTTTTGGAATTGGCAACTGAGGGTGGTTATCAACCGGTTTTGGAATTGGCAATGGAGGGAGGTGTAATATACATGATGGCAATTTATCCTTAATATTACACCTTTATTGCTACAATCATGGTTAGTAAAAATATGAGGATAAGGTGTAATATTGCATAGGTAGTTATCCGCTCTGATCATAATGTTTGTGACTCAGTTCCATAACGAAGTTTTACAGTAGGCCCTATCTTAAAATATGACAAGGTGCAAATAGGCTGGTAGTTGACAGGTATATATTTGGAGTTTAGGTTTTTTTTTTTTCACGTTGACATAATCGATTTTATAATATTTATATGGGCCTAATGGGTATGAGCATGTGAGGAAGTGTATGTATTAAGGAATTCTATGCTTATACAAAATTTGATTTTCAGCAAACATGTCTGGGTGATCCTGCTTCAAAACTACATCTCTAGTTTTAAATTGGCCATGTGTCCATTCTTAACATAAGAATTATTAAAGTCTACCATAGAGTGTTTTCATTAGCATGAAGTGAATAGATAGGAAATATATTCTTGTTGATAGGTAAGTTTAATTTTTCATACGCAGTTTTTTGAACAGGTACATGATGATGCCGTAGTCGCCCACGTGTGACAAAAAGTAATTGCAAAAGCCGGCCGCATTTAATGCAACATGACCACGTGGAAATTACTTGTGTGCCCCTCATTTCAAATTCCAAATGCATTAAGAATACAGCAGCAAAAGCCAAGTGTTCATGTTGATTGAAACTAAGGTCGATTCATGAAGATCGGCCAAGTCTGTCAACATGCGACTTAAGAAGTTCGAGCTACATGTCAAAACGGTCAATTAGTCTTCAAAGCTTGAAACAAGCACCAAACACTAGGGGACAAATGTTGTGTGTGAATTTTCCATTAAGCTTAGAGAAGTCAAAAGCCCACGAGAATATAGTTTGACTCAACATTGGTTCGACCCAACATAAGCTCGTCAAGAAGGATATCTAGACTCAACACAAGCTAGTCGCGATCAACTATAGTAGTTGTTTGACAAACCAGGGATAAGATCAAATATCAGATATTTTGGACGAGATAAGAGTAACACTACTGACAACACGATCTTAGGGCTTAATCACATAAATATTGGAGTTGTAATTTGAATTCGATTGCAATCACGATATTCTCTCTCTTTCCTTTATCTCAAACTTGTATATAAACCCCCTCAAATGATGAGAAAGGGGTTAGCAAATTTGTTTAGGCATATTATACTTGTGATTGTAAGCCTTCCAAAGCAATAAGATAACAGTAGACGTAGGCTCAAGTTCTAACTTGCCAAGCCACTTTAATCCTTTTGTCTTATTTATTTTACTGTATATGATATTCCATTGCCGGTTTTCACTAAATCACGCACACATTAGTTTCAATTTCATAAAGGTTAATCGGTTCTCTAAAGTTGGTGCGATTTTCATATCAACAATGATATTCAATATAATATTTTAAAAATTAGTCAATTAGTTCAATACAAATTAAGCAGTTGCAAAAAAAAAAAAGCACGAAAGAAAAGTAACATCCAATCCCAATGAAATATATATTCAAAAATTAACTAAATGTACATTTTAAAGACTATAGAATTGGAATCAAAGTCATATGATTCTTATATTAAATTGACATACACAGTAGGTATTTATAGGATTTACAAGAAAATTAAGTAAGGAAATAAATAATTAGTAAACTAATCAATCTCTAAAAATCCTACAGTTGATCCTATAATAATAACAAAGATCCTACAACTAGCAAAAATAAATTGTCAATAGTTACTCTAATCTAATTATAGACAACAAATATCCTGACTTTGATATTTTCCAACACTCCCCCTCAAAGTGGTTTGAAGATATCTTCCAAAGACAGTTTGCTAATTAAAATTACAAATTGCTTCTTTGATAGTCCCTTTGTGAGTATGTCCGCAACTTGTTCACCAGTAGGAATGTAAGTCATGCAAATCTGTCCACTTTCCACCTTTTCTTTTTATAAAGTGTCTATCAACCTCAATATGCTTCGTTCTATCATGAACTGGGTTGTGGGCAATAGAAATAGCAACCTTGTTATCACAGTACACCTTCATAGGTAATGGATTAGAGATCTTCAATTCTTCCAGTATTCTCTTAATCCACAATACTTCACAAATTCCATGAGCAACAGCCTTAAATTCAGCCTCCGCACTACTTCTAGCTACCACATTTTACTTTTTGTTGCGCCAAGTAACCAAGTTTCCCCCAATGAAGCTACAAAATCTAAAGGTTGATTTTATGTCCGTTACACTCCCAGCCCAATCTACATTAGTATATACTTCCACTTGAAGATGTCCATGGTTCTTAAACAATAGACCTTTACCTGGAGTTCCCTTTAAATATCTCATAATCCTGTAAACAGCATGAAAATGCTCTGGTCCAGGAGAATGCATGAATTGACTTACCAGACTGATTGCAAAAGCTATATCGAGGCATGTATGTAAGAGATATATCAGTTTTCCAACCAGTCTTTGATACTGGTCTTTATTGATAACTTCTTCAGGCTTGGCAAGTTGTAGCTTTACATTAGAATCTATAGGTGTCCCAACAGCTTTACATTTAATGGTAAACACCCATTTGCACCCCACAGTCCTTTTTCCTTTTGGTAAGTCAACAACCTCCCAAGTATCATTATTACGAAGAGCTTTTAACTCCTCTAGAACTGCTAATTTCTAATCCGGATGATCAAGGGCTTCCTGGACATTTCTTGGAACAAATAAATGAGAGATATTGGAGGTAAAAGCTTTATGGCTTTCTGAAAGTCTATGATAAGAAAGATATTTAGCAAAAAGGTGTTTGGTACATGTTCTGACTCCTTTCCTAAGAGCTATAGGAACATTAAGATCTAAAGATTCATTATCAGGAATTGTAACAGAGGAAGAATTACCTAGATTTTCAGGATGATCAATTGTTGGAGGCGATGATTGATCATGCTCAGGAATTGTGAGCTAATCCTTACTATTTCGATGTAACCTACGTCTGGAATAAACAAGAAGCTCAGAAGAAAGATCATCCTGTAGTACTTCTCCCCCTACTTGTGGTACATCTATGCCTAGATCTAGAGAATTAGGATTTCCTTCTTTTTCATTACTTAAAACCTCTTTTTCTTTCTCATAAGAGTTTTTTTCAAAAACTTCAAAGATAGGCATAGGTGTGGTAGTTTGCCAAAGCTGATCTTCATTGCTTTTCTCCCCCTAAAGATTACTTTGGTAAAAAGCTTGATTTTCAATAAACACCACATCCATGCTTATATGAGGTTTCTTTGTTCTAGGATTAAAGCACTTATACCCTTTTTTATTTGGAGCATACCCAAGAAAAATACATTTTTCTGCTCTTGGATCAAGTTTACTTCTAAGGGAGTTAGGAATGTGAACAAAAGCAGTGCAATACAGCGTCTGAAAGTAATCTATTTTCAGAAAACATATATTTCAAAAATTGACAGAGGAGTGTTATACTACAAAACA
The DNA here is from genome assembly GCF_008641045.1 of Pistacia vera. Lineage (NCBI taxonomy): Eukaryota > Viridiplantae > Streptophyta > Magnoliopsida > Sapindales > Anacardiaceae > Pistacia > Pistacia vera. The sequence goes on from NW_022196055.1 coordinate 670,810, forward strand.
CGAGTAGGCATCCAATTAATCAAGTAACATGCAGTTAATACAGCGTCCCTCCACAAAAATTTTGGAACATAACCTCTAATAAATGCCGATTTTTTCTTTCAGTAATGCCATTTTGTTGTGGTGTATCACGACAAGCTGATTGATGTTGAATACCCTTTTCTTTCAAAAAATTTCCCAAATATGTGTTAAAATATTCTATACCATTATCAGTTCGAAATATACAAATTTTTGTTTGGAACCGAATTCAATCATACTATAAAAGTCTTTGAACAATTTTCCAACTTCAAAATTTTCATTCATCAAATAAACCCAACATAGATGAGTATGATCATCTATAAAAGTCACAAACCATTTTTTCCCAGATAAAGTAGTGATTTTTGAGGGACCCCAAACATCACTATGAATTAAATAAAAAGGCTTTGATGCACGATATGGTTTTGACTTATAAGAAATTCAATGACTTTTAGATAAGTGACAAGTTTCAAAATCAAACGAAGTATAATCAAAACTCTTAAACAAATCAGGAAATAAATGTTTTAAATAAGCAAAACTAGGATGTCCTAGTCTAAGGTGCCAAAGCATTATTTGCTCACACACAGGGATTGAACTGATTCTACCACTCAAACCTTGAGCTTGTTTATTGTTGAAGTTGTTATCATCAAAATAGTATAGGCCATCAATCATCCTAGCACTGCCAATCATCGTCCCTGAATTCTGGTCTTGAAATTCACAATGCGAATCAAAGAATGTGACATGACAATTAGAATCTTGTGTAATCTACTCACATACAAAAGATTACAAGAGAGTTTAGGAACATGAAGAACATATTTTAGTTCAATTGTTTCTGAAATTTTTATTGAGCCTTTTCCAGCAATGGATGAAAAGCTTCCATCTGCAATCCTAACTTTATTATTACCAGGACAAGGTGAATATGATTTAAACAAATGAGGAATACTAGTCATGTGATCGAATGCACCTAAATCAATGATCCATGGTGCAAAGGCTAAAACACTAGAGTTAACATTAGGAATTCTACCTGATTGGGGCAACAGATCCAAGAGGGATACCTGATGATGGATTGGATTTTAGTAGTTGAAGAAGTTGATCAAACTGCTCCTTGCTCAAATGATTAGTTTCGGCTGCATTGGCTTTGGAAGTTATGTGACTACTTTTATCTCTAGGTCTGCTGCCCTTCCCATTTGCTAGTTTTCCAAGGAGCTTCCAACAATTTTCTCTAGTGTGATGTGCTTTGTTGCAGTAGTCACACCATACTCGTGGTTTCTCATAAAGCCTTTACTGGTTTTTGTTGTTGTATTGTGACCAGTTTGTAGCAAATGCGGAATTTTCAGCATTGTTGATAGTAACCAAGGCAAAGTTCTCAGTAGATCCTGATCTTGTAGTTTCCTTCTTACCCAGCATAACGCTTCGACAACTTTCCTCCCTTCTTACTTCCGAGAAGACTTCTCCAATGGAAGGAAGAGGTTGTCTGCCAAGGATTCTTCCTTTAACCTCATCAAACTCAACGTTTAGTCCAACCAAGAATTTAAAAATTCTTGCACTCTCCACAGTTTTCTTGTGGTGATTCCAATCATCTGAATTCTTCCACTCATAATTGTTAAACAGATCCAGATCTCGCAAAAGGCCCTTAAGGGCATTAAAGTACTTAGACAAGCTACCTTCTCCTTGTTAGATTTCTCCCACCTTTTGTTGTAACTCATAAATTTGAGATTAGTTTCCAAGATCAGAATACATCTCAACAATACTATCCCAAAGTTCTTTTGTAGTGGGGTAGCACATATAATTGGAACTGATGTCCTCATCCATAGAGTTCACCAGCCATGACATAATCATGGAATTTTATGCATCCCATGTAGCGTATGATGGATCTGTCTTCTCAGGTTCTTTGATTTCACCAGTCAAGTACCCGATCTTGCCTCTCCCTCGAATATACATACGTACAGATTGGGACCAACGAATAAAGTTTCCTTCTTTGAGTCAAATAGTCATAACTTGGACGGAATGGGACTCGGTATGGGTAATCTTGGTTTCATTGTTTTTTGTGGTGACAACAGGGGGAGACACAGATGAAATCTCAGACATAGTGAAGAATTTTTTCTGACAATTTTATTCCTAGAAAAAAGCCTTGCTCTGATACCATAAAGACTATAGAATTGGAATCGAAGTCATATGATTCTTATATTGAATTGATATACATAGTAGGTATTTATAGGATTTACAAGAAAATTAAGTAAGGAAAGAAATAATTAGTAAACTAATCAATCACTAAAAATCCTACAATTGATCCTATAATAGTAGCAAAGATCCTACAGCTAGCAAAAATAAATTGTCAACAGCTACTCTAATCTAATTATAGACAACAAATATTCTGCCTTTGATATTTTATAACAATTTTCATATCACAATTTTATTCATACATTTCAATGAGTTTTTCTTTTACTATCTAGAATTATCACTAAAGAATTATACAAAATCAATGTATTTAAAAAAAAAAAAAAAAAAAGGTTTGAAATAATCCTCCATTTGGGGAAAATTCCCCGCCAAGAGCTGGGAAGAATTTTCCCACGAGGATTAATGCCCGCAAATCCCTAACCTCCGAGGCAGGGCAAGGGAGGGATAGGATGGGGATTCCTCGACCTCCCTATCCCAGGGATGAGGTGGGGACGGGTGATCCCCCAACCAACCTCAATCAGCCTTGCGCCTATCCTTACTGTAGCATCTATACTTTTGTTTTTCTCTTTCTCTTCGTCACTTTCTTCTTTCTTCTATCACTTTCCCCTCTCTTTTGTAACTTTCTTCTCTCCTCTCCTCTTTCTTTTTCCTTCCTCTTTTCTTTTTCTCCCCTTCTTTCTCTTTGTTTTCTCTTCTGGCCCTAATTTATTTTTTATTGAATCTAAAATTTATTCTGGTAGAATTCTCAGCTAGGATTTATGAAAGGATTATGGGTTCGATTTATTTTGTATTACTAAAGTTTATTTTGAAAAAATTTGAAGCTTGGATTGAAAAAATATATTGGATTTTTGAGATTTGAATTATATGTGATTTAATCGGTTTGTTGTTTGATATTAGAGTTGAAAATGCGGATAGAGAAGTATTTTAAAAATGAAGAAACAAAATTGAAGAATAGGATTTAAGGATTTTAATTTTAGGAATTGGAGATTGAAATTGAAGATGAAGAAATGAATTGCGTTGGAGGTTGAATCCATCTAATGTCATCGAATTGAGATTTGAAAAAATGAAAAGGGATTGGGGATTTTTTTTATGCAGTAACTTGGTTTTGTCCCAAAACCGGTTGAACTGAAGGTTAGCTACAATAACCCCGATCCAACTGCAAGTCATACCAAGTGAATTGCATATTCCGAGATTTATCCCTTTAAAACCCGGCCCAAGCTTCGGTTCCCAATTAAACGAAGTCACCCGGGCCGAATTTTAAAACACTGATTTAGAGAATAAGTTTAACCTTGTGTCTTACCGTTTGAAGATATCTCTGTTTGTACAAGGAAGGAAATATCTAAAAAAATTGATCTATTCTAAGATATAACTCTCTTTTAGAAGTACTACATAATTGAAAAATAGCTAGGGAGAGTGTTAGATATCTTTAATGGTGCTCGTTATTTTAAAGAGAATCTTTCATATAAATAAAAAAACATCTTCATTAATTTTTAAATATAAAGAACAAAGTTTTTATTTAAATCCAATAGACAATTAAATTTTAGGAGAGAGAATATGTTTTTTCAAGAAAGAAACTTAATAGGAGAGATAAATCATAAATAAAATACATAGAAACTTGAAATTTATTATTTAAAATTAGGATAGAGAGTAAAATTTGACTCTCTAAATGTGGAGTGTCAAACTCACTTTTTAATTTATATTTAAAGAATAAAGAGTCTATTAGACTCTTGTTTCTATAGATAAACTCTTTATAATAAAGAGTTTGTGTCATATAAAGAGTCATTTGGAGATGCTCTTAAAGCATCTCTAATAGTTCTCTTTATTTTAAAGAGCATCTTTTATATAAATAAAGAACATCTTCATTAATTTATAAATATAAAAAACAAAATTTTTATTCAAATTTAATAAAGATGTTTTTTATTTTCAAAAAAGAGACTTAATATGAGAGAGAATTAATAAATAAAATGCATAAAACTTGTAGTTTATTAATTAAAATTAGGATAGAGTAAATTTGACTCTGTAGATGTGAAGAGTCAAACTCACTTTTTAATTTATATTTAATAAAGAGTCTGTTGACTTTTGTTTTTATAGATACACTATTCATAATAAAGAGTTTAAATCATATAAAGAGTCTTTTGGAGATGCTCTTAGATTAGTTAAAACAATATTGTTATTGGAAGATTAAAAGCCAATTTGTAGAATTAATGCTTCCTTGATATGGCTAACATATGCATGTATGATACATGAATCCAAAATTGCTTGATATATTGTCTTGTTATACCAAAATATAAGAATATATAAACTTTTTGAGTTGACAAAGTTATAAGGTAGTTAAATGAATAGACTAGTCCACATGCAGTACACGTTTGATATATGTTTAGCTAGCAATTGTATCATTCAAATTATAATACCGTTTGATTTATAATCCAAACATCTAGACTTAAGGGCAATACTACACTTACAATCCAATTTTATAAATTTTCTCTCACAACCACGACGTAGTAGCTTGCAACTGATCAGTTCGCAATTGGAGAGGCGAAACCCATTGCAAACTGACCAATTATAAGTTGACATGTCAAGGTTGTAAGAGAAAGTTTACAAGATTTGGTTATGAGTCAATCTTTATTGTTCAAATTAATGAATTATATCTCTTCAAAATTTTGACTAAATAATAAAATTCACCCTAAGCTTTATGAAATAACCTCTGTTTTAAAACCCAGATCGGACCGACCGATCCAACTGGCTCGATCGGGACCCGACCTTAACTTTGGTTCAAGTTAACATAAAAACCAGAAATAACATACAACTCGCTTTGAACCGGTTATAGACTAGTGGAGTAGTACAAAATCGTCGGTCTGGCCGGTTTGGAGCTTAAATCGGTTCACTATTTTAGGGTTAATCTGATCCCTAATTCCTAAACCAGATTTGCAGCACCGTTTCATTCTTCATTTCATTGAGCCAGCAAACATTCTCCATTTTATTTCAATACCATTTTCATCTCCAAAGACCAAATTGTATCTTTCATTTTCATCTTTTATTCTTCTTCACTTACTCTAAAATCTACCATGCAAAGAAGCAAGGGGAGAGGAAGGAAAAAGAAAGAGAAGAGGAGACGAAGAGAGAGTAAGCAAAAAGAACAGAGGAAGAAAAAGAAGAGGAGACGAAGAAGAATAGAAGAAGGAAGAAGATTAGAAGAAATAAAAGAGGAGACGAGAAGAAGGAAGAAGAAAGCAATGGAAATAACCTATTAAGTTTTAGGTGTTAAAATTATCAACAAGAAAGCAATTCGATAAATAGTTATAAACTCATAATAGTGTAAAATGTAATGACTTACGATAGAGAGGTTTTTGTTATTTAAGAAACCTCATCAGGATTTATATTATTACATTCTTCTAACAGATCAATGTCTTTTAACTCATATTTCAACGAACTTCAATGAGGCTACCCTTAACAACAAAACTTCTTTCTTTAATTAATTCTAGAAAACAAGCAAGCCAAAAAAATCATAATGAAAGAATGCACTGCTCTATTATTTATAGAAAAGAGTTTTGACATTTTAAAAAAAGAAAAAACTCCAGAAATTATACAACATTAACTAAGGACTAGTGATAACTTCACAATCCTATCTACTACTTCCTACAAAATTGCAACCTACAGAAGATCAAATTTGCCAAATCTTGTACAAATCATAAGTAACTAACCGCTGCCATAAATAATTTAAGTCTAAAGTTCATTTAACTTTAGAAGATCAAGTGCTGAACAGGCATCCCATACTACTTTTCAACTAGATACCAAAGTAGTACCTCCAAAGTTTAGCATTCAAGCAGTTGCTTGGACTTGGACTGGCCCATCAGATCTAAAACCTAGCCCATGACCATGACCGCTTCCCCTTCCACGACCACGCCCTGCAACATTACATGGATAAATATTTGAGTAAAGTGCTAAACAAGTGAATGGCATTATATTCGCAGCAAAATTGACCATGCCAACGAAAACAATGAGAAAAGGGAAGGCAATATAACATATTCGTTGTATAAACAATAATAAAGTGCATGAGCAAACCCACAGAATCTTAGTTATTGCAAACAAATCACAGCAGGAAACAGTTTGTCAACATGGTTATGATTTATTGGTACCAGGCGAACAGGTAATCACTGCTTAACATAGTTACTCATTTGATATAAAACTTTTAGCAGTGTCTGAAGCATATCTTTTAAAAGAGAAAAACCAGCTTAAATCGAGAGATGTTTCAGAGAACTATTTTCACTTTGGATAAAACAACAGGAAAGAATATATTTATTGAACAGATTAGCACAACCAAAATCAGAGATGAAAGCAGGAGTCCTTTTTCATATTATTTTATACATAGGGCGTTTCTAAAAGTTGATTTAGTTTAACAGGGCATTTTGTATTGCAGGCAAACCATTAGATAATTAAAACTTTGAATCGGAAACCAAAGATAGTAATCACGAGTCCACTATATGCTTGTAGGTAGGTAACAATGTACATACTTATGCATGCAAGAGGGAAATACTTTTCCTATATATACATTTGACTGAACTAAAAAGATTGAAAATTTTAACAGTAGGAACATTATAATTACAAACTAATGACCACCCAAAGTCATTAAGAAAAGCTTAAAACATACAAGGGATTGGATTTGCATCAGCAAAATAGACAGAAATGAACCACACAAAAGATTTCGAAAGAGAATGAATTCATGTTGGCTGCACACTGTGTAACTGTTCTTTTAAAGATGTACAGTAGACTAAAAGGACAAGAGAAAGCTTTGTGAATAAAGATAGAAACTACCTCGTCCTTGAGGAGGGAAGGCTCCTGATCCACTATAACCATTGTTATATCCTGACTCATGCTGCATGTTTCCACCACCATACCACCTTCCGCGTCCACGGGAACTGCGTCCTCTTGCATAACCTCGACCTCGACCTCCATATCCACGTCCACCATCCCAATGTCCATTACTATACTCGGCTAAACCATTGCCAGTACCTGCATAAACAGAAACACCAGAAGTTTTTGCTGTTTCACAACATGCTCATGTGAATTCAGTAGGGGATATGACATGGAACAGCCAGAGCAAATTCTATCCAGCCAACATAGTAGAAGTAATAAAAAAATGAGGCCAATCTTAACACCACCAATATCTAAAAAACAAATACAATAATTTCAACATTGTGGCACCAAGAACCACTTAAAAATGTCTCCATGAAAAACCTAGTAAGTTAACAACCATACATATTCAGTAAGTAATATCATTCTCTGTGTCATAGCTGAGAAATACCAACATTGTCATATTGATAATAACTCAAAACTTATGTATTTTATATTGCCCCTGTGAATAAGCTATTGTTGATCACAATAATATTGTAGCATTAAAAAGGACTATGCGCGTATACTGGGTCAATGGAAACAGTTAAAAACTTATCTCTACTCATGGAATTGCCCTTACCTCCGTTCTTTCCTTGACCTTGATCATGACGTACCCTGCCTCGCATGCCAGGTGCGGCTTCTAAATTGCATGAGAGAGAAGTATATATATTAACTTAGACTAACACATTAGAGTGAATAAATTGCACAATCAGAAAAAAAAAAAAAAAAAAAATTAAAAATTGCTCACCTCCATCATAATATTCAGTTAACGGCTTCACTTGATCAACTGGGATTGGTGATTGGTATCTGTCATTATGCAAACAAAAGTCCAATAAAATTAACATGCATCAAAGTTGTCAATAGAATCCCTGCATAAGTAGTTAGACAATAAACAGTTTTGTAAATACATTATGCTTGTATGCATCACAGAACACAAGGGTCATTTCTCTAAAGCACGTCATAATGCAACAAGCAGTACCATCATAAGTGAAGACATGGAGATGAGAAGCAAAAACACAAAGAATGGATAACAAGAAAATTATTTCAATTCCATCACAATACACAGAACCTAGTCTACATAAAGTCAATAAACCATCTTTTTCAAACATGGCATATGATGCAAATTACACAATGAGTGCGTTAGAAAAATTAATTGTTGACTGGACATTGCCAATTCTTCAAAGTTTGCATTACACCAGAGTTGTCATCATATTAACATATACATGGTAAAGGGTGTTTTTATAGAATCCTCAATGGCCGTAATGGAGAAAACATGAATCTCACATTATCTTCCATTTATATCAACCTTGTTAGGGTGATCAGCAACTAGAAGTAACTAAACCCCACAAGAATGCACCAAATAGCTAGTCAAGGATCTCTCCGCAGCATCCTTGTGATTTAAAAGTGTACATATAAATATGAACGTATCCAGCTGACTAATCACGACTCATCTAATTTAAAGCATCTTTCAAAACCAAAGTTTTACTTGAGCCCAAAAACTTCTTCAAAAATCCACCATGATTGCTAAAAAAATGACATGATGCTCCTATAACCATCTTTATTAGAAAACATCACACACATATCTAAACTATTGATGACATTGAAATGGAACTCTAACAACTCTAGTATATCCAATAATCTAATAATTCTTTCTCATAAATCATTTCCATTGAATCAACCACTACAAAGCAACTACAATGGCTTCAATAGAAAAGAATGCACGAAAAACTAGCATATCATAAACACCAAAAACTCAAAATATCTAATTTCAGTTGTCATTACCCTGGGGAAGATGAATCCAGCTCCTTCTTAGACAAAATAATTGTGATAACTGAAACATGACGGGTAGTCTCTAATCTGCATAAACAGATCATCAATCAGCCAAATAATATCAACAAATTAATTAACACCAAGAGATATAGTTCTTACGGAAGAAGCCCTTCTTCTAGAGGCTCCCATGTGTCGGTTATGTCAATAGACCCAGTTGAAGTATTTTGGTGGAGACCAACAATCCTTCTCTGAAATAAGCAAAACGCATTCAACATGAATAAACATTGACACCCTATGCCACAAACTTAAATCGTAAATTATTCAACATTAAAAATATGTATTGATTTTGGAGAAATGGCACAAATAAGGTTAAATAAATAGGCACCTTAAGCAACTCAGCAATCATCACAGTCTTATTAATAGCTCTGCCAGTGGCTTTGAGGATAATCTCATTGGCACCTTTATCCTGATCAGGAACATCTCATAGAATCAATCTTAATAAATTAAAAAAGAAAAAGTACTCATATTTGGACAAAAAATACCTGCAGGAGAGAAATAGCATAAGAAATGTAATTCCTGAGTCTTCCTTGAGCCGTTATTCTCAACTCATTCTCACTTATAGCAGCCTCCGTCCTCGGCTTCTCCACTTTCTGGTACCGATCCATTTTCCTCTCTCTAAGCGAACACATTTCAATTAAATCTTCTTCTTTGTCAGCAAACAAGAAAAACAATAATTTTTTTTTAACAATTCACGAATTAATTAATTAATTAATCAACAAAAAATAGGTTATATTCAGAATTTCATATAAGAAAAATCCGAAAATAAGCTAAATGGAAGAGAATGCGGAGTTGTCAAGGTTACCGTGAATCGAAACGGCGTCGTCTGGAGGAAGTTTTGATGGCTTGCTTTTAGTTTCAGTGAGGCTGAACTTGGAAATGAAGGCGCCCTTTTTAAGCGTTTTATAGTGGCGGGGTTAGGGTTTACGATTGAGGGTCCCGAATTTTATGACCTCTTTACCGACTGAAGATTCGGGTGATGGCTTTGCCACGTCAGTACTTGCTGTTACTTTCTCAATTATTTTTAGAGGGGGAATTTGCCAAAGTGACTTGCATATATATGTTAACAAATACAATAAGACTACATTGACCGACTGAAATACCGACTGATATATCCTGACTGACGTGTCAGTCTACGTGGCATATGCCACATGTCAGATTCACGCCCAAAAGCTTAAAAAAAAAACTGATACGTCAGTCAGGATATGTCAATCGGTATTTCAGTCGGTCAATGTAGTCTTATTGTAACAAATAATGTTACTAACACTGGGACTGTTCACAAAATTTTTACACCAAATTATGTGTCCCATGACTCACACCAATCACATTTTATATTCACAAATATTTTGTCAGTGAACGGTCATTCATCAACTATAGACGACTGTTCTTGTTATTTGATGGGAGTCCATTATATGTGGACGCCCGTCCATGAGAAATGAACGATGGACTCCTGTCCATTATGAGAAATGAACGATGGACTCCCGTCCATTATGAGAAATGAGGTGTCCACCTATAATGGACGTCCGTCCATAGTTTAAATTTAAAAAGTTTGAAAACCAAAATCATGGACTTCCGTCCACATTCAATGGACGGAAGTCCATACTAATGGATATGTGGACGCCCGTCCAAACTTTAAATAATAAAATATTTCTAAAAAAAATTAATGGACGCCCATTCATAACATATGAACGGGCGTCCATTAATAATGGATGGGTGTCCACCTTTAATGGACGCCTGTCCATTATTAACGGTTTGACAAAATTATAAACAAAATTCAGGAACACCCGTTCATATATTATGGACAGCCGTCCTTGAATAATGGATGGGCGTCCACACATAATGGATACCCGTCCAGACTTTAAATTATATAAAAAAAAAAAAATTTGAACGTTCGTCTATATTTTATGGACGGACGTCCCTGATTAATGGACAGGCATCCTTGTTACATGGACGTCTGTCTATTGTGCAATGAGTATTTTAAATGGGATTTAGGTCAAATTAATTTGGCTTCCAAATAATTTTAAAAAACAGCACTCTTCTTCTTCGTCTTCATTCCCCATCTCCGCTCTTTTTCTTCGTCTTCATTACTCATCTCAGCTTTTCTTCTTCATCGATGTTCTCATCTGCCGCTCTTCTTTTCGTAGTTCTTCATCTACCACTATTCTTCTTCAAGTTCCTCATCTACCATTATTATTGTAATTGTTTTAGTCTATTTGGTTTCTATTAATCACGTTTTATTGGTTTTGATTGGTGATTGAGCTTGTTTTACAGCGTTCAATTCGTTGTCTTGGTTCCTCATCTACCGCTCCAAGTCGTCAAAGCCATCTGCCATTTTTCGAAGTTGTGTTTGATTGATGATAGAGGTGAAGCCACCTGCCATTTTGAGCGTGTATTTTTTGATGCAAAATTTTGTTACCTTTTTGGGGCAGACAATAGAGTGTGTCAGACAATTGAATTTTGTAAAGTTTTATGTCTGAGTTTGGAGTTACACGCCATTAGAAAGGTTTGATCAAGCTTTAACGTGCAATATATAAGTTCACTTATATTTGACTTGAATAATTTAGCATGCAATGATGGGAGACAATTATAGACATAAAACCAAAACTTCTAGGTTTTGAATTTGAATATTGCTCCACTAAAGAGAGAACGCTTTGCTTCTACCAACAAACTTAAAATTGTTTGTGCCGTCTCACTTAAGATGGAGGTTGCTATCAGAACCACACATTTATGCCTAAAAGATAGGTGACTTATTTTCTTCATATACTTGGTGGAGGCAATTACATTTTTGTTTAACGTTGAAAGTGAGAACATCTAAATGAGTATTATTATGTATATGATGCCTGAAACACTATGTATGAAAGAAGAAAAGAAGGGAAATCAGTATTCCCAGTAGAAACCAACTATTGCTTTTGAAAATCTGTGTTGTTACTATAGAACCTCTGGATACTATTACGGATGAGTTTAGAGTTGTAGGTGAACTCGTCGTTGGAGCAGAGGCATTATCATGTCCAGCAAAATTGTGATGTTCAGTGACGGGCCATAGTTCCACTTGCTTTAAACACTTTTAGTCATGGGTTAAATCTCCAACATGGATTATACAACTCAGTCTTGCAATAATTTGATGATATGTAGGTTTAACCATATTATAAGACAAAAATGCATCCCTCGCAATGACATAGCAAAGACTTCATAACGATATATCATTGCCACCTTAGTTTGCTATGCACCAACAAAGTAGTTCAAGTGGAATGTGCAATTGATACTTGCAAGAGCTGCAAGGATGTGTTATCTTTAGGGATCATCAATTTGTCAACAAGAATAACGATTTGTTTCTTTTGTGCATGCATTTTTAAATGATGATAATAAAGATGAAAGAAAAGACTGAGTTCATTGTGGTTTCTTACCTGGATCAAAAGATTTTGGGATCTCTGGTCCTGTTGCACCGTGCAAATGAGGTGAAGGCAAATGTGGTAGCTGCCCTGAATCAGAAGGTTTTGGAAGTGGGTGAAGAGGTAAAGGCAAATGTGGTAGCTGCCCTGAATCAAAAGGTTTTGGAAACGGTAGAGGAGGCAAAGGCAAATGTGGTTGCTTACCTGAATCAGAAGGTTTTGGAAACGGGAGAGGAGGCAAAGGCAATTAAAGGTGGTTATCAGAAGGTTTTGGAATTGGCAACTGAGGATGGTTATAAAAAGGTTTTGGAATTGGCAACTGAGGGTGGTTATCAAACGGTTTTGGAATTGGCAATGGAGGGAGGTGTAATATTACATGATGGCATTTATCCTTAATATTACACCTTTATTGCTAATCATGGTTAGTAAAAATATTGAGGATAAAGGTGTAATATTGCATAGGTAGTTATCCGCTCTGATCATAATGTTTGTGACTCAGTTCCATAACGAAGTTTTACAGTAGGCCCTATCTTAAAATATTGACAAGGTGCAAATAGGCTTGGTAGTTGACAGGTATATATTTGGAGTTTAGGTTTTTTTTTTTCAGTTAGACATAATCCGATTTTATAATATTTATCTGGGCCTATGGTGTATTGAGCATTTGAGGAATTTTTATGCTATTAAAGGAATTCTATGCTTCATACAATAATTTGATTTTCAGCAAACATGTCTGGGTGAGTCTGCTTCTAACTCTTACATCTCTAGTTTAAAGTTGGCCATGTGTCTCATCTCTAACATAGAATATTAAAGTCTACCATAGAGTGTTTTCATTAGCATGAAGTGAAATAGAATAGGAAATATTCTTGTTGATAGGTAAGTTTGATTTTTCATACGCAGTTGAACATGTACATGATGATGCCTTATCTTATTAACCATGTACATCATCTATTGGTAGACTAACAGTAAGGGATGATGATGAATTTAGTTATGACTGATTATGATGATGAATTTTTTTATATATATAGGTTTTAGAAGAAAGCAGAAAATGGTGAGAGCAAAAAATACAACCATTCCTCATGAAGGCACATCGTCATCTGGAATCCAATTTTGAGATTTGCGACATAAAAAACAATACGAGGAGGTGTCGAAAAGAGACATTTGCCTTGGAAGAAGTTTGGATTTAGAACTTATAACAAGTTTAGGTGTAGGTGATGAAATGAATGGTTGGATTCATAATTTGAAATGGGACCGGTTGGTGAGTATTAGATATGATGGATATAAGCATTTGATCTATGAGTTTTTTGGTAGTTGGAAGTTGTGGAGATAGATACTGATGAGTTTATGGCATATACAATGTTTTTTAGATTAAAGAATTAGAACTTTGTAGTGAGACCACAAGATTTAGCAACCTGGATAGGATTTGATTTTGAAGGTTTGGATAACGTATCTAGAACGTGGGATTCCAAACAAGCTTGGATGGATGTTTCTAGGATAGGGATTTACCATCCACATAGGTGTAAATCTACAAAGTTTAAGAATCCTACTATGAGAGTATTTCACAGATATCTGACTTACACATTTAATGGTAGGAAAGAGACAAATAGAAATATGACGGTTAAGGATTTAATGTTCATGGAAGCAGCAATAGTAGGGAGGCAAGTAAATTCAGCAAAGTTATTGATTAAGAAGTTGGGAGAGATTCAAGCAGAAAATGGAGAAATATATTGGGGGATGCTTGTTATGTTAATATATGAGAAGTTGGGTATTCAGATCACCCCTAATGATGAAGCAAATAAGATTAAGTTTTCTGCAAATAATGTGTTGGGGCATGTCACATTATGTAAAATGGGTTTGATTAAAAAGAATATGGCAGGAGAATGGTTTGTGATTAGGGATGAAATGGAGGGAGATGCAACGGTTTAAGAAGGTGTCAATGTTCCAAAAGGGGTAAATGAAGGACAAGTCTATGTGCGCAAAAGGAGAAGAACGAGTATTGAACCTGGATCATGTCAAAATGTAGAAGATATGTCTTCTCATACATTAGACGAAATAGTAAGCAGATTTGAGCGAATGGAAAAGTTTCAAGAGGAGCATTTTTCACGTATTGAGAGGAAAATGCAAGAACAACATGATCAATTGCAAAGTGATTTCAACTCGTTCGCATCAAGAATAGAAGAAACAGTTGACATCATTGGGGAACGCATGACAAAGATTTTTAGCATGATGAAGAACTTCTCAACAGCATCTTCCTCCTCCAGTCAACCTCCACCCCCTGCACCATGATGAAGAATTTCTTAACAGCCTCCTCCTTGTCAACATTCTTGGGGAACACACTATGAATGTTAATTGTGATTATGTGTACTTCAAATACTAAGTTTTATGTACGAAGATTAAATTTGCCTTTTGTTTATAAATAGATTGATTTCGGCGGATGTTCTTGATAAAGATTGTCTTTTGTTTATAAATAGATTTGCCTTTTGTTTATACATATCTCAACTACTCTTTTGAATGCATATGTATATGTAATACTAGACATACCCAAAGACATCAAAATTCAAATCTCAAATGAAATGCATATCCAAAATTCCATCTACAACTGGAGTCTGCAATGTGACGATAATATATACTAAAAACATTCATAATAAGTTACATAAAAGTCATTATCATGAATTCACAACCCTACAGCAAATAGCCTACTCATACACAACCAATGACAAAATACTAAAAACAAAACAACTGAATCAGCATACAACTCAACTGCATTAGGCAGAAATTAACCAAAGCATGAATAATTTCTACCAAATACAATTCTATATGCTTCAACCTGGAAAAATATCAAACATCTCCCAACAAGGCATGTTCATCATTTACAAACTCCTGTCCAGTACAGAAATTACTTTGTCCTACGAGATTCTGAACTGGCCAGTGGACAGCTGTCATTGTTTAACAACCACAATTTAGCACACGTTTTAGAAAACTTAAGGCAATTACAATTATACAACATAAATAACACATACTTGGGTAGTAACAACATCATTCGACAACACTTGAGTTTCCTCATTGGCCACGGAAGTAGATGAAAGAAACTGTTCCTTTTCTCGCTCTACTGATGATCATTTTCCTAAAAAGTAGCATAACACATTAATAATCAAACCGATATTATTACAAACCTCAAATAAGTAAATAATGTTTCAAAAAAGAAATATCATGTAAGAATAGGTGTATAACTCATACCAATTCTTTGTTTTTGTAATTTTTTCTTTTTAACCCTACGTACAATTTCTTCAACCTTCGATTGCTTTCTTCTACATGGAGGACGACCTTTGCTACGAACTGCCTGTGGACTAATAATTAGACTATTCCCCTCTTTTGAAGGACTGCCCCTATCTTTACTACTCAAACTGGTTGTGGAAGAGATGTTCACTTTTGCACCAAGTCCTCCCTCGCTTTCCTTTTGCTCCAACTTTTTTCTCATGTTAATCAGAAACTTTGTCAACATATTATAATCTTTCTCATTGTTTGATGCCATATCAACTACTATCAGCATTATATTAGACAACTTATCAAAAACGTTGTCCTTCAATGTTGGTGCTCCATCTATTATAACTCACCTTAATTTTCGTATGGCATTTGTTTATATTTTTCCTCCAACGCCGTAAAATGTACTTTTCTGGAACATGTGAAACTCTTTTATGAATCAACACCATAATGGCATGTCTACATAAAATCCCTTTAAACTCAAACAAATGACAAGTACAACAAATATCACACGAACTTTCTTCAAAGTATACCACAAAGGGAACACGGTGACTACTATCTCCAAACCAAACATCTTCCAAAACTTGATTCTCCTCGTATGAATCACATTTATTCAGAAAAGATAATTCACAATAAATCTTCCCCACAATCTCTTCTTGAAACTCTTTAAACTTTGCAGTTGTGTATGCACTTTGAAATTGTTTCTCAATAGGGTATTAGTTATGCATGGTATCCAAGATTTGAAAGATCTAAAATCAGCCTTCCTTTCTTTTTCCACTTTATCTCGCAATGCATTATCATATTGTTCCATAAATTGTTTCAAAGTAGTTTTGGAATTTACATATCCATCAAAAAATGCATGCATACTTTCACTACGTTGGGTAGTAGACATATGTCCCGGCCCCATCTTACCGGAGGCACAGCCGGGCCTTGGCCCACTCTGCGTGACTTCTACTCAGTACTGTCCCCCCTCTTAAGGGATTTTTCCTTGGTCTTAGGTTCGAGTAGTGGGGCAGGCGAAATAAAAAATCCCTTAAGGGGGGGGAGAGGGGGGGGGGGGGGGGGGGGGAGATAGTACCGAGTAGAAGTCACGCAGAGTGGGCCAAGGCTCGGCCGTGCCTTTGGTAAGATGGGGCGCTGACATTCAAAAGGCTCCTTTTGAATGTCACGGCCCCATCTTATCGAAGGCATGGTCGGGCCTTGACCCACTCTGCGTGAATTCTACTCGGTACTGTCCCCCCCCCCCCCCCCTTAAGGGATTTTTTTATTTCACCTCCCCCACCACTCGAACCCAAGACCAAGGGGCTATAGTCAATTGGGAAGCATGGTGAGTACCATCAGGCTAGCTGAATTCTCCATAGGGGTAAAATGACCTTTCTACCCTTAATTAGCAGGAAGAGTAGGAAGTGAATTGTAAGGAAATTGTATGGAGAAGATGTTAGAGTGGGAGTGTGATTGTAATGATTTAAAGGACAATAATGGAGTTTTCAAGAAAGAGCAAGGGCAATATGGGAATGAATGAAGATATTTTGAGCTAAAAATGGGTTAAGCTTAGTGAACCCTTCATTCTTCATCTTCCACCGCCTCTTCCGTTCTCCATTTCCTCTCAACTTTCCCTTCAACCTTTCAAGACTTTTAGAGGGCTTTTTGAGTAGTTGGGGGTAGAAAATTAATCTAAGGTATCCTAAGGTAAGGATTCTTGCTTTAGATGTAAAGTTTTACATATATTGGTATATTAAAATCTTATGGTGTTATTGTTTAAAGGGTAGAGAAGAGACAAGCATTGTAAAGGAAAAGAAAGTGCTAGTGAGATCTCTCCATTACAAAGTAAGTAAATCCCAATCCAAGTCTATATTTGAGAACTCTTTTGAGTAGAGATTTAGTAGAAATTTGTGTATGCATGTTAGATGATATGTTATTGAGAATTGAGATAGAGATGAATTGCTTTGTGGTTGTTAAATACACTTCAATTATGAGAAGTGTGATGTGTGATGTGTGATGAGAATGTAGTTTGAAATGAAATTGGAGGAGATTGAGAATCACTTTGGAAGTGTTATGTTGTGATAGGAATTATAGCTTGGTGAGGGAGTTTTCTCCCATTTTGGATGGTTCAAGATAAGGATAGAACCATAGATAAAGTAGAGTTTATGTATGCACACTAGTTGTTTGATGAAATGCCTAAGAGAATCATGAGTAGTAAACCTTAATTCTTGCAACATTGCATGTTGGCATTTCATGAGTGCATTAGTAGAGAAGATTAGTTGTGCAATGAGAAGTGGCTTGAGAAAGAGTAGAGAACTTTTTGTATGAACTACCTTTGTGTATGAACTACTCTAAGAGTAGAGAGAATGAGAAAAATACAAAAAACGGGTTGGAGCTTTGTGATCTCCACCCGGTAGAGACTAAAAACGGGTTGGTGCTTTGTGATCTCCACCCGGTAGTTACTCAAAGCGGGTTGGTGCTTTGTGATCTCTACCAGAAAGTCACAAAGAGTGGGTTGGTGCTGTGTGAACTCCACCCAGCCGTGCCTCTGGTAAGATGAGGTCGTGACATATAGTAGAAGTTAAGTAATGAGAGCTGTGTGAAAAAGGAAATAATAAATGAGATAAGAAGAGTGTAAGGAAAGAATTAAAATAAAGAGTTACGGGGACAGTCGAGTAGAGGATTTACTTACTGAGCATTATTTTGTGCTCACCCTGTTGTTTTTCTTTGTGGTTGCAGGATCTAGGTGAGAACGCGGTCGGATGGGCGTCGGCAAGCGAGAAGCAATAGCTACACTGTCCGCTATTTTAATGGCATTCTGTAAATGATAGTTTATTTTGTATAAAGAATGTTTATATGTAGTAAAAGAAAATTTTGGGCCCATTTAATTTTGCTAATATAAATGTATTTTACTTGATATATTACTATGAGTGTCCTAGTATAAAGCAGTTATTACAACATACCTGCCCAGAAAGTATCTTTAAGAAATGCAGGCACCCATCGTACTCTTTCTTTGTACAATCCACATAACCATCCATTCTCATGAAGGTTATGCACTTCAACAAATTGGTTCCACCGTTCTTCGAACTCTTCACACCTAAAGGAATCATACACAATATTTTGCAACTTAAACTTTATAGTTTCATATTCCTTATACCCTCCTAACTTTTTAGGCAATTTCTTCATTATATGCCACAAACACCACCTATGTCTTGTACCAGGGAAAACAATCTCAATTGCATTTTGCATGGCCTTATCTTGATCAGTGATAATTCCATTAGGAGCAACATACATGTATTCAAGCTAAGAATGAAACAACCATACAAATGTCTTAGTGTCCTCATGGGAAATTAACCGATAACCTAACAACGTCGAATGTCCATGATGATCAACCCCCACAAAAGTAGCAAATGGCATATCATACTTGTTCGTCAGATACGTTGTGTCGAAGGTGACAACATCACCAAATTCTTTATATGCAGTCCTACATCTAGCATCAACCCATAGCACATTCTGTAATCGACTCTCTTCATCTACATCAATCATGTACTAGAAATTTGAATTCTCCTTTTGCATTTTCATAAAATACTCAAGTACCGAAGCATCTCCAACTCCAAGTCGTAGCCTTCTCACTTTTTCAATGTAGTTCCTACAATCTTTTTGTAGAAACGTCAAATTCTCTACACCTCCTGCCTCAACTGAACATGACTGAAAATTTTTACATGGCCTAATCCCAACCACATCATTAACTTCAAGCGTCATTTTCACATAAGGTTGTATCGTTCGGTTAACCTTGAAATATCTTCTTTTTGTCGGACTTCTAAGATCATGGTTATGTTCAAGTGCAACTAATTTAATTTCCCATTTGCATTCACCATTCAAAGCTGCACTAATCTGACTCTTACAATCTGTTTTGGCAACATGTTGCTTTTTCAAGGTATTTCTAGATTTACATCTCTCATTCCCAGAACAAGAACATGCCACTGTCACATATCTCATCTCTCCATCATCGCCTTTCTTTGACATACGTATCATTGCTTCAAATCCCATTTTGTTACCATACCATTTGTAATACTACACCAGACTATCAACTGAATCAAATACCATTCCAATATGAGGCTCCACTTCTTCCTCTGCACATCCCATATCTTTTAATTCATCACGTTCATTTTCCTGATCATTTAATAGTTTTATAATGGACAAAATTAGAATGTACTAATACAACACATCATAAGAAACAATACAATACAATAAATTTAAAATCATGTTAACGAAAAAGTTAAGGTTCAAGCACAATTTACCTCAACATCGTTGAAATGAGGCAAACTGGACTCTTCCATATTCTGTAATTTAATGCAAAACCAATACTAGTGTTCGTGTTCACAAATCTGATTCACAACAATCACCAACAAATATTCTCTATCGGTTACTTTCTATTGTAACATATATTCAATCCAAAATAGAATACAAAACTAAATAAATGCATAAGTTAAATAAAAACCGCTTAACAACCTCAACAAATCTTTCTAATCTGAACAAATTTTGATCTTCCTATCTCCCTTTCCACCCTAAACGATTGTTTTATGAAAAATTTATGGCTTTCGTTCTTGTCACGGTAGCTGGTTGTTGAGGAAGAAAATGGTACAGCCGTAGACAAGAAGAATGCAGATGCAATGTGATAATCCGAGGATTATACTATTTTATTTAGACTTTTTAACCAGATTTTGGATACTTCTTAGTTCGTTTATGCCTGAATTGCTACTTAATTTAACATATTTTCTATTTCAGGCCAAAACGTGTATTTTGAGCGAATAATGAGCGGATTGGAGTTTCTGGACCCAGAAGCAAGCGAATATTAGAATTTGGGAAAGTTTTGAAGCAGAGTTGAAGCACTATGAAGTTTGTTCCCATGGGAAAGCATCGAAGATCGAAGATTCAAGTAAGGAAGCAAGCGGAGGGCAATTCTGTAAATTTAGAATGTTCCAGGAAGGTTTGCCGTGGTGAAGTTTATTCTTGGCCGCGGCGAAAGAAGCTAGGCAAGAGGTTCACTTTAGTTCGTCGTCGTGGCGAAATTCTTTCTTCGCCGCGGCGAAGTCTACGAAATTTTGTTTTATCCAAAACGCACAGTTTTATTTTAGGAAAGGTTTTAGGTTTTTGGGCGAACTATATAAGAAAAACCTTGCCATTTTGGTGGGGGGTTGTCTGGTTTTCGTTCGGTTTAAAGTAGCTTTTACATTTGGAGAGAAGATTTGAGCTTTAATCTTATGGATTCTTCAATTAGGGGAGATCTCTACTCTTTTCTCTTTATTTCAATATGTTGACTGTTGTGTTTACTGTTTTTCTTGCTATTTGTGTTAATTTAGTTATGAACTAACCCATTTTGTGTTAGGGTTTTGATGTAATTCGGATTTCTATGGATTAATCAATTGATTATTGTTCCTTTTATACTCTATTGCATAAATTGTGTGATTATTCTGATTTTTATTGATTTTACTTGTTGAACATGATGAGATTGAGAAATGAATCATGTTGAGCTTCTTGGGTAATCACCATTGTTATTTTGAATGGTAGAGATAGATTTGAGAAACAATAAAATCAATTTAGGATTCCATTAGCTTAATGAACTTGGATTTGTTAATCTTCAATTTGTTGGGTGTAGAAGATGTAATAACTGCTTTCTACTAGTATACTTTAGGACATATACAATAAGAACATACATAATTAGTATATGAAAATAGTTGGGCCCAAATTTTTCTTTACTTACAAAACATAATTCTTTACATATATCAAAATAACAAGAACACAAACTTAGCGATAGTGAACAGTAATGCCAATCCTCCCTGCTTGTCGACGTCCTTCCGACCGCTGCTCACCTATTTCCTGCAAAAATATGGAAAAACAATGGGGTGAGCATAAAAATGCTCAGTAAGTAAATTCCTTAACTCTTCTCCTTCTTGGGTTCTTTCCTTAATTCATTCTCTTTTCTTTCTCTGTTTCTAACTCTCACTGTTCTTTTCTTTCTTTCTTCTTCTCTCTATTCTTACTATTTTTATTCTTCCTAACCATGATGAAATTCATGGCAATATGCATGAATAAAATGCATATGCAATAATGCATAAAATGCTTTTTCTTTCTTGTTTCTATTTTCTTGTTTTATTTCTTTTCTTTCTTGTTTTTCTTTTCTTATTCTTATTCTTTCTCATTCTTCTTATTCTTTCTTTTCTTATTCTTTATTTTCTTATGCTTTCTTTTCTTATTCTTTCTTTTCTTATTCTTTGCTGATCGGACTCGATTGATGTATCGATTTGGAACCTTGGCCGTGTGAGTGAGTACAGTCCTCATCTGCATGCACTCTTGCAGACCGTACAACTTCTTCTTTCTTCTTAGGCCACTCAATTAAGGTGGCGTGCATGCAGGAATTCTTCTCGGTACAACCCTCATCCACATACACTCTTACGGGCTGTACAATTCTTCTTCTTCTTATGCCACTCAATTAAGGTGGCGTGTATGTGGGAATTTCTTCTTAACACTCACGGTTCCCCATCACAACAACCTATTCTTTTCTCTTCTTTAACACTCTTTAATTCTTTAATGCTTATTCTTCCTTTCTCTTTATTCTTAGAGTGTTTTATTCTTTATTCTTTATTCTTTATTCTTTCTTAAGTTTCTACACATACACAATTATATGCATATGGATGGCTCATGCTTAAAATTTCTTACTTACATGCACTTATGAAATGCACATATGCAATGTTGCATAAAATTAAGGTTTCTACCCAACTCATACTTCACTTAGGCATTTCATCAAACAATAATTGTGCATGAACAAACCCTAATTTAATTATCATTCTATTGGTTTCTTAAACCACCCAAATTGAGAGAAAAACTCTCTTATAGCATCACCATACCTACACGGCACAAACACTCCCAAAAGATTTCTCCAATTCTTCCAATTTCAACCCATCATCAAACCATCACATACACTCCTCATATTCAAATATATCCAACAACAAGCATAAATAATCATCAATCTCATCTCAATTTCTCAATAATCATAACATATACATATTTAAAGGAAATCTCTACTCACTTGATTTTCTTTAACTTGAGTTGGATTTTGAGTGGAATTTACTTACCTTATGCTTGAGTAGTCTCTCCTAAGCTCTCTACTCTTGTTGGATTCCAAATCTTCTCTTAACCCTGAGCATAAACTTCATAAGAACTCAACTTTTACACAAATAAATCATAGATAAAGAGCATGAATTCTTACCTTTTGACGCCTAGAATCAAAGCTCTATGAAAATCTACTCAAAAGCCCTCAAATTCCTTGGAGAAGTGAATGAAAATTTGAGAGAAAATAGAGGAAGAGAGTGGCAATGGAATGAAGGAAATAAGGGTTACAAACCCTTATCATCTTATTTTATACATATGCTTTCCCATTTTGCCCTTACACTTTTTTCAAAATTCCATCCTTGTCCCTTAGTCAATTACCATAATGCCCTTATTTTTATTATATTCTCTATGAAATTCTAGCTCTTTTCACTCCCCACAATTTTAACTAATTTGAGTGAAAAGACTATTTTACCCTTAATACAAGTTTAAGGCATTTTCTTCATCTTCTCTTAAAATAATTCTAACAAAAATTAACTAAGGGCTATAAAACATAATTTAAATCACGTACCTCCATGTTGGGCGTTACAGAAGATTAATAGGGAAACGTTAGGAATTCATAGCCTGAGAAGGTATGTTTTACAACTTAGGGAATTCGATTTACAATCCGTGTATGTGAGTGCAAAAGTAGCATAATTTGTAGAATTAATCCATAGGATCCTAATAAAGTCAAAACCCTAATCGTTTGCTTTACTTGATATTAATCTTGCTTTAATCTTGCTTTAAGTAATTAGTCTTTTAATTGCATAGTAGATTTTTCTTTTAGTTTAGTTTTAGATTCTCCCATAAATCCAAACACTTTCGATTTCTCCAACTTGAGAACAAATAGGAAAATCAGTGCTTATCAATCAATCCTCGTGGGAACTATACTCACTCATCACTTTATTACTTTGTGCGACTAGTGCACTTACTATATTTGCATGTTGTAGTAACAACGCATCAAGTTTTTGGCGTTGTTGCCGGGGATTGATTTTTGTGTTAACATTGAATTTTCTTGAGTTAGCTAGATTGGAGTTTTATTTTTGTTTTAATTGTTTATTAATTAAGTTTTGTTCTTCTTTCTATTAGCAAGTGATCTCACGTTTTCTCTCGTTCTATGTAGTTTATGCGAAGAGCGAGACATCAACCAGTGGTTCCTGTAGATCTTGAGATTGAAAGAACCGTAAGAAGACTTAACAGAGAGAGAAGAGAACGAGAGGCCATAGCTGTTGAGATGACAGAAAATAGAACACTAAGGGAATTCTCAGTTCCCACGGTGGATGGCAGTGGGTCAAGTATTACTAGACCAGTTGTACAAGCCAACAATTTTGAAATAAAGCTGACACTTTTGAAATAAAGCCGACAATCATCCAGATGATCCAACTGTTGGTACAGTTCAAGAGAGATTTGAAGGAAGATCCAAATCTGCATATTGCAAATTTTTTGGAGATTTGTGATACTTTCAAGTCAAACGGAGTGTCAGATGACGCCATCATATTGAGACTGTTCCCTTTCTCATTGAGGGACAAAGCAAAGGGGTGTTTAATGGCACTACCACCAAGGACGATCACTACATGGAATGAATTAGCATAGAAGTTCCTAACCAAATTCTTTCCTCCAACAAAATCTACAAATATGAGAAATGATATCACATCGTTTCTCCAAAAAGAGTCTGAATCATTATATGAGGCTTGGGAAAGATACAAGGAACTACTGAGGAGGTGTCCACACCATGGGTTGCCATTTTGGATGCAAGTCCAAACGTTTTACAATAGATTGATGGTTAATGTGCAAACCATGGTGGATGCAGCATCGGGAGGAGCATTGCAAAATAAGACACCGAAAGAAGCTCATGAGTTGCTTGAGGTTTTGGCAAGTAACCACTATTAAAGACCGAATGAGAGG
This sequence comes from Pistacia vera, assembly GCF_008641045.1. Classification (NCBI taxonomy): domain Eukaryota; kingdom Viridiplantae; phylum Streptophyta; class Magnoliopsida; order Sapindales; family Anacardiaceae; genus Pistacia; species Pistacia vera. Next base: position 695,400 of record NW_022196055.1, read on the forward strand.
ATGCATCGAAAAAATCTATGGGTCTTCATGAAGTTGATGCATACACGACTATTTCAGCCCAACTTATAGCACTTCATAAACAATTGGGGAGTATGCAGGTAAATTCTATTCAAGCTCCTGAACTAACTTGTGAATTTTGTGCAGGTGGTCATGTGAGCTGTGAATGCCAAGTGGGGAACACATTTGCTTTAACGTCATCAGAACAGGTTAACACTTGGCAGGAAATCAGAGGCAATCAAACAATCCGTACTCCAACACATATAATCCTGGGAGGAGGAATCATCTGAACCTGTCTTGGAGAAATCAGAATCAGCAGAACAATCAATAGAACCAAAGAACGATGCCAAACAACCAAGCAGGGATGGACAATCAACCGGGAGAGCAAAGATTGACAAAACTGGAAGATATGTTTGGAAAGTTTATGCAAGAGATCATAGGTTTTATGAATGAGACAAGGACAAATTTCAGAAACCAAGGGGCGTTCATTCGGAACTTAGAGGTCTGGATGGGTCAATTGGCCGATAAACTCAATGAGAGACCACAAGGTTCCCTACCAAGTAACACAGTGACAAACCCACGTGAACAAGCAAATGCAATAACACTACGGAGTGGGATAGTCTTGGAAGAGGTGGAACAATCAAGGAAAGAAGGAAGCCCACCAAAAGAAAAGGAAGATTCCGACGAGGAAGTTGACGAAGAAATAATTGTTGAAGAGAAACCAACCAGTTCTAAGGAAGATGAACAAAAGTGGGAAGAGAGGCAAAGACAAAAGAAAGAGAAATTGCCATTCCCCGAGATACCACCAGAGTTGGCACATCACACTCCTCCTGTGCCTTTTCCTCAGCTACTTAGAAAGAAGAATCAAGATAAGCAGTTTTCCAAATTCATTGAAATATTTAAAAAATTGCATATTAACATTCCTTTTGCAGATGCATTGCAACAGATGTCGAGCTATGCAAAATTTCTCAATGAAATTTTATCAAACAAAAGGAAGTTAGAAGATGAGGAAACCGTGATGCTTACAGAGGAGTGCAGCGCCATTCTACAGAAGAAGCTGCCCCCAAAACTCAAAGATCCAAGGAGTTTTACTATTCCTTGTGTTATAGGAGACATTAATTTTGATTAAGTTTTATGTGATTTAGGTGCAAGCATAAACCTAATGCCTTTTTCTGTTTTTAGGAGATTAGGGATTGGTGAAGTGAAACCCACGACCATATCTTTACAGCTTGCAGATAGATCCATCAAGCATCTGAGGGGTATAGTGGAATATGATTTGGTGAAAGTGGACAAAGTTATCTTTCCGGTGGACTTTGTTGTGTTGGACATGGAAGAGGATAAGGAAATGCCTCTCATTTTGGGCTGACCATTTTTTGCCATAGGAAGAGCCCTCATTGATGTGCAAGAAGGGAAGTTGCTATTAAGGGTTCAAGATGAAACAGTAACGTTCAATGTTTTTGAAGCCATGAAATTTCCATCAGAGTCGGATTCGTGTTTTAGTGTAGATGTGGTGGATAAACTAGTGGTAGAGGCTATTGAAGAGAACACCCCTCAACTACCTCTAGAAGTATGTATTGCCCAATCGAAAACAATAGAGGTAGATGAACCGATAAAGAATGAGTGTGCTAGATATTTGGAAGCACTTGAGCCAATTAATGAAAGCCAAGATCTAGAATTTGACGAATTTGATTTTGAGAAAGAGAAGGAAAAGGAAAGAAATGAAGAACTTCCAAAACTTGAACTGAAGCCTTTACCTTCCCACCTCAAATATGTGTATCTTGGTGAAGCAAAAACCTTTCTAGTGATTATCAATTCAAGGTTAAGTAAAGTGGAAGAAGAGTAGTTGATTCGGGTGTTAAGGGAACATAGATCAGCAATTGGATGGACTATTTCAGATATTAGAGGCATCTCTCCATCATTTTGTATGTATAAGATACTTATGGAAGATGATGTCAAGCCTAGGGTACAACCACAACGGAGATTGAATCCTTTGATGAAGGAAGTAGTGAGAAAGGAAGTGGTGAAACTTCTAGATGCGGGTATAATTTATCTTATTTCTGATAGTCCATGGGTAAGCCCGATGCAAGTGGTTCCAAAGAAAAGGGTTATCACAGTGATAAAAAATGAAAGCAATGAATTGATACCAACTAGGACAGTCACGGGTTGGAGAGTGTGCATTGACTACTGGAAGTTGAATGAAGCGACAAGGAAGATCATTTCCCAGTTCCCTTCATTGATCAAATGTTGGAGAGATTGGCAGGGCATGCTTACTATTGTTTCCTGGATGGTTTTGCAGGATATAATCAGATTGCCATTGCTCCCGAAGATCAAGAGAAGACGACATTCACTTGTCCTTATGGTACATTTGCTTACAGAAGGATGCCCTTCGCGTTGTGTTATGCACCAACCACATTTCAGAGATGCATGATGTCGATCTTTGGTGACATGGTGGAGCGGTTTATAGAAGTCTTCATGGATGACTTCTCTGTTTTTGGTTCGTCTTTTGACAATTGCTTATCTAATCTTTCATTTGTTTTGAAGCAATGTCAAGAGATGAACTTGCTGCTCAACTGGGAGAAATGCCACTTCATGGTATAGGAAGGAATGGTGCTCAGTCACAGAATTTCAAAGGACGACATAGAAGTGGATTGAGCAAAAACAGAAGTGATTGAGAAGCTACCACCACCTGCAAATGTTAAGGCAGTTTGGAGTTTCTTAGGGCATGGGGGATTCTACAAACAGTTTATTAAGGATTTCTCTAAAATCTTTAAACCCCTTTGCAATTTACTGATTAAGGATGTTTCTTTTGATTTTAATGATGAATTCAGGGAAATGAAGAAGAAACCCAAATCAAAGAAACTTTTCCGGATGAGAAATTGATGAGAATTGAGGAAGCACCTTGGTATGCAGATATTGCAAACTATTTGTCATTGAGAGTGCTCCCAATTGGCATGACCTTCCAGCAAAAGAGGAAGCTTTTCTCAGACTTGAAGTATTATTTCTGGGAAGAGCCATTTCTGTATAGACATTGTGCTAATCAAATGATACGTAGGTGTGTCCCGGAAGAGGAAGTGGAGAGTATTCTATGGCATTGCCACAAGAGGGAAGTGGGTGGCCATTTTGGAGGAAATAGGACAGCAGCCAAGGTCCTTCAATCTAGATTTTATTGGCCAACCCTATTCAAGGATGCCTTTTGGATGGTTCAGGAATGTGACTAATGTCAACGGAGTGGAAATATTTCAAAGAGAGATGAGATGTCATTGAATAATATCCTAGTTGTTGAGCTGTTTGATGTGTGGGGAATTGACTTCATGGGTCCTTTCTCAAGTTCTTTTGGAAACATGTACATTTTGGTAGCGGTGGACTATGTTTCGAAATGGGTGGAAGCAGTTGCATTGCCATCGAATGATGCTAGGTTGGTTGTTAACTTTGTGAGAAAGAACATTTTCTCAAGATTTGGGGTACCACAGGCAATCATCAGTGATGGTGGGTCATATTTTTGCAATAGGCAGTTAGATGCGCTGTTGGGAAAATATGGAGTGAAACATAGAGTGGCTACACCATACCACCCTCAAACTAGTGGGCAAGTGGAACTATCGAACAGAGAACTTAAGGGAATTTTAGAGAAGATAGTCAATGCATCTAGGAAGGATTGGTCACGGAAGTTAGATGATGCATTATGGGCATACCGCACTGCATTCAAGACTACAATTGGTATGTCTCCATTTAGATTAGTTTATGGGAAGACATGTCACTTGCTAGTGGAACTTGAGCATAAGGCATACTGGGCAGTCAAGTAGCTAAACATAGATTTACGAGCTGTTGGGGAGGAAAGGATGTTGAATTTGAATGAACTCGATGAGTTCCATCATGAAGCGTATGAGAATGCTCGGATTTACAAGGAAAAGACCAAGAAATGGCATGACAAGCATATCAAGAAGAAGAACTTTGAATTGGGTCAGAAAGTTTTGTTGTATAATTCTAGACTTAGGCTTTTTCCTGGAAAACTTAAGTTTAGATGGTCTAGACCCTTCATAGTTACAAGAGTTTACCCATACGGGGTGGTGGAGGTGTTACATGAAGCAAAAAGCACATTTAAGGTCAACGGACATAGATTGAAGCATACATTAATGGGGTGATGAGTTGCAAGTCATTTCCCATCCAACTTGCATCCCGACATGAGGACTTGAGAAAGTCGAGCTTCCGACTATAAACAAGCGCTTCTTGGGAGGCAACCCAAGTGTTTTCATTTGTTTGCTGTTTGAATTTGTTTAGTTGTTTCATGATTTAGAATGATTTTGATTTCATGTGTTTTTGGGTGTTTCAGGTGAATTGGCGTATCAAGGCGAAAGAAGGAAAATTTTCCAGTTCTCACCGCGGTGAAGGATTTTCTTAGTCATGGCGAAATACATTTTTTTGCAAGAAGAGGAATTGGAAAAGTCCCAGACTTCGCCGCAGCGAAGATTGTTCCTCGCCAAGGCGACGTGCTCTTTGGAATTTTTCGCCGTAGCGAAACAATTTTCTTTGCCGCGATAGAAAGGGTAAAGCAAAATTGAACTAAGAGAAGTTCGCCGCAGCAAAGTGTGTTTTTTGCCACGGCGCTGTAGGCACTGGAAATTTTCACCGCGGCAAAGAATTTTTCTTCGCTGCGGCATCGATTGGGTTAAAATTTTGAGCTAAATGAAGAACTTCGCCGTGGCGAAAACTGTTTTTTATAAATACCGCGTCGCGACTCTTCATTTTTGCAAAAAACTTTAAAACACATCCAAGAGCCAAACACTTCCACCTTCAATCTAGAGCCTTTCCAGTGAATTTCCAGCATTTTTCCTCACTCTTTAACCCTGACAAACACCAAAACAACTCATTTTAGCAAGGATTTTTGCAAAAAATCGAAAAAAAATTTGGAAACCCTTTGTTTTCAAAATTTGGGGATCTTGCAATCTGGGCCGCAATTGGTGAAATTGGTGGTGCATTCAGCGTGAGAAGGGTAAGATTTCAAGTTCTCTAACATCTAAATTGCTCAATTTTGATTGTAGTGCTTTAAGTTTGAAATATTGTTTGGATGAGTTGAGTTGTGGAATTTTTGTGAAGTTTGTGCTTTGATTGTGATTAAAGAAGTGTGGATCTTGAATTGTGTGGTGTTAAGGAGGTTGGGTTTTCAATTAGGGAGTGTTTTGTTTAGTTTGGAAGAAGAGTGATTTTGGGGGTCTAGGTGCAAAATTTTGAACATTGGTGTATTTGTAGGATTGATTGCGGTCGGTAGCAAGGGTATTTAGAGTTTAATTGTCTATTTAGAATCTTAGTTTGGGGGTACTTTAGAGTTATCGAACCAAAAATGCCACTCAAAGTACCGTCCAAGGGTATAGGAAAAGGAAAAAAAGTAGACAATAGATTTGTGAGTGACAAGGCTCGGCAACGATATGAAGGAGCAATCAAAAGGAAGGATAAAGGGTTTATTGCCAAGCAGGGTTTGACCACTGTCTATGCTGAAGAGTGGAGTCAAGGGAGAAAGTGGGATTCATTTATGAGTGAACCCAGACGTGCGGCCGTAGAGCCGATAGTGAGAGAGTTTTATGCCAACCTCATTGACTGTGATCTTGGGCATGTGTTTGTGAGGGGTATTGATGTGCCAATTGATGCGAAGGTCATCAACGATTTTTACAACCTGCCTTCGATTGACCGTGATTAGTATCTGGAATTTAAGAAGAAAAAATTTAAAGAGGATGAGATACTTCAGGTCATAGCAAAACCAGATACCCCTTAGGAGGTTTCGAAGAAGGGAAAGAAGAACATCAAGGGAACTAATCTGATATCGACTGCTAGGTTATGGCAATACTTTGTGTGTGCTAGGATGATTTCGGAGACACATTATAGTTCAGTAACTTTTAATAAGGCGATATTGCTTTATTCCATTGTCTTAGGAAAGAGAATGGATGTGGGGCATATTATCATGACGAGTATACAGAATGCAGCCCAACCAGGGCGAGGGAGCTTCCCTTTCCCACATCTCATCACTGAGTTGTGCACTCGAGTAGGAGTAGAGAAGACGGATGATGAACCACTTATCCATCATGTCCTAGTTCTCGACACCGCCTACTATCGGAAGCTACTTGGGCGTACTCCTGGAGAAGAACTTAGCTCCGAAACAAAAAGACAAAGAACCAGAGAAGCTACCACATCATCCAGTTTAACATCCATAGTAAAGGAGCTGCTACAGCAAATGTTAGGTAAGATGAAACGGATGGAACAACGTCAAGATTGGCTAGCAGAGTAGACCCAGATGATGTATGGTATGCAGCACAGCTGATGCACCAAGCTCGACATTGATACTTCGAGCTTCCAATGGGAAGACTGAGATTCCGAGGAATGGATGGGCTCCAAAGAAGATTAAGACACTGAAGAAGAGGAGGAGGCTAAAGAATGAAACCTGAGCACCTGTTTTGTAGTTTATTTTTATTTTCAATTGTATTGTCTTTTATTTTGTACACTGAACCTAATTTTTCTTTTTGTTTGGATTGCTTAATTTTGTTTGAACTTCTTAGTAGTCGTAAGGGCGAGATTAGGATTGTAATATTTTCATATTAGTCAGTGAAATTTTCTAACACAGTGGACACCACAGAATTTCAATTGTTTTATAGATTATGGTGATGAGAAAGCCAAGGAATGGGTGTGCTTGCTGTGAGCGAAACTCCGACTTCACGAATTAATCAGGGAACTATCTCGTACCTTTGTAAATTTTGTTTTTCTATTCCTAAATTGTGCATAATGTGACATTGGGGACAATGTCATCTTTAGTTTGGGGGTAGGAAAATTTGAACAAATTTTTCGTTTATGTTTAGTTGTTTTCATGTTTTGTTGTGTTATGCCGATGATGAATTACATAAGTCTATGATGAGAATAAGATTGTTGGGATTTTATTATTGAAAAATGTTAAGCATTGCTTCAAGTTTATGTTGGTTGACTGAATTTAGCTTGAGGTTTGTTGAGTGGTTCAACCACCATTTTCATTATTTTGGCATGCTTAGATTCATTTGATGTGGTTAGGTGAAGTCTTGATAATGTTGGTGGACTCTAGAACCTAGTTGAGAAATGCTTGAGGCGAAATTATAGGAATAGGCATTATTAAGGAAGTGATTTAGGTAGTTTTTTGAAACGTTTAAGTCTTTCCAACCGACCATAAATTTTATCCCTAGTTACCCATTTGAGCCTTATGAAATCATCGTTGTCATATTTTTCTTGTGCAACCAATAATACCCAAATCTTTCACCCTAAACACGTCCGCAATCTTTAAGAAAACTCTAAACCTAATGCAAACATAAAGAGATTGGAGAGTTGTGTGAGATGCTCAAGTACTAAAAGATTAGTTTGGGGGTTGTGAGAAGGGCAAGAAGAATAAAAGGGGTAATTTACCTTGATAAGACTATTGTTGTTTTTTTTTTTTTTTTTTTTTTTTAAATAGAGAATTCGAGAATTGAAATTCAGAAGCAAAAATAAGAAGTGTACATGTTGAGGGTTATAAAATGGTTGACATCTTGAGTGGTGGTTGAGAAAGAAAGTGGAAGTTGATGTAAATCTAAGTGTTTGCTTAAAGGAAACCGAGTTCTCTTGCTTAGTTTATCCTTTCCTTTTCTTTAAAGCCCACTAACCGAGCCTAACGTTACAAGCCTGTAAAGACCTTTTGATCTTTAGTGATGTCTAGTCCTCGTTAGTGGAGAGTAGTTCGATACTTAGGCTTATGGAGTCTGCCGCCATTTGATAAACTTTGCATTTCTACATAGAATAATCCGGGAAGTCGGAATGTGGACTGAAGTGGGGATCACCTACTCAGGGGCCAATAGATAAAGATAGTCAATGCAACTTATAACTTCTTAGAGTATTGAACATTTTCTAGTAACAATTTTTCAATAATCTTTGAGACTTGTATAAATTCTAGGTAGTTTGTTATGTTGAGTTTGAGTCTAATGTTTCTTATTTCATTTTCGGTTTTGTTGTTTTTGTGTTTTTGTTTATTAGTCGTTTTCGTTGTAGTCGTGTGTTGTACCTGATGCTCGGGGACAAGCATGTCTTTAGTTTTGGGTATTTGATAATTCGAGGATTATACTATTTTATTTAGACTTTTTAACCAGATTTTGGATACTTCTTAGTTTGTTTATGCCTGAATTGCTACTTAATTTGACATATTTTCTATTTCAGGCCAAAACGTGTATTTTGAGTGAATAATGAGCGGATTGGAGTTTCTGGACCCAGAAGCAAGCGAATATCAGAATTTGGGAAAGTTTTGAAGCAAAGTTGAAGCACTATGAAGTTTGTTCCCATGGGAAAGCATCGAAGATCGAAGATTTAAGCAAGGAAGCAAGCGGAGGGCAATTCTATAAATTCAGAATGTTCCAGGAAGGTTCGCCACGACGAAAGAAGCTAGGCACGAATTCACTTTAGTTTGTCACCGCGGCGAAATTCTTTCTTTGCCGCGGTGAAGTCTGTGAAATTTTGTTTGATCCAAAACGCACAGTTTTATTTTAGGAAAGGTTTTAGGTTTTTGGGCGAACTATATAAGAGAAACCTTGCCATTTTGGTGGGGGGTCATCTGGTTTTCGTTCGGTTTTGAGTAGCTTTTACATTTGGAGAGAAGATTTGTAATGCTTTCTTTATAGCTAGTATACTCGTAAAATAATCACTAAAACTCATTAAAAATATATATAAGAAAATGCACATATATATACAAGTAATACAGTATGGGCCCATATTTAATTTTTCTTTATATACAAACATTTACAAACTATTCTCAAAAATAGCAACTTCACAATGTAGCCCGACCCTTCCACTGCGTGACGTTCCAAGCGACCGCAACTCACTTGTTACCTACAAAACATTAAAAACAATAGAGTGAGCACTAATGGCTCAGTAAGTGAACCCACTATGCTACCCTTCTCTCACTCCGTTGCTTAAAATTCCGAATTTTCTTTCCTTACATCACATTTCCTGATTATTCTCTATTCTTTCCCATTCTTCTCTCTGTCCTTTCTTTGTTCTTTCTTTATTCTTTCTTTGTTTTGCTCTCTGTTTTTTAAATTTTTCACTACCCATGATAATGAGCATGGTATTATGCATATTCATGATGCAAATGCACACATGCATAAATTATGCATTTTCTTTTCTATTTTTCTTATTTTGTTTTCTTATTCTGTTTTCTTTATTTCTTTATTTCTTTTCTAGTCTTTCTTTTCTTTTCTTTCTATTTTTTTTTTCTATTCTTTCTTTCTTTTCTTGCCGATCGGACTTAGTTGAGGCATGGATTTGGAGCCTTGGCCTTGTGAGTGAATTCTCTAATTTTGGGTACAATCCTCATCCACACATACTTCTAACAGACTGTACATTTCTTCTTTCTGAATTCTGAGGCCACTCACTAAAGGCAGTGTGCATGCGGGACAATGTCACTCACGGCTTCCCATCACAACAAACTTCTCTTCTTTTTATCTTTTTTTTACACTTCTTTAAGAAAAATTCAGATTTGATTATTTTAATATTCTCATTTCTTTCTATTTTCTCTTAACATATTTAGGGCATTTTCATGCTCTTATGAATATGTATGCATGTAGATGGTTTCATGCTTATAATTCTTTCTAAATTCACATATTTAAATGCAATTATGCATTATGGAATGCAAACATGCCATTCTCTACCATCTACAAACACATCCCAAGGTAGGACATAATCATACTCATACACGCACTTATTCTTGGCATTTCATCAAACAATTAATGTGCACAAATCAACACTAATTTGGCTACACTTCTATCTCTATTTTGGGCCACCAAAAATTTGGAATAAACTCCTCCATAATTAACACCAAATCTGCCCAAAATACACATTTCAAAATTTTCACTTCAATTCTTCCAAATCTCATCCAAACATTCATCAAATAACAACTACACAAACACAACTTCTCATGGATAGGTTCTAATCATTATTCAACACCAAATCAATCAACAATTCTACATATAACACATATATATGCATAAAGAAAGTTCTCTACACAACATAACTTAAATCATACTTAGGGTAGGATTTACTTACTTTTGATATGAGCAAATTCAACCCTTTAAGAATCTCCTTTTATCAAACTCTCTTCCTCTTAAATCCTATGAGCATAAACCATCAAAATCAACACTTCAAATACTAAAATTCACTTCTTAGTGCAAGGATCTTACCTATAGAAGCTTAAGATTGAAAATCCACTCAAAAACACCAAAAACCTCTGAATTTCCTTCGAAGAAGAATTGAAGAATTTGAGAGAATATGGAGGTGAAAGTGGCGTGCAAATGAGTAAGAGGGGCTAGGGTTTCACTCTTCAGTTTGATAACATAAAAATTATATATTAGTTTCCCATTTTGCCCTTGCACTTTCTTTAAAATTCCATCTATGTCCCTTAATCAATTACCATAATGCCCTCATTTTTATTGCATTCTCCATGAAATTCTATCTCTTTCCACTCCCCACAATTTCAACTAATTTTGAGTGAAAAGACCATTTTACCCTTAATGCAAGTTTAAGGCATTTTCTTCACATTTTCTCAAAATAACTTTAGCAAAAATCAACTAAAGGTACAAGAGCATAAATTAAATTACGTACCTCCATGTGGGCGTTACAAGATTTGAGCTTTAATCTTGTGGATTCTTCAACTATGGGAGATCTCTACTCTTTTCTCTTTATTTCAATATGTTGACTGCTGTGTTTACTGTTTTTCTTGCTATTTGTGTTAATTTAGTTATGAACTAACCCATTTTGGGTTAGGGTTTTGATGTAATTCGGATTTCTATGGATTAATCAATTGAGTCTTGTTGCTTTTTACTCTATTGCATAGATTGTGTGGTTATTCTGATTTTTATTGATTTCACTTGTTGAACATGATGAGATTGAGAAATGAATATTATGAGCTTCTTGGGTATCACCATTGTTATTTGAATGCTGAGATAGATTTGAGAAACAATAAAATCAATTTAGGATTCCATTAGCTTAATGAACTTGGATTTGTTAATCTTCAATTTGGGGTGCGGAGATTAATAGGGAAAAGTAGGAATTCATAGCCTGAGAAGGTATGTTTTACAACTAGGGAATTCAATTTACAATCCGTGCATGTGAGTGTAAAAGTAGCTAATTTGTAGAATAATCCAGGATCCTAGTAAAGTCAAAACCCTAACCGTTTGCTTTACTTGATATTACTCTGCTTAATCTTGCTTTAAGTAATTAGTCTTTTAATTGAGTTGTAGATTTTGCTTTTAGTTTAGTTTTAGATTCTTCCATAAATCAAACACTTTTGGTTCTCTCAACTTGAGAACAAATAGGAAAATCAGTGCTTAGCAATTAATCCTTGTGGGAACGATACTCACTCATCACTTTATTACTTTGTTCGACTAGGCACTTGCTATATTTGCATGTTGTAGTACAAAACATCACAATGCAAACGCGAAGAACAGACGGGAACGATGAAGCAGAAGGCAATAGGTATAAAATGAAGTTTTTTTTTTTTCTTGAAGTTTTTTCTTTTTTCTTTGCTCACAAAATTTGGCACTTGTTTTGGAGAAGTCGTATTGGAGAAGCTAATGTTTTTCACAAATAGAAAAAAAAAAGGTAAATTAAAAAAAAAACAATTTATTAGTTATGGACAGTCGTCCATATTATATGGACCACGTCCTTTATATGGACTCCGTCCATAACATAGGAAAGGCGTTTGAAAAATTTGTTTTAAAATTTTTGTATTAATTGAAAGTATTGACGGACGTCCATTATATGTTGACGCCCGTCCACAAGTAGGGACGTTTGTCCACTAAATAATGGGCAGGCGTCCAAAAATTGTTTTTTTTTTTTTAATTTACAATATGGACAGGTGTCCGTATATGTGGACGCCATCCAAAAATTGTTTTTTTTTTTAAATTTACAGTATGGACAGGCGTCTCTATATGTGGACGCTGGTCCAAAATTCAGGGACGACCATCCAAAACTGATGAACAGGTGTCCCTGAATTTCGGCCATAAATTATTTTATTTAAATTATGGACGGGCGTCCATACATGTGGACACCCATCCATTTTAGGGACGACCGTCCAAAACTATGAACGGCGTCTATTATTTTTGTTTGTAAGGTTTTTTCCATTTATGATGAACGGGCGTCCTTAAATGCGGACTCCCGTCCATCGTAAGTGAAGACCCTCCATAGTTGATGAATGGCCATTCACTGGCAAAATATTTGTGAGTGAAACGTGGCTTGTGTGAGTCACGGACACATAATTCGGTGTAAGAATCTGTGCGCAATCCAGTGTCTGTAGCATTATTGATATGTTCACGCTATAAACAGGATTATTAGTGGAAACACACAAAATTTGCCTATGTTGTTTTCACTCTTTAAAATCATTTTTTGTAACACCCACATCAAGGTACGTATTTTATTTATGCCCCAATACCCTTAGTTGAATTTCTTGGAGTTATCTTAGGCAAATGTGAAGAAAACTCTTTAAAAACTTCATTAGGGGTTAAATGGTCTTTCACTCATAATTAGATGAAAAAGTGGGGAGTGAAAGGAAGTAAAATAATGTGAAGAAGATAATAGAAATGAGGGTAATTTGGTAATTGACTAAAAGATATAGATGAGATTTATAGAAAGTGCAAGGGCAAAATAGGAATTATATATAATATGCCTATTTTGCCCTTGCACTTTCTAATAAATCTCATCTATATCTTTTAGTCAATTACCAAATTACCCTCATATATATATATAGTTATAAGGTTTCATTAGACTAAACCCTAACCATTTCTATCCCTTGTACACGCCACCCCTCACCCTTTTTCTCTCAAACTTCTTCACCAAATTTCAAAGAGAATTCATAGGATTTGGCTTAAATTTTTGTAGATTTTCAATCATAAGGCATCCAAAGGTAAGATTCTAGCACAAAGGTGTGTGATTAAACTTTAAAGTTTTAAATTCTTATGATTTTATATGATCTAGGTCCAAGAGGAAGAGAATTTTAGCAAAGGGAGGTTATATCACTAGTGTTGTGGAAATTCAAGGTAAGTAAATCCAATTTTAGTTTTGATTTGAGCAATAATTGTGTACTTTGATTCTTGTATGTTTGTATGTGATTGTATGGTGGGAATTATTGGCTGTTTTGATGTTGAATGATGTGTAAATTTCCAGCCATGAGAAGCAGTGCATGAGTATGCGGTGATTTGGTGGAATTATGGATGAAATAAGAAAGAATTATTGATGAAATTTTGAAGTGTTGAAAATTGTTGAATCCGGCCAGATTTGAAGCTAAATTAGTGAGTTTTTTGCTCTAATTTTGGTGGATTTGGAGAGATGTGGAAGTGTGGCCAACTAAGTATTTGCATGTGCATATGAATTTTTTGATGAAAATTCAAAGAGAAATGCATGCATGAGTTGGTTAAATCTTATTGAAGAAGTTGTTAGAGAAAGGAAAGAATTGGAGTAGAAAGGTTATGTTAGGCTTAACTAAGTGTAAATTTTAGTATTCAAGAGTGCATTTTGTTATGCCTAGATTTAGAATATTACTTGGTCATGTTAGTTCAATGAGATAAATGACTCTTAGTGCATGGTTCAAGTTACTTGAACCTTTAGTCTTTCTTGAATAGCACATTATTTTTAGTTATTGAATTAGAAATTGTGAAACTTATAACTTTGGGAAGTGTTAGAAAGGATTGTATGTTAAATTGTTACTTTGATATAGCATTGTTGATAGTAGAGAATGGTATTGAGGAAAATGTTAGCAAAAATTGAGAGAAAGAAAGAAAAGAAAATTACTTTGTAGATTCATTTTAAGCTAATATGTAAATATGTATATTTTCCTACTTATTAAAGAATATAATTGTAGAATTTCCATAACTTGGGAATTTATTTAGAAATGTGTATAGAATCTTTTTCAGAGATATAGCATATTATGTTAGAAGGTTGTTGTGATAGGGAACCCCGAGTGACAGAGATGCAAAAAATTCCTACATGCACACCGCCATGAGTGAAAAACAGAATCTGTACAGTCCGTTAGAAGTGCATGTGGATGAGGACTGTACCCAAAAAGAATTTCAGAATACACTCACACGGCCAGGGTTCCAAATCCATGCCTTATCCTAGCCTGATCGACAAACCAAAATAGAATAAAGAAAAAGAAAGAGAAACACAATAAGAGACAGAAAACATAAAAGAAAATTTATTTCTTAGAAAAAGTTTATTATTGTAACACCTGCTCTCCATGACTATTTTTATAATACATACTATGTAAATTATAGTTATACATAGCATATGGAAGATAGTGGGCTCAAATTTATTCTTTACTCATAAAAAATACAAAATACAATGTATTAAAAACTTTCTACTTAATACAAAACATCATAGCTGGTGGATAGTGGTGCCAATACTCTCCACTCCTCGATGTCCATCCGACCGCTGCTTCTATTTCCTGCAAAACAGAGAAGAACAACGGGCTGAGCACAAGAATGCTCAGTACGTAAATCCTCTACTACCTGTCCCCACAACTCACTCTTTGGTTCTTTCCTTAATTTACCGTTCTTCTATTTCTAATTCTCACTGTTTTTCTCTCTCTTTCTAATACTTTTATTCTCCTTTAACTTTGTTCTGCTCTTTTTATTCTTTTTTTCTCTCTGTTCTTATTCTTTTTTCTCCTTCTCTTATTCTTACTCACCATGAAGGAAAATCATGGTTCTCTCTTATTCTCATCATACGCACCATGAAGGAAAATCATGGTTCTCTCTTATTCTCATCATACTCACCATGAAGGAAAATCATGGTTCTCTCTTATTCTCATCATACTCACCATGAAGGAAAATCATGGTGCATGATTGTATGAGCTGTACATGCAATTAATACAAAAGAACTGCATGTTTCTTTCTTCTACTCTCGATTCTTACTAGCTCAAACTCTCTCATTCTTTCTCATACTCTTTCTTTCTATCTCACTCCTTCTCAAGCTTTCTCATTCTTTAATTCTCTCTATTATCTCTTTCTCATTTCTCATAATTCATTTCTACTAACTCGCTCTTTGAATGTCACGGCCCCATCTTACCAGAGGCACGGCCAGGACTTCTCCCACTCTACGTGACTTCTACTGATTCTCTTTTTGTCTCTCTTTCTCATAACTCTTTTCTGTTAACTTTTTGTTGTAGGTCACGACCTCATCTTACCGAAGGCACGATTGGGTACTCATCCCACTCTTCGTAACTCTACTCATTGTCTCTCTTTATTCTTTCTCATGTTAACTCATTCTTCCTTACTTGCATGTCACGGCCTCATCTTATTGGAGGCACGGCTGGGACTTCTCCCACTCTACGTGACTTCTACTGATTTCTCTACCGATTGGATTTGGTCATGCATGGAAACGGAACCCTTGGCCACATGAGTGTATTCTCTCTCTCTATGAATGTCATAGCCCCATCTTACCGGAGGCACGGTTGGAACCTCATGTTCCACTCTTTGTGACGGTCATGGCCTCATCTGACCGGAGGCACGGTTGGGGATCACAAAGCGCCCACTCTCGCGACTTCATTCATCACTCACGGGTTCCCCATCGCATAACCTACTTTATTCTCTTCTTTTACTCTTAGAGTAGTTTATTCACAAAGATCTCTACTCTTGCTCAAGCTAATACTCATCTCTTTCTCAAGCTAGTACTCATAGTATAGCTTAACTCTTAGAGTAGTTTATTCACAAAGATCTCTACTCTTGCTCAAGCTATTTCTCAATGCATAACCAATACATATGGATGGCTCATCCTCATTAATGCACTCAAGAAATGCCAACATGCAATGTTGAAAGAATTATGGTTCTCTACTCATACTCATGCTTCTCTTAGGCATTTCATCAAACAACTCATGTGCATACAAAAACTCTACTTTATTGAGAACCCTATTTCTCTCTTAGGCCATCCCAAAATTGGAGGAAATTCTCTTGCATGATCTCATTCCCTGTCAAGGAAACACACTCCCAAAAATCTATTCCAACCTCTTCCAATCTCAATCAAACTCAACTCATCATCATGCAAGTAGAACACTTCTCATAACTCAAATATATTCACAATCAACATAAATAACTAGTCATATCATCTCAATCTCTACACAAGCATAATATAAACATGCATAAAGAAATCTCTACTCATTAGATTCCTTAAATCTCAACTTGAGTTGGATTTACTTACCTCATACTTGAGTAGTCTCCACTAAAGCTCTCTACTCTTGTTAGACCATAGCTTTCCCTTATTTCCTCTTCTTGCTTAGGATCACTTCTTTGTCAAATTCCAACCAAAACTCTCAAAAATCCCTTGAAAAATTGAGTGAGAAATTGAGAGAAAATGAGGGATGAAGAGGCAGTGGAAATGGGTGAAATGAAGGGGTTTAGAGAACTCAACCCTTATTAACTCATATAATATACACTCTTTCCCATTTTGCCCTTACTCTTTCTTGAAAATTCCACCTTTATCCTTTAATTCTTTACAAAATCACCCCCATTTTACACTATTCTCCATGAAATTTCCTTACATTTTACTCGCCACTTTTCCTGCTAATTAGGGGTAGAAAGGTCATTTTACCCATATGGTCAATTCTCTAGAAACTTCAAGAAACTTTTCTGCCGTCTCGTCGCCATGGGGAAGAAATTTCCGTCGCCTCGGCGAAACATTCCAGAACCGACACCGCCAAACACAAAGCCAACGTCGCTGCGGCGAAGCTTCTTCCTCGCCCCAGTGAAGGCTGCAACTCCAAAATCTGCCAAGTCTTGATCAATTCCATGGTAAAACTCAACCAAACCCAAAACATAAACTCAACCAAGGGCCAACCAAACAACATGAACAATATACAACAATTCAGTAACCCTTTAGGCCATGCCATAAACAATGGCTACGTATCTCAAGTGGGGCATTACAATTATTTTGCATATGTATTATGCTACTTGCATTAACTAGAATTTCTTATGTGCTCGACTATGTACATTTTTGTTAATTGTCCTTGCACGTCGGCAAGTAGCAAATTAGAATAATAGAAAAGAATGAAGAATAATAGAAAAGATTGAAGTGAGAAAAGGAAAGCCAGAATGTGAGCAACGGAGGAAAAACAATAGTGCAGATTGGTTTACTTACTAAGCAATTTGTGCTCACTCCGTTATTTTACTGTTTTACAGGTACTAGATGAAATACGACCAGGTGGGACGTCATTAAGCGGAGGAGTTTGTCAACACTGTCCAAGGATATTTTGTACTTATTAATTTATATTAGTTATTTTTTGTATATATTTGTATAAATTAAAGTTAGCGTTTTTGAATTTTACATTATATACATATATGTATATATGTTTTCAAAAATTATTTAGTGGATTTTATCATATATCTCTCAAAGAATTACTAGCTACGGAGAATATTACATTTTTTCTATTATCCCATTTGGATTAAAAAAGAGAATATATATTTGTTTACTTATTGAAACTATTATTCTAAAAATTAAACCAAATTTAATAAGATTTTTTCCATTGAAAATGAAAAGAGGGGGACTTGTTTTTTTTTTGTTTTTTTTAATCATATTTTATTCAACTCAAAATATTTAGATTATTTTAACCCCCTACATTTGTTAATTTGGCTAAACATCCCTAATAAAAGTTTCAAAATTAACTAAAGCACCCCATCTAGCAACCACATTCGTCGACAGCCAGAAGTGCCAGAACGACGCATGACCGACTACTGGTCATGTGCCAATCTTGCTATTTCTGGCTAGATCTATGGCCAAAGTTCTGGCCGTTGACAATGACCAGATTACGGATGTAGATCTGGCTAGAAAAGGCCAAATCGGAACACGACTGACTAGATCCAGTCAGTCGTGCACCATTCTGGTGATTGCAGGTGGTCAGTAGTAGCTTAGGGGGTGGGGGTGTTTTTGTTCATTTTTAAACTTTTATTATGGGGGGTGTTTAGCTAAATTAACAAATATAGGGGGTTAAAATAATCTAAATATTTTTTAGAAAATATTTTCCAAAAATGTATCAAACAACTTTTTAGCGTTTTATTTAACTCTGATATAATTTTTAGATATTATACTAATTACATTCTCAGAATCTCATCCTATTTGATTTAATCCAACTCAATTCAACTCAAAATAGTTTTTTCAGAATAACAAATTTCAAATAATCTACCAAACATGCCCAAATAATGTTTAGGATAACCATGTAGACCCTAAAAAAAAAAATACCTTTTTACCCCAATATTTTTAGAAATTACTGCATATGAACAGTTACTTTTACACTCTTTTACTCGCTCTTTTATCATGTGACAAGTATAGAAGAAGACAAAGAGAATGAAACAAAACCAAAATAAATAAATAAATAAAAAGTGATAATTTATTGGTTAATTTTTTATCTCTTGTAAGAGAGTGAGAAAGAGAATGCAAAAGTGAGTGTTCGTAGCAGTTCTCATCTAGTTATTACAAGAATTTTTAAAAATGGTGTTTTTTTAAAGAATATTAAAAATAATTTTAAAATGTAAAAAATGAAAATGTATTCGACATATTTATCAAAAAAAAAAAAAAAAAAAAAGGAAAAATAATATTATCTACCCACTTGATAAAACCTCTTCAAATTATTAATGCTTATTTGAAATATATCAATGCTTGATTCATGTTTCCAATGTTGTGTTAAAAATATTGATTTGGAATTAAAATTTTGGTTTTGGTAGAAAAAAGAAAATAAATGAATTATTTATTTAAATTTGTTGTAATTGGCCATCCACTACCTTAACTTTGAGGCGGTGAATGGGGGGAGGGGGCATTGGCTATAAAAGACCCCCCTCCCCTTCGTTTTATTACCACTTTTAAGTGAAAAGAAAAGAAGTTTTACAGCTGCCTTTCGACTTTACTAAGCATTTTGTCTTCCTTAATATATTACACTTATACCACTAAAATTACAAGAAGTTATCAGCATGAAGAGTTTAACAAGTGTAACGATGCACGCCTATTGAAAGATGGACTTCAAAACTAAGACATCGATATCCAGTAATGGTGGAGACATTTGTATAGTAGACAATGCAACAATGCGCACCATCCTTTGGGATAGAAAATATTTCTTAGGTTTGACCTTTACTGAGGGTAAAATAAATAGCATATCAGGATTTGCAAATATAATTGAGGGCTTTGGAAGAGCAACACTCGTGTTACCAAGTGGAATTAAATTAAGTATCCATGATGCTTTATATTCTAGCAAATTTAGAAGAAACTTGCTTAGTTTCAAAGATATACAACTCAATGGATACCACATTGAAACTTTAAGTGAAAATGATGGAGAGTTTCTATGCATCACTGCTAATATTTCATGCCAGAAGCATGTACTGGAGAAACTCCCTGCTTTCTCATCAGGGTTATATTACACATTCTTGAAGACTGTTGAAGTCTATGCAGTTATGAACCAGAAGTTCATTGATCCTAAACTTTTTAATATTTGGCATAACCATCTTGGTCACCCAAGATCCACTATGATGCTTAGAATCATAGAAAACTCACATGGGCACCCATTAAAGAACTTGAAGATTCTGTCACTTAATGAGAGTGCTTGTATTGCTTGCTCACAAGGCGAATTGGCACCCATTCATCACTAAAGTTAGTGTAAAATCCCCATCATTTTTACAAAGAATTCAAGGGGACATATATGGACCTATTCATCCACCAAGTGGACCTTTTCGCTACTTTATGGTACCGATTGACGCATCTGCATGTGGTCACATGTTTGTCTACTATCTACCCATAATTTTGCCTTTGCTAGATTGCTAGCACAAATTATCAAATTATGGGCACACTTTCCTGATTACCCAATTAAAGCAATCCGTCTGGACAATGCTGGTGAGTTTACCTCAAAGACATTTGATGATTATTGTACAACAATGGGAATTGATGTTGAGCACCCAGTACCACATGTACATACCCATAATGGTATGGTAGAGTCATTTACAAAGTGTATCTAATTAATTGCAAGAACTGAAATATTACGTATGCAATTATCAACTTCTGCTTGGACTCATGCTATTTTACATGCTGTAACGTTAATTCGCCTAAAACCCACTGCATATCATCAATACTCCCCAATACAGCTTGTATTTGGACATCAGCCTAATATATCCCATTTAAGAACTTTTGGTTGTGTTGTGCAAGTTCCAATTGCACCCCCTCAACGCACCAAAATGGGACCCTAACGTCGTTTGGGAATATATGTTAGCTATGACTCACCATCTATCATCAGATATCTTGAGCCCTTGATGAGCGATTTGTTTACAACACTTTTTATGGATTGCCATTTTGATGAGACAACATTCCCACCTTTAGGGGAAAAGGTAAAGCCTCCTAAAGTAAGGCTTGAACTTTCTTAGAAAGTGAATTCTATGCCTCATTTAGATTCTCGCACATCTCCATCTGAAATTGAAGTGCAAAGAATAACACATTTGCAAAATATTGCCAACTGAATGCATGATGCATTTACAGATGCAGCAAAAATAACGAGATCATACATTCCTATTGTTAATACATCAGCAATAATTGATGTTACCAATGATAAATCCATGTGGGTAGCGATCAATTCGTTTGTTACATGCCAAAAGTGTGGTAGGCCTATTGGAGCCAAGGATATTGTTTCTAGGAAATGAAAGGCACAAAACCAAACGGGTGCCAATATTGACAACATAGGAACAATTGCTGATTCCACACCTTCTAAACCAACACCAAAAGAGTTAATTGAAGATTCATGTAATATCTCAATATGCAAGAACATAAAAATGAAGAAATTTCTTGATGAGAATCCAAGCCCATCATATTCTTTAAACATGTAAGAGAGTTCATTGAAGATTCATGTAATATCTCAATAGGCAAGTATTCACTAAGTATCTTATAGAGAGAATCTAGAGAATTGCTAGCTTAAAAAAAGGTGTTCATCTAAAGTTTTTATCCTTAATCCAGTTATAACATACCATTACACAATGACTATTTCTCACATATATAAATCCACATTAATTCCTTCATTGAGACAGTGTGTGCAATCCTTTTGCCAGCATGATGTCTCCTGACCACTACAATCTAATACCTGCAAAATAAAGAAAGCAATGGGGTGAGCTATAAATGCTCAGTAAGTAAACCAAATCTAACTATGCTCTTACTCTGCTGTCCCCATTTTCGCTATACTGCTTCTAAATTTCTGCTTGCTTTCTCTCTTTATTCTTAGGCGTACTACTTAGTAGTCTTCTATTTGTTTCTCAAATCTTTCCAAATCCTTCTAGTGTTGTGCTATTCTTTATCATTTTATTTCTCTTCTCAACTAAATTATAACTTTCTGTTTCTTTCTTTACTCAACGAATCACTAAATTTCCTTGCTATTTGACATGTTTCTAATTTCTGTTCTTTTCTAGCATGTATCTAATTTATGTTCTTTTCTTGTATATTTATAATTTCTTTTCTATTCTCGTAGGCTTCTATTTTCTTTTCTTCTCTATTCTTATGGGTTTCTATTTTCTTTTTCTTCTCTATTCTCATAGGCTTCTATTTTCTTTTCTTTTCTATTCTCATGGGTTTCTATTTTCTTTTCTTCTCTGTTCTCATGGGCTTCTATTTTCTTTTCTTGGCTAGTCAGATACACAATAATAAAATAAACTGATTAATCTATGCATAAATGCATGAGATGCAATGCACATAAAATGTCTGATGCATATGTAAATAATCATGTTTTTATTCTTTCTGAAAATTCTTTTCTAAGTCTTTCTGAAATTATTTCTCTTTCTTTCTGAAATTCTTTATGTTTTCTATTTCTTATTCTATTTTTCTTTCTTTTTCTGAAATTATTTATGTATTCTATTCTGATTTGCCAATCGGACTAGGCAGAGGCATGGATTTGGAACCATGGCCGTGTGAGCGTATTCTGAAATTCTTTTTGAGTACAGTCTTCATCCACATGCACTTCTAACGGACTGTACAAATTTTGTTTTTTCTATTCTGATGTCACTCATTGATGGCGACGTGCATGTGGGAAACTTCTGCATCTCTATCGCCACTAGCTAACGCAGCGAATGCTCACAGGTTCCTTATTGCAACAACCCTCTGAAAACATGCTCTGTAAATCTGCAAAATAACTAGCTAGACATTTTCCAATAATTTTAAAATTTCTGAAATATATGCTATGCTATGTCATGCATTTATATGCTGTCTATGCATGATCCCAAAATACGTGTCTGACTCTGGCATGTATTCTATTAATTCTAAGGCTTTTATTTCATTACTTTTCTGGAAAGCCCAAAGTTCTATTCTAGCAACACGCTTAATTTAAACATTTTCTATTTTATTCTTTATTTCTGAATTCTATGCATCATGTGTACGTACGCAATTCTATAATTTCTACATAATTCCTTAATTCTATCATGCTATGTAAAATATACACGTACACAAGTACATTATCTCTCACAAATTCTACTCTTCTATAATTCTATTAGTGAGATATTAAAACAGCACAACTTAACTAGGGAATGAATTCTACATTTTGGGCAATCTAATTTCTTCTATAAAAGCTATGCCACAACATAGGTATTAAGTCTACTAAATTGTCCAATTATGCTACTAGATTTTCTCAAACTTATATGTCACATAACCATGTCATTAAACAACTCCCTAATATTTTTCTAATGTAACAAACATGCCTTGTACAACTTTCTAAATACAAATCTCAATGCCATGAATTTGCATTCTTTTACATGACCATCAACTTCAATTGTTATACATGCCCTTCTTTCTTCTTTTCTTTTGGCTACATTCTATACATTAATCTATAATGCCATTTTAATCATTGTAAATTCAATCTAACATATGGCACAACATATATACTTTGGCAAAATTCTATTTTTTTTTTTATTAACATTCTTAACTAAACTTTTGGTCAATACAACATATTCTCAAGATCTTCTAGCACAATTCTATAGCTTGTAATATATAATAAGGCATGAAAACTATACTCATACCAATCAATTTCTAAAATGGTCATGTATTTAAGACATAAACTAAACTTCTATTTCTTTGATATTTATACTTGGGAAAGCTTTTCTATTCTTTATACAATAAAATCACTTATTACATATTGTTTATAACTAATCTCAAAAGAAGAAAAAACAATATACTCATTTGGCCAAGCCATTCTTTGAATGATCTTTATAATTTCAAGCATACAAGCTTGACAATTTATGGTGGCATATTGTAATATTATAATATAATCACCCATCTTTTACTATCATTAATTCTACACTATAGCAACAATTTAATATGCAATTCTTGCCATCATTTTTCTAAAGTCATAAGTTTCAAAACTCATAATTCAATAACTAAATACAATATGCCATTCAAGCTAATGCTAAAAGTTCAAGCAACTTGAACCATGCACTAAAGGCCATTCATTTCATTGAACTAACATGACCAAGTGATATTCTAAATTTTGGCATAACAAAATGCACTCTTGAATACTAAAAACTTACACTTGGTTAAGCCTAACATAACCTTTCAACTCTAATTCTTTCATTTCTCAAACAATTTCTTCAATAAGATTTAACAAACTCATGCATGCATTTCTCTTTGAATTTTCATCAAACAATTCACATGCACATGCAAATACTGGGTTGGCCACACTTCCACATCTCTCCAAATCCACCAAAATTGGAGCAAAAACTCACCAAACTTAACTTCAAATCTGGCCGGATTCAACACTTCCAAATTCCAACATCAACTCATCAAAATTTCATCCAAAGTTCAATTAAAACATCACATCTACATAACTACTCATCTTGGACGAACTTCTACACATTATTCTCCATCAAACTAGCATCTAAACAACTAATACTTCTTATCATACATCATACACAAACACTCAAGAATCAACTTACACATATACTACTCAAATTAAAGCTTAGATTGGGTTTACTTACCTTTTTCTTGGAAGAATCCTTTTCTTTGCTTCCTTTGCTCACTTTCTCCACTGATTCATGCTAAAACAGATAAATTCATGAGAACTCATACTTATAAAACACAAAGCACAAACTTTTGCTAAAATTCTTACCTTAGAAAGCCACAAAATGAACATATATTCACTTAGGTATGAATTCTCATGTAATTCTCTTGGAAGATTTTGAAGAAATGGAGGAGAAATGGGGGAAGAAGGTGGCATGCCCAAGGGATGAGAATGGCAAGGGTTTTGTCAATTGAAGCCTTATAACTAATAAAATATATATATTCCCATTTTGCCCTTGCACTTTTATGATAATTCCAATTATGCCATACATGCATGTACCGATATATATATATATGTATATTCCCATTTTACCCTTGCACTTTTATGATAATTCCAATTATGCCATACGTGCATGTACCGATATACCTTCACTTTTCAATGGATTTAACACATGTTCTTGGTCATTTTCACTCCCCACTTTTTCATCTAGTTGTGAGTGAAAAAACCATTTTACCCTTATTCTTTAATTTCTTTCTATTGCTTTACAAACATGTATTTATCTCGGCATCACGTCACATGTATTTTTCATAATCTTTCTACCACTCTATTCTCATGGCTAGAACACTTAATACATTATATTTATCATACACACTTTTCACTTGAACACATGATTCTGTGTGAAATGACCATTTTGCCCCTACTGAAACTTTTATGGAATTCCACGATAAAACTAGTTAAGTATATTCACTATGACTATGAAATAATCCCTACCATATTTCTAAATGTGGGTATTACAATTCAAGGACCCCAAGATGGACAACATTCAGCCTAAGCACTCAAGGAAGCTCACAAGCTTGTCCAAGAGGTGTTAAGGGTCCAAGACATGGCACAGGCCCTTTTTTGTAGCCCAAGTCGTGGAGATCAAGTGCCAAGTTGTGGATGCTATTTGGTTCAAATGTTGAAGGAAAATCAAGCAAATTGTGATTAGGGACATAGATCCTTAATTTAAGGAAAGGTTGTCCATAGCATTAAATGGGTATGGCTTGCACTTTTGATATTGTATGGTGGGGAATTATTCTTAGTATTTTGTGTAATATTTAGTTGTAATATTTATGTAATATTTGTTAGGGTAAATTCCCATGTTTTGTAATGCCTATTTAAAGGCCACTCTTTCATAGTTTAAAGTAGACATTGAATATTGCATGAATAGTATTTGCCTTGGAGAATTGTTTTTCTCTTGAGTTCCTTTACCCAAGTTCGGCGAAACTTGGTGGTGGATAGATCTTTCAAGCTAGTGGAGTTCCTTTAGGCTTGATTGATCCTTGGTCATCTTTCTTGTAAGTTAATTTCCCTTGGTTACATTTCATCTCATTTCCGGGTTTGATTTGCCTTGTTTGTGATCCCATTTGTGTTGTGTTTGCAAGTATAGTGAGTTTGAGTTGATTGAATATAGATAAAAGGTTTTGCTCTAAGTTGTCATAAGGATTGTGTGTGCTTGTGGAGTGTTGGCTGGATTTGATTTAGGGTGTTACAAGTGAGTCCTAATTTAGGTTGAGTTAGAATTGGTTGAAGTAGGGTGATATATGAATTGAAGTTGCATGAATTCATATCAATTTGGTATTAGAGCTATGGTTGTGGATTGAATTTGTGATGATTGGAGTTGTGATAGATTCAAAAAAATTGTAAGGAAGTGTTGAGTGTGTGTAGTTCGGCCAAGCCATCTATTGCCAATTCTTGAGCAAAATTTTTTTCTTTTTCATTGAACACTATTCCAAGAACCAACTTGACACCTCATCCAAACCTAACCAATTCCATCCAAATTCAACTAAAACCAATCCCATTTCAACCAAAAAGCCCTAAACACTAACCATCTACATAAACACCATTCACTAACCTAATTACATATTACTATTTCCCAAAACCAAATTACCCAAATTTCATCCTCTCACCCTTCACTCCTTAAATAACATTATTCCACTATTCCAAAGTGACATTGTTCACCCAAAGTTACTATTCACAATAGCTAAAACTCACCCAATTTTCATGGCAAACAATACCACTTCCTCCCCAACTTCACCCCCACCACCATGGGAGTGTGCCAACCTAAAAATCCAAGAGGAACTTGATGATGTAAAGAAGAACATGTCCAACATGATGGAATTGATGGTTAACATGTCTAAGGACATTGCTAATCTATCCCAATCCAAATCCACCATTGAAGAAACCCTAAAACTGCCCCAATGAGAAGGTCGACCACACTACCGCCAAAGAACCATCATTAGGACACCACTATATATGGAAAACTTACAAGATAATAGTGCTTCCTCTAGTGAATCTGAGGCACCTAGGAGGAGAAGAGTTGATGATGATAGGGGTATCAAAATAGATTTGCCCGAATTTGAAGGTAGTCTAGGCCCTAATGCTTTCCTTGATTGGTTGAGTGATATTGAGAGAGTATTTGAGTTCAAGGGGTATTTGGATGAGAAGAAATGTAAGGTAGCTATTCTAAAGTTCAAGAGATATGCTTCCTTAAGGTGGGAAAACACTAGAAAGAAGAGAGAAAGAGAGGGGAAGACTAGAGTAAGGTCATGGGATAAATTGAAGAGGATGTTGAAAAAGAGGTTCTTGCTTGATAATTACAAGCAAGATCTCTGCTTGAGTTTGTACAATCTTAAGCAAGGGGATAGGAAAGTGTTAGGAAATGATCATACATGGCAGCGGAAAAAAAAATTATTTACATCACAGATCGTTCCTTAGAACCAAGATCAAGGCACAAATTTACAGTTTATACATTATTTAAGAATCTGCAGGAAAAATCAGTTTAGAGTTTAAGAAATCATACGCACGTTTGGAGGCTCCTCAACTGGTCTCTGAATGGGTTTTGCTATCGACCCAAGAGTAGGATCGAACCAATGTAGTCCACACGAAGATAACCCCAAGGAACTAAAGAGGGATTTGCTAGATCCTTTTTAGCCTTAAGAACCAAGAAGAAATCAAAAGATATTTGATTCAAGCAAAAGAGGCAAACTGGCGTGGGAGAAAAGGGGCTGGAATTTCAGTCTAAAATGATTGAATAAAAAAACTTATTTTAATTCACAAAGTGTTGCACTTATATAGTGCACACTTTGCCCTATTCCATCATGGAATGGGCTTGGGCACTAACCCAAACACCCCTTGTATCCAAACAGCCCCATTTAGATATTTTAATTTTAATTATCATTATCTCAATTCAACTCAATTAATATATATAATATATTAACATTGAACCATAATGATAATTTATTTAAATATATGCGAACACATATTTAAACGTAATCTCACTTATTTAATTTTAATATCAAATTAAATAAAGGCTACAACTAGGGGTGAGCGCGGGTAGCGGGTAGAACCGGATATATATATATATATATATATATATTAACATTTAACAATAATGATAATTTATTTAAATATATGCGAACACATATTTAAACGTAATCTCACTTATTTAATTTTAATATCAAATTAAATAAAGGCTACGACCTCAGTGTTAGGAAACGATCCAGTTACGCAGTGGAAAACAAAATATTTAACAACACGAATCATTCCATAGAACCAAGATCAGGGCACACATTTACAGTTTATATCAAGATAAGAATGTCCAGAAGATTAGTTTAGAGTTTAAGAAATCATACGCATGTTTGGAGGCTCCTCAAACTTTGTCTTTGAACATATTTTGCTACTGACCTAAGTGTAGGATCGAACCGATGTAGTCCACACGAAGATAATTGTAAGGAGCTAAAGAGGGATTTGCTAGATCCTCTTTAGCCTTAAGAAACAAGAAAGAAAAATCAAAGAATACTTTGATTCTAAGCAAAAAGCAATCTGGCGTGGGAGAGTGTTTTTGGGGCTAGAAAGTTTTCTTTCAATGAGTGAAATGAAATAATGAAAAATCTTACTCTCTCTCAATTAAACCTTTTTTTTTGTAGTGCAAGTTTAATTGCCCTATTTGCTTATGGAATAGGCTTGGGCTCCAACCCAAACACCCCTCGTTTCCAAATACTCCCATTTACATATTTTAATTTTGTTTATCAATATCTTAACTAAAATCAATTAATATATATATTTAATATATTAACATTGAACAATAATGATAATTTATTTAAATATATGCGAACACATATTTAAACGTAATCTCACTTATTTAATTTTTCTAACAAATTAAATAAAGGCTATGACTTCAGCAAATTTAATTGCACTGTGAAATTACCAAAATACCCTTTCGCCTAAAAAGACGAAAATGCCCTTCTTTCTTTCTGGCTCTTAAATTATCTTTTATGTGTGTGAACCATAAGCTCCTCATCTTACCGGCAATGTGTAGTATCGCGATTAACAACAATTAATCGTCTCACTAAACACAAACCAAGATTGGCCCCCAACAAGGCATCATGGCCACCCGATAGATTCGGATTCAACAAAGTAGCTACCTGTCAACGATATGATTACCGTACAATTCGATCCTTTCATCATCCGTTATCTCGACGAGATCGAGACATAGAAATAGCATCAACCTTTGGTTACTCTCGATATTGTGTATTCAGTTACTGGACCAATGACTTGTATTATAAACTGGATAGAGCAACAACTCAATCCCACTGTGGCCACAGTTTTAGTGTCATTGCCATTTACTGAATTGCGCCGTGAGATAACTTCTCCCTTACCCAGGAGCAATGAATCTTCTGTCTATCCACCATAGTCTTGATACACTCTTTGATGTAGCCAATCACTACTGTATTGACAGCTTTGACTAGAACTGTGTTAGACTAGTGTCAAACTACACCAATCGATGCACAAGGCACTCTGGTGATCTCAAGTCTAAGGATCACATGCACCACCATTCGTTAGAGGATTTGTTCCATAGACACTGAGGTTACTATCCATATGGAATCCTCTGGTGGGTCAGTTCAGTGAACTTGCCTATAGCAAGCACCCATGTGTTGCACCAGGTTGTCACCAAACAACCTTGACAAGTGAGATCAATCACTACCTTTCATAAGGTCGTTTAACACTATGATAGCCTTATCGTATTATCTATGCCCTTACTTCGGAATAATACTGGGGCTACGGGCATTTCTAGAATGGCCACCTTATGTGCTCATAGGGTTCTCACTATCAAGATTTGAAACACTTGATACCTACATCATGATTCTACCATTCTAAGGACATATATCAATACATACAATGATGATTTATGCGATATAGTATAAAATGCCTTCTATTGATCAATGAACATTATTACAAAGAGCCAATTCTACAATAATTGATTGGCTCTAGGGCATCTACTTTAACAATCTCCAACTTGCACTATAGCCAATCATTCATGTATTTAATATCAAATGATCTCAAGTGCCTTTCATGCTTCTACTGCGATAGAGGCTTTGTTAGTGGATCTGCGAGATTGTCGTCACTATGCACTTTACTGATCTGTATATCTTTCCTCTCAACAATCTCCCTAATGAGATGGAATCGTCTGAGTATGTGTCTAGACTTCTGATGAGACCGTGGTTCCCTGGTTTGAGCTATTGCTCCATTGTTGTCACAATAGATGTCTATTGGATCAACAATTGTGGAAACCACATTAAGTTCGGTGATGAACTTCTTAATCCATACTGCCTCTTTGGCCGCATCTGATAATGCAATATACTCAACCTCCATTGTAGAGTCTGCTAGGGTGCTTTGCTTGGAGCTTTTCCAGCTCACTACACCCCCGTTGAGACAAAATACAAACCCTGATTACGATCGATAATCATCTTTTTTCGTTTGGAAACTAGCATCATTGTATCCTTTTACAGTGAGCTCATCTTCCCCTCCATAAACCAAGAACATATCCTTAGTCCTCTTCAGGTACTTAAGAATGTTCTTGACAGCCATCCAGTGACGCTCACCTGGATCTGATTGATATCTACTACAAGTGCTCAAAGCACATGAGACATCAATCCGAGTACATAACATGGCATACATGATGGATCCAATTGTTGACGCATATGGGATCCTCTTCATCCTATCTCTCTCATATCACGGTTCTACCATTCTAAGGACATATATCAATACATACAATGATGATTTGCGCGATATAGTATAAAATGCCTTTTATTGATCAATGAACATTATTATAAAGAGTCAATTCTACAATAATTGATTGGCTTTAGGGCATCTACTCTAACATCAATAACATGCCAAACAATGTCATTCTAACAAAGATAATAATCTGGTGAGACATTAAATAAATAAATAAATAAAAAAACCCTCAACTTAAGTATATTAAGTCACGTATGCCTTCCATCACCATGGTTTTAATCAAACCACTATTCGTCAGAACCTTGTTCGTCAAAGCGAAGGGTACACTTCTACTAGTGGGAGGTTAAAATTCATTAGAGTTTTCCTTAATGGTGATATGTCGACTTAAAATGATAGTTTTGCTTGTTCGCCAAAGCAAAGGTTGATAAACACGTCATAGGCATAGTAAAGAAGTATACTCGTTGTGTGTACATGGTGACATGTAGTGTCCACTCTACTGATACTGAGAATCATGCTTGAAGACAATGGCTTCGGTCATCGTATTGTGTGATTGGCTTGTTGGCTTACTCCACATTTGAAGTTGGTAGTGGGAGCTATCAACTCGTGTGAATTAAGTTTGTTGGTCTACCTAATCAACCCATTTTGGCTTGTTTGCCAAAGCGAAGGTTTGAAATGGGCTAGATGAGATCTCAGTCCACTAGGAAAGCCAACGGGCTTTCCCGAGTTAATAGTGAGGGCTATTGGCTTGAGGAAAATAGTGGGAGCGATTATTTAATAAAAGCCCTTATTAAATAATGAAAATAAACATGATAATAACTTTACTTTTCTATATTGTAGATTCATTTAAAATGAGCAATATCAACCTATGATCGATAATCGAGAAAGAAAATAGGTTGGATGGATCTAATTTCTCGGACTGGTACCGAAATCTTCGGATTGTACTAAAGTCCAAAAAGAAATTATATATCCTTGACAAGCCTTATTTAGCTGAGCCTGATCTTGATGCCAATCAGGAAGTAAAGGAAACTTACCAAAGGTTCTTTGACGATGTTGATACTATTTAATGCCTTATGTTAGCATCGATGACATCTGAGCTGCAAAAGCAGCATGAGAATATGGACGCTGCCGCCATAATTTTGCACCTCAAGGGGCTTTTTGAAGGAAACGCTTGACATGAGAGGTACAAGGTGTCGAGTGCGTTGTTTAGAAGTCGCATGACTAAGGGAGCCCAAGTTGGTCCTCATGTGCTGAAGATGATTGGGTACATAGAGAGGCTTGAGACTTTGGGATTTGGGCTGGATGCAGAATTACAAGTGGATTTAATTATGCAATCCTTACCTGATAGTTTTTCATCGTTCATAATGAACTTCAATATGAACACCATGATGAAACCTCTGTCAAAGCTTTTGAACGTGCTGAGGACTGTAGAGCAGGACATGAAAAAGTCCAAGCCTATTTTACTGGTTGTTGCCAGTAAAGGAAAGGGTAAGGGCAAGGGCAAGGGCAAGGGAAAGGGCAAGGCCAATCCTAAGCCCAAGCCTAGAGGACAGGATGCTCTCAAGCCAGAGGGTGGCATTGGGAAATGTGGGAAGGTAGTCTACTTCTATTGTGGCAAGCTTAGCCACTGAAGGAAACACTATAAGGCTTTCGTCACAAACGAGAAGAAGTCAGATGTTTCGACTTCAAGTATGTATATGATTGAGATTAACTTCTCTCCTTCAACATCTTGGGTCATTGACACAGGATGTGGTACTCACATTTGTACTGATATGCAGGGACTAAGGCAAAGTAGATTGCTCGCCAAGGGAGAAGTTGACCTACAAGTTGGAAATGGAGCACATGTGGTTGCATTAGTTGTAGGGACTTATAGTTTGTCTTTCCCTACAAGCTTATTATTAGAACTCAAAGAATGTTATTTTTACCTACGATTTCTAGAAACATTATTTTAGTATCCGCTTTGGATAATATAGGATATCATTTTGAAATTTATAATGAATTGTTGTCTTTTAGTTTGAATGGTATTTTATTTGGAATTGCAAGGTTATATAACGAATTATATGTTCTTGATTTAAACAATAAGGATATTCTCAACATTGAAACTAAGAAAGCTAAACATAGCGATCAAAACCATACAGACCTCTGGCATTGTAGATTGGGTCATGTTAATCAGACCCGCATTGCAAAACTACAAAGGGATGGAGTTTTGGACCCTTTTGACTTCCAGTCATTTGAGCTATGCGATCATGCCTTTTAGGCAAGATGACCAAGTCAAAGTGAAAGGGCTACTGAACTGTTAGGCATCATCCATAGCGATGTATGTGGTCCACTGACAGTTGAAACCAGAGGTTGGTATTCCTGCTTCATCACATTTACTAATGATTTCAGTAGATATGGTTATGTCTACCTCATGAGACGTAAATCTAAAGCCTTTGATAAGTTCAAAGAATTCAGGAATGAAGTACAAAATATGTTGAGCAAAAGTATTAAGGCTCTTCGGTCAGATCGAGGAGGTGAATACTTAAGCTCAGGGTTTTCTAAATACCGCAGGAATGTGGGATAGTGTCACAACTCACCCCTCAGTATACAGCCCAACACAATGGAGTCTCTGAGAGGAGGAATAGGACCTTACTTGACATGGTTAGGTCCATGATGAGTTTTAGTGATCTACCTACATCATTATGAGGTTATGCCCTAAAGACTACAACTCACGTATTAAACCATGTTCTATCAAAGTATGTAGATAAGACTCTATATGAACTATGGAGTGGGCGAAAGCCCAACTTGTCTTATCTAAGGATTTGGGTTGTGAAGCTTATGTCATGAAATTGACTTCGAACAAGCTAGGCCTAAAATCTGAGAGATGCATTTTTGTGGGGTATCCTAGGGAAACCAAAGGGTACTATTTCTACCACCCAGAAGAGCGCAAAATTTTTGTCACTTGTACTAGTGTCTTCTTAGAAAAGGAATTTTTTCTTAAGAAATACTAGTGGGAGAAAAGTATAACTCAATGAAGTTTTAGAACCACAAAGTACATTAGACGTAAGACGAGAAGATGTGCCACAATCTATAGATCAAAGTGAACCACCTCAAGTAGCAAAGGAGCTACATAGATCTGGGAGAGTACGCCATGAGCTAGAAAGATACTGTTATCTCATGACTCAACATGGTGACGTACTAGTCTACCAAGAAGATGAACCCAGAACCTACAAATATGTCATATCGGATCCAGATTATGTTAAATGGCTTGAAGCCATGAAATCAGAGATGGGCTGCATGTACCAGAACCAAGTATGGTCTCTGGTGGAACTTCCTGAAGGGGTAAAACCCATAGGGTGCAAATGGGTCTTCAAGAAGAAGATTGACATGGATGGCAAGGTGCACACTTATAAGGCACGATTGGTTGCCAAATGTTTCAAACAAATTCATGGCATTGACTATGAAGAAACCTTTTCGCTGGTTGCCATGATTAAGTCCATCCGGATTATGCTTGCGATTGCTGCATATCTGAGAACATCCATTGATTTGCTACCAGAGCACCCTTACCAACAAACCAGCCATAGATGCAATCCAGAGAGTCCAAGGAGTTGCAAAGGCAAGTGGATGAGCTGATTAGTCAAGTATGTGAGGAAGAGCATGATCCTTGTTCAGTTCTAGCCTTATTGGTGTCAAAAGATGGAGTTTTCAGATGTGTGTGGATAGTAGGGCCATCAACAACATTACAGTCAAGTATAGGTACCCACTACCTAGGCTTAACGACATGTTTGATGATTTGCATGGTTCTTGCATCTTTCCAAGATAGATTTGCGGTGGGGGTACCGTCAAATCCGAATGAGAGAAAGGGATGAGGAAAGGCAACCTTCAAGACCAAATGGGGCTTTTAAATGGATGGTTATGCTCTTCGGCCTTTCCAATGCACCAAGTACCTTCATGAGATTGATGAATGAGGTACTTAAACCTTTTTTGGACAGATTTGTTATTGTTTATTTTGATGATATATTGTGTATAGCCATAGTAGGATGAACATAAAACCATCTTAGGCAAGTGTTTGAAGTGTTAAGAAAACAAAAATTGTATGCTAAGATGGAGAAGTGTGATGTTTCATGGAGAGGGTAATCTTCCCAGGCTTGTAGTTTCGAGAGAGGGAATTATGGTTGATCAATCAAAGTAGTTGCAATTTGGAGTTGGCCCGAACCTAAAATCATTATTGAAGTGAGGAGTTTTTATAGTTTAGCCTCTTTTATAGGAGATTTGTACCCAATTTTGTACCCTTATGTCACCTATCATTGAATGTCTAAAGAAGGGGAATTTTGAGTGGACAAGGGGGCAAAAGATGCTTTTGATGTATTAAAAAGAAACTTTGTGAAGCACCCATTCTAGCTCTACTTGATTTCTCTAAGGTTTTGAAGTGGAGTGTGATGCTAGTGGAGTTGGAATTGGGCAGCCTTCTAAGATAAAAGGCCATTAGCATATTTTAGTGAAAGCTCAATTATTCTAGGAGGAGATATAACACTATGATAAGGAGTTCTATACAATTATTAGAGCCTTAGATCATTGGAGTATTATTGAGGCCTAAACATTTGTGCTACATTCGGATCACCAAACTCTCAAGTTTATTATGGACACATAAGTTGAATTCAAAGCATGCCGAATGGGTTGAATTCCTTCAATCCTTTTCATTTGTGTCCAAGTACAAACAAGGAGCACTAAGTAGTGGTGTATGCATTGTCAAGAAGTACTCCATCCTTTCCATTTTGGATGCAAGAGTACTTGGTTTAGCATGATGAAGCATTACAAGGAAGATGAACAATGGCCAAATCTGGCTAGTGTTCAAGGGGGAGTTTTGAAGATTATGTGGTTCAAGAGGGATTTTTGTTCAAGGAACAGGTTATATTTGCCTCAAGGAAGTTTTAGAGAATTGCTTGTGAAGAGGTGCCACGAAAGAGGCTTGCAGGTCATTTTGGTGTTACCAGACCTTGGAGATTCTTAAGATCATTTCTTTGGCCGAAGATGATTGGGGATGTCCAATCCATATGGCAAGATGCGGGGTTTGTCATAGAGCTAAAGTCATTTCCACAGCTGAGGATGTACACTCCATTGCCCATTCCTAACCAACCATGGAAAGACTTGAGCATGGACTTCATTATGGCATTGCCGAGAACCAAAGAGGTAAAGATTCCATAATGGTTGTTGTTGATAGATCTCTAAGATGGCTCATTTTATTGCATGTAACAAGACCATGATGCATCACATGTGGCTGAATTATTCTTCAAAGAAATTGTGGTTGCATGGTGTGTCACGGATATAGTGTCGGATAGGATACTAAATTTCTAACCATTTTGGAGATCTTTATGGAGTAGGTTGGAACCAAACTTTGTTGACATTTCCCATCACCCCTAAACTTATAGTCAAACCGAGTCACCAATAGAACCCTAGGAACCATCCTTAGGACCTTGGTGAGTAAGAGTTTGAGGGATTGGGACAACATAGTCCCACACCAATTTGCCTATAATCGGTCCCCTAGTGCTACCACTAACCATTCTCCATTTGAAGTTCTTTATGGCCTTAATCCCATCACTCCCATAGAACTTAGTGCCCTACCCCTTGATATCCAATTGAATCTTGATGCTAAGAGAAGGCCAAGTCCATGAAAAAGCTACATGAATCAATTAGGGTCCAAATAGCCAAGTCCAATGAGGCATATGGGAAGAGAGCCAACAAACATAAAACTCCAATTTTCCAACCGGTGACCTTGTATGGGTTCATTGAGAAAGGAGAGGTTTCTTCCCAAGAGGAAAAGCAAATTGCCCCTAGAGCCGATGGTCCCTTTGAATTCCTAGAAGACTGGGGATAATGCATATAAGTTTATTTACCCTCCGAATTTGGTAATTTCTTGGCTACTTTTAACATTGGAGACTTGTCTCCATATTTGAACATGGGGAACTTTCGGATTTGAGGACAAATTCTTCTCAACCCAGGGAGGATGATGAGACCAAGCCCATCATGTTTCTTTAACACTGCAAGAGATTTATTGAAGATTCAAAGACCCCAAGATGGACGACATTCGTCCCAAGCACTCAGGATGCTCACAAACTTGTCCAAGAAGTGTTAGGACCCAAGACATGGCACAAGCCCTTTTGTAGCCCAAAACGTGGAGATCAAGTGGAAAGAAGCTTCATTGGTCCAAGCCCAGTTGTGGATGCTATTTGGTTCAAATGTTGAAGGAATCAAGAAAATTATGATTAGACATAGCTCCTTAATTTAAGGAAAGGTTGTCCATGGCATTAAATGGGTATGACTTGCACTTTTGATATTGTATGGTGGGGAAGTAACATTGAATATGGCATGAATAGCATTTGCCTTGGAGAATTGTTTTCTCTTGAGTTCCTTTACCCAAGTTCGCCAAACTGGTGGTGGATTGATCCTTCAAGCTGGTGGAGTTCCTTTAGGCTTGATTGATCCTTGGTCATCTACCTTGTAAGTTAATCTCACTTGGTTATCATTCATCTCACTTTTCGGGTTGTTTGTTTTGTTGTGTTCCAAGTTTGTGTTGTGCATTACAAAGTGAATGAGTTTGTGTTGATTGAGGCTTGATAAATGAGTTGTCTAAAGTGTTTAATGTTGTGTGTGCTTGTAAAGTGTTAGTCGAATTGTCTTAGGGTGTTGCAAGTGAAATCAGCTTAGTGAGTTGAAATGGTTGAGTAGGGTGATTATGAATTGAGTTGCATGAATTCATGTCACCACCATTCAACTCACCGGCATCCCTACTCACCCCACCAAAACCCCTCACCATTGAGCTATTTGATTTTCTTAAATCTAAAGAAGCTAATCAATTGCAAGAAATTAAGAACGTAAATTAATTGCTGACTAATAGTCATTATAAAGGTGTTCCCCTTCGATTCGGTTCAACCCAGACTAACTCCCACAATTCCTCTCCTCGATCTTAGATTTCTTAAACCTACAAGCTAGGCAAATCACAAAATCATCTCTTGATAACAAGGTATAATCTATCTTGTCTCCTTCTGATTCAATCAACGTTTAATTGGTAAAGACTATCATCGACTGACCGAAGAAACACTAAAATTAACACCACTATTGGTATAATGCTAACGAATGTAATCCGCCAACCTTTATCCAACCAACCAATCACGCAACAAATGCTAAATGCAAATACGACTTGAATGCAATCAGAATCGAAGCAATTAAAGCAATAATCACGTTCAACAATCTCAAACCAACAGTCAATTGTGTAACAAGTTCATTTCATAAACGTTCTCAAAGGACATTATCAATTCAAACCACTATGCATCACAATTACATTAAAGTATCACAAACAAACTAAAATGAAAACAAATTTTATCTGAATACAAAACACTTAACCAATTTTCTAATGTTTGGGTTAACATCTAACTGTTAAGAGCTGTCGTGAAGAGGATCGTGATTGTCGATCCTTATCTAGCCACTCGGACAACTGGGAGCTCAGCTAGTCTATGGAGGTGCCGGTAGTGGCTGATGGCGAAATGGGAAACGAAACCTGCTAGAAGGGAGTCGGGTTTTGGGAAGATAGATCAGTAGTTGGGAAGTCAAATGTCATCGGCAATTGAGCAAAATACGCTAAGAAATTGAACGATCATAGTGAATACGAACAATTTTGCAGCAAAATGGTGATGGAAGGGGTCGATCGACAGCTTTGTTAGAATGGCCATGTGCCAACACGAGTTTATGGAGTGTCTTATTGTAGAGCATGCTAAGGTTGAATGCCAAATGATAACATGCTAATAAGATAAGAAAATGGTGAGATTTAAAGCATAGACCCTTATAAAAGATATTAAGTCAAAATAAGTCAAGCTCCATTTCCAGGATTCAACCAGTTCGTCGTGGTCTCACTTGCCCCTGTAGGGCCCCCGTAGAGAGATGCCCTAGAGCCCAAGAGAATGACTCTTGTGAAATGTTCATTTTCAAAATAAAGTCATTACTAATCGCTAAACATTATATGAATAGATGTAGTACTGAGAGGGTAGAACCGCGAAGGAAAGTGTTCAAATCGGATAGGAGAACCCTATGAGCACATATGGGTGGCCATTCTAGAAACCCCCATAGCCCCAATATATTCTGAAGTAAGGGCACAGATAATACGGTAAAGCTATCATAGTGTGAACGACCATGTGAAAAGTAGTAACTGATCTCACTTGTCAAGGTGTTTGGTGACAACCTGGTGCAACACATGGGTGCTTGTTGTAGGCGAATACACCATAGAGTTCTTTGGACTAACCCACCAAAGGATTCTATATGGATGGTAACCCGGTGTCTTGGAATAAATCCTCTAACGAATGGTGGTACGTGTGATCCTACTTGTGAGATCACCAGGCGCCTTGTGCACTGATTGGTGCAGTTTGACACTAGCCTAACGCAATTCTATTCAGAGCTTTCAATACGGTAGCGATTGGCTGTATCAAGAGTGTATCAGACTATGGTGGATAGACAGGATTCATCACTCTCGGGTACGAGAGAAGTTATCTCACGGCGCAATTCAGTAATGGCAATGACAATAAACTGTGGCCACAGTGGGGTGGAGTTTGTTGCTTTATCCATTTTATAATACAGGTCATTGGTCCAAACTGAATACTAATATCGAAAGTAACTAAATGTTGATGCTATTTCTATGCCTTCGTCTCGTCGATAAATGTATGATGAAAGGAACGAATTGTCGATAACCATATCGTTGACAAGTAGCTACTTTGCCGAATCCGAATCTATCGGGTGGCCATGATGCCTTGCTAGGGGCCAATCTTGGTCTGTGTATTAGTGAGACGATTAATTGGTGTTAATCGTGATACTATACACTACCGGTATGATGAGGCCTATGAGTCACCCACATAGAAGATAATTTAAGACTCAGGAAGTAGAAGGGCATTTTCATCTTTTTAGGTGAAAGGGTATTTTGGTAATTTCACAGTGCATTAAATTTGCTGAGGTCGTAGCCTTTTATTTAATTTGTTAGAAAATTAATAAGTAAATTACATTTAAATATGTGTTAGCATATATTTAATAATATCATTATTGTTAAATGTTAATATATATTGTATTAAATATATATTAATGGATTTTAATTGAGTTATGATTAAAATAAATATCTATGAAGTGTTTGGAAACATGGGTATGGGAATAGGGCAATTAAAAGATCACTATAAAGAAAAGGTTTCCTTGAAAAAGTTAAGATTTTATTCATTCATTACATTTTATTGAAACAAAACCCTTCAGCCCCAAATACTTTCTCCCCGCCATTTTAGTTTTGATTGAAAATCAATAGTCCTTATTTCTTTCTTGTTTCTTAATGCAAGGATCTAGCAAATCTCTCTTAGTTCATTGCGATTATCTTCATGTGGACTACATCGGTTCGATCATACATTTGGTCAGTAGCAATTATTTAGAGACAAAGTTGGAGGAGCCTCCAAACGTGCGTATGATTCCTTAAACCTTAAAAAGTTTTTCTGCAAATTTAATATATATATTGTATAAACTGTGATTTTTGTACCCGGATCTTGTTCTAAGGAACGATCCATGTAGTTTTATGTTTTTGTTTTTCGCTGCGTAACTGGGTCGTTCACTAACAGTGGTACAGAGCCTCGGGTATCAAATTTTTCAGTTTATTGTATGAACAATAACATGCATTTGTTTATATCATGTTATTTGAAAATCTACAAATCTGCTTTTGGATGAATGATTCCAATGATAAAATGGTTTAATAATGTGTTGATGGATGTTATATTGGTTGTTGATGTCCTGGTTGAACGTGTGTGCGTTCGATTTGATTTGGATTTGTTTTATTACACAAAAACTATAAAAAAGCGATGTTTCATATTGGGGATTTCCAGGTTTCGCCGTGGCGAATGCTCTCTGGAAATTTTCACCACGGTGACATGGCTGCTGCCCCAATTTTGTTTTTTGTGAAGGGATCGAATTGCAATTTTAATAACCTATAAAGCCATAATCATTCTGCACATTAAGAGGGTAAATAAAATAACCCACTCGATCCAAAAATGATTGTTTTTTGAATGTATGCTTGTACTTGTTTGTATATTGCATGTGCCGGTACATGAGCCTTACCTATGGTGAATGTTTTAAATTTTTGGGTTTGTATGTATGGTTAAATTTTTAATAGGGCCTGCGTGTCCTGCCTATCCCCTCTCTCATATACATTCTCTTCTGATCTCATTCCCCTCGAATGAATCGAGGTTTCTAAAATTGATGTAAAATTAGTTCAAGATTAATTTTATTGTAAATTTAGAATGATGATTTTGTAATGTACTTGAAGACGGAACAAAGGACTAGGCAACCATACCTGAAGACTCAGATGTTTTATACAGGACCCTAGTACCCACCGATTCTTCTAGTCTTGAGGAAATCGGTTTTAGTTGGGCCATGTACCGGCACGTTTTAATATTGTGTTTAGAATGCATGCTAAGTTGGATGTTGAATAACATGCCAAATAATGTCATTCTAACAAAGATAATAATCTAGTGAGACATTAAATAACAAACCCTCAATTAAAGTATATTAAGTCACGTAGCCTTCCATCACCATGGTTTACACTTGAGCAAAAAAAACCATGTTTCATATTTTCCATTCACACCCCTAAATTAACTAAACTAGTTATTTAAATGTCTAAAATTTCAAAACACCCATTCAATCCCTAAAATGATGAAAACTTTGCATCTCCACCCCTTTACACTGCCATAGTGTCACCGTCGACGTTAAAGTGATGATTCCGATAAAATTTCTCACCAAAATCGACCGGATTCATCACTTAATCATTTCCGAAACGTTTTCCCCAGTCTTGACAACCCCCAATTTGGCCGATTTTTGCCGATTTTCACAACCCATTTTCATTCTTCACCACGTGCGACAGCCATTTTCGGCACGTATCCACTGTTGTTGACCTTCCCCGACACCACCATCTTTGTCCCCTCAGCCCCCTCCCCAAAACCCCTCACTTACCTGACCTCGGTAGCCCGCCGTCCACCTCTCGCCCTCACAAGAAAGATTAGGTAATTTGGCTATATTATCAATTGAAAAAGATTTGGTTTCTAAACTTGAATATATAAATTTAATTAGTGATTTTGTATCTCAAAAGGCAAGAAAAATAAATTTGAAATAATTTTTTTAATATATGCTTATTATTAAAAGGGCCCTAAAGTAACTCTTTTCTAGGGTCACAAATGTTCTTGAGATTGTCCTGACAAAACCACTTCCTCCCTAACTTCATCCCCACCACCATGGGAGTGTGCCAACCTAAAAATCCAAGAGGAACTTGATGATGTAAAAAAGAACATGTCCAGCACGATGAAATTGATGGTTAACATGTCTAAGGACATTGCTAATCTATCCCAATCCAAATCCACCCTTGAAGAAACCCCACAACGCCCCAATGAGAAGGACCACACTACCGCCAAAGAACCATCATTAGGACACCACTATATATGGAAAACTTAAGAGGTAGTAGTGCTTTCTCTAGTGAATTTGAGGCACCTAGGAAGAGAAGAATTGATGATGATAGGGGCATCAAAATAGATTTGCCCGAATTTGAAGGGAGTCTAGACCCTAATGCCTTCCTTGATTGCTTGAGTGATATTGAGATAGTATTTGAGTTCAAGGGGTATTAAGATGAGAAGAAATGTAAGGTAGCTATTCTAAAGTTCAAGGGATATGCTTCCTTATGGTG
Source organism: Pistacia vera (assembly GCF_008641045.1). Lineage (NCBI taxonomy): Eukaryota > Viridiplantae > Streptophyta > Magnoliopsida > Sapindales > Anacardiaceae > Pistacia > Pistacia vera. The sequence goes on from NW_022196055.1 coordinate 737,186, forward strand.
GGAAAACACTAGAAAGAAAACAGAAAGAGAGGGGAAGACTAGAGTAAGGTCATGGGATAAATTGAAGAGGATGTTGAAAAAGAGATTCTTGCCCGATAATTACAAGCAAGATCTCTACTTGAGTTTGTACAATCTTAAGCAAGGGGATAGCAAAGTAGAGGAGTATATATGGGAGTTTGAGGTCCTTATGATGAAGTGATATTCCGGAGGAAAAGGAGTAAACCATCACTAGTTTCTTGGGAGGTTTACAAAGAGAAATAGCTCACAAGGTGGAATTGCAACCTTATCATTCCTTGGGAGATGTGTGCAAGTTAGCCAACAAGGTTGATAAGCAACTCCAAAGTTTGAAACTTCCAGCCCCAAAACCATATTTCAAGGGCAGTAACTCATTCAAAGGATCCCCATCCTATTCCAAACCCTATGTTAACTCTAACAAAGATAAGGGCAAGGATAAAGTGAATGAAGCACCCAAGGAGAAGCCATGGTTTGTGACTCAAGGAGACACCTGATTTGAAAGACAAGAAATGTTTTAAATGTCGTGGCTATGGACACTTCCAAGCCAATTGTCCCAACAAGAGAATAATGTCAATCAAAAGATCCAAAAGATTGAAGAAGCCATCCAAGAAGAAGAGAGTGAGGAGGAAGAATCTGAGAGTGGTGAAGATTGTTGAAGAAGCTGATGTTGGTGATGCACTGATTTTGAAGAGGGTTTTGCATGCACAAGTTGACTCTACTGAAGAAAAGAGGAGAAACTTGTTCTAAACCTATTGCACCATCAAAGGGAAGGTATGTTAGATTATTGTTGGTAGTGGAAGTTGTACTAATGTAGCCTCCACCACCCTTGTTGAAAAATTGAAGCTTCCCACCCAAAACTATAGCCACCCATATAAATTGCAATGGTTGAGCAATGAAAGCACTATTAGTGTTACCAAGCAAGTTGTAGTTCCCTTTTCCATAGGCAAGAGATATGTGGATGAAGTGTTGTGTGATATAATACCAATGGATGCTTGTAATTTGTTGCTAGGGAGGCCTAGACAATATGATAGGGAGGTTGTCCATGATGGAAGGAAGAACACCTACACCTTTAGGTTCAACAAGAAAACCATCACCTTAAACCCTTTACCACCCCATCAAACACTTCCCACACCTATTCCACTCAAAACCAAAACCTCACAAAAGAACCTATTCCTTAATGGCAACCAAATAGAGAAGGCCATCACCAAACACAAACCCATTCTAGCTTTGCTTATTGTTGAGAGAAAAGAAAGTGATGAGAGTGCACCCCATTCCCTAGTCTAACCGTTACTACAAGAGTTTGAGGATGTTTTTCCTAATGAGTTACCACCTGGGCTGCCACCTTTGAGGGGAATAGAACATCACATTGATTTGCTACCCGGGGCACCCTTACCAAACAAACCAGCCTATAGATGCAATCCAGAGGAGTCCAAGGAGTTGCAAAGGCAAGTGGATGAGCTGATTAGTCAAGGGTATGTGAGGAAGAGCATGATTCCTTGTTCAGTTCTAGCCTTATTGGTGTCAAAAAAGGATGGGAGTTTTCAGATGTGTGTGGATAGTAGGGCCATCAACAACATTACAGTCAAGTATAGGTACCCCATACCTAGGCTTAACGACATGTTTGATGATTTGCATGGTTCTTGCATCTTTTCCAAGATAGATTTGCGGAGTGGGTACCGTCAAATCCGAATGAGAGAAAGGGATGAGTGAAAGGCAACCTTCAAGACCAAATGAGGGCTTTTTAAATGGATGGTTATGCTCTTCGGCCTTTCCAATGCACCAAGTACCTTCATGAGATTGATGAATGAGGTACTTAAACCTTTTTTGGACAGATTTGTTATTGTTTATTTTGATGATATATTGGTGTATAGCCATAGTGAGGATGAACATAGAAACCATCTTAGGCAAGTGTTTGAAGTGTTAAGAAAACAAAAATTGTATGCTAAGATGGAGAAGTGTGAGTTTTTCATGGAGAGGGTAATCTTCCCAGGCTTTGTAGTTTCGAGAGAGGGAATTATGGTTGATCAATCAAAGGTAGATGCAATTTGGAGTTGGCCCGAACCTAAAATCATTATTGAAGTGAGGAGTTTTTATAGTTTAGCCTCATTTTATAGGAGATTTGTACCCAAGTTTAGTACCCTTATGTCACCTATCATTGAATGTCTAAAGAAGGGGAATTTTGAGTGGACAAGGGAGGCAAAAGATGCTTTTGAGGTGATTAAAAAGAAACTTTGTGAAGCACCCATTCTAGCTCTACTTGATTTCTCTAAGGTGTTTGAAGTGGAGTGTGATGCTAGTGGAGTTGGAATTGGGGCAATCCTTACTTAAGATAAAAGGCCATTAGCATATTTTAGTGAGAAGCTCAATTATTCTAGGAGGAGATATAACACTTATGATAAGGAGTTCTATACAATTATTAGAGCCTTAGATCATTGGAGTTATTATTTGAGGCCTAAACAATTTGTGCTACATTCGGATCACCAAACTCTCAAGTTTATTAATGGACAACATAAGTTGAATTCAAAGCATGCCGAATGGGTTGAATTCCTTCAATCCTTTTCATTTGTGTCCAAGTACAAACAAGGGAGCACTAATGTAGTGGTGTATGCATTGTCAAGAAGGTACTCCATCCTTTCCATTTTGGATGCAAGAGTACTTGGTTTAGCATGATGAAGGAGCATTACAAGGAAGATGAACAAATGGCCAAAATCATGGCTAAGTGTTCAAGGGGGAGTTTTGAAGATTATGTGGTTCAAGAGGGATTTTTGTTCAAGGGAAACAGGTTATATTTGCCTCAAGGAAGTTTTAGAGAATTGCTTGTGAGAGAGGTGCACGAAAGAGGGCTTGCAGGTCATTTTGGTGTTACCAAGACCTTGGAGATTCTTAAGGATCATTTCTTTTGGCCGAAGATGATTGGGGATGTCCAATCCATAGTGGCAAGATGCGGGGTTTGTCATAGAGCTAAAAGTCATTTCCAGCTGAGGATGTACACTCCATTGCCCATTCCTAACCAACCATGGGAAGACTTGAGCATGGACTTCATTATGGCATTGCCGAGAACCCAAAGAGGTAAAGATTCCATAATGGTTGTTGTTGATAGATCTCTAAGATGGCTCATTTTATTGCATGTAACAAGACCAATGATGCATCACATGTGGCTGAATTATTCTTCAAAGAAATTGTGAGGTTGCATGGTGTGTCACGGATATAGTGTCGGATAGGGATACTAAATTTCTTAACCATTTTTGGAGATCTTTATGGAGTAGGTTGGGAACCAAACTTTTGTTTAGCATTTCCCATCACCCCTAAACTTATAGTCAAACCGAAGTCACCAATAGAACCCTAGGAACCATCCTTAGGACCTTGGTGAGTAAGAGTTTGAGGGATTGGGACAACAAATTAGCCCACACCAAATTTGCCTATAATCGGTCCCCTAGTGCTACCACTAACCATTCTCCATTTGAAGTTCTTTATGGCCTTAATCCCATCACTCCCATAGAACTTAGTGCCCTACCCCTTGATATCCAATTGAATCTTGATGCTAAGAGAAGGCCAAGTCCATGAAAAAGCTACATGAATCAATTAGGGTCCAAATAGCCAAGTCCAATGAGGCATATGGGAAGAGAGCCAACAAACATAGAAAACTCGCAATTTTCCAACCGGGTGACCTTGTATGGGTTCATTTGAGAAAGGAGAGGTTTCTTCCCAAGAGGAAAAGCAAATTAGCCCCTAGAGCCGATGGTCCCTTTGAAGTCCTTAGAAGAGCTGGGGATAATGCATATAAAGTTTATTTACCCTCCGAATTTGGTAATTTCTTGGCTACTTTTAACATTGGAGACTTGTCTCCATATTTGGAACATGGGGAACTTTCGGATTTGAGGACAAATTCTTCTCAACCCAGGGAGGATGATGAGAATCCAAGCCCATCATGTTCTTTAAACATGCAAGAGAGTTAATTGAAGATTCAAAGACCCCAAGATGGACGACATTCGTCCCAAGCACTCAAGGATGCTCACAAACTTGTCCAAGAAGTGTTAAGGACCCAAGACATGGCACAAGCCCTTTTTTGTAGCCCAAACAGTGGAGATCAAGTGGAAAGAAGCTTCATTGGTCCAAGCCCAAGTTGTGGATGCTATTTGGTTCAAATGTTGAAGGAAATTCAAGAAAATTATGATTAGGGACATAGCTCCTTAATTTAAGGAAAGGTTGTCCATGGCATTAAATGGGTATGACTTGCACTTTTGATATTGTATGGTGGGGAAGTAGACATTGAATATGGCATGAATAGCATTTTGCCTTGGAGAATTGTTTTCTCTTGAGTTCCTTTACCCAAGTTCGGCCAAACTTGGTGGTGGATTGATCCTTCAAGCTGGTGGAGTTCCTTTAGGCTTGATTGATCCTTGGTCATCTACCTTGTAAGTTAATCTCACTTGGTTATCATTCATCTCACTTTTCGGGTTGGTTTGTTTTGTTGTGTTCCAAGTTTGTGTTGTGCATTACAAAGTGGAATGAGTTTGTGTTGATTGAGGCTTGATAAAATGAGTTGTTCTAAAGTGTTATAATGGTTGTGTGTGCTTGTAAAGTGTTAGTCGAATTGTCTTAGGGTGTTGCAAGTGAAATCTAGCTTAGGTTGAGTTGAAATGGTTGAAGTAGGGTGATATATGAATTGAGGTTGCATGAATTCATGTCACCACCATTCAACTCACCGGCATCCCTACTCACCCCCACCAAAACCCCTCTCACATTGAGCTATTTGATTTTCTTAAATCTAAAGAAGCTAATCAATTGCAAGAAATTAAGAACGTAAAATTAATTGCTGACTAATAGTCATTATTAAAGGTGTTACCCCTTCGAATTCGGTTCAACCCAAGACTAACTCCCACAATTCCTCTCCTCGATCTTAGATTTCTTAAACCTACAAGGCTAGGCAAATCACAAAATCATCTCTTGATAATCAAGGTATAATCTATCTTGTCTCCTTACTGATTCAATCAACGTTTGATTAGGTAAAGACTATCATCGACTGACTGAAGAACACTAAAAATTAAACACCACTAATTGGTATAATGCTAACGAATGTAATCCGCCAACCTTTATCATCCAACCAACCAATCACGCAACAAATGCTAAATGCAAATACGACTTGAATGCAATCAGAATTGAAGCAATTAAAAGCAATAATCAACGTTCAACAATCTCAAACCAACAGTCAATTGCGCAACAAGTTAAATTTCAATAAATGTTCTCAAAGGACATTATCAATTCAAACCACTATGCATCACAATTACATTAAAGTATCACAAACAAACTAAAATGAAAACAAATATTATCTGAATACAAAACACTTAACCAATTTTCTAATGTTTGGGTTCAATCTAACTAGTTAAGAGCTGTCGTGAAGAGGAATCGTGATTGTCGATCCTTATCTAGCCTACATCGGACAACTGGGAGCTCAGCTAGTCATGGAGGTGCCGGTAGTGGCTGATGGCGAAATGGGAAACGAAACCTGCTAGAAGGTAGATCGGGTTTTGGGGAAGATAGATCAGTAGTTGGGAAGTCCAAATGTCATCGGCAATTGAGCAAAATACGCTAAGAAATTGAACGATCATAGTGGAATACGAACAATTTTGCAGCAAAATGGTGATGGAAGGGGTCGATCGACAGCTTTGTTAGAATGGCCATGTGCCAACACGAGTTTATGGAGTGTCTTATTTGTAGACGCATGCTAAGTTTAAATGCCAAATGATAACATGCTAAATAAGATAAGAAAATGGTGAGATTTTAAAGCATAGACCCCTTATAAAAGATATTAAGTCGAAAATAAGTCAAGCCTTCCATCCTATGGGATTAATCAATCCATTGTTCGTCGTGGTCTCACTTGCCCCTGTAGGGAGCCCCTTCTGTTAGAGTAGATGCCCTAGAGCCAATCAATTATTGTAGAATTGACTCTTTGTAATAATGTTCATTAATCAATAATAAAAGTCATTTTATTCTATATCGCTTAAATCATTATTATTGTAATATGTATTGATATATGTACTTAGAGTGGTAGAACCGTGACGAAGGTATTAAGTGTTTCAAATCTTGATAGTGAGAACCCTATGAGCACATATGGTGGCCATTCTAGAAACCCCCATAGCCCCAATATTATTCTGAAGTAAGGGCACAGATAATACGGTAAAGCTATCATAGTGTTGAACGACCATGTCGAAAGGTAGTAACTGATCTCACTTGTCAAGGTTGTTTGGTGACAACCTGGTGCAACACATGGGTGCTTGTTGTAGGCGAATACACCATAGGAAGTTCTTTGGACTAACCCACCAAAGGATTCTATATGGATGGTAACCCCGGTGTCTATGGAATAAATCCTCTAACGAATGGTGGTACGTGTGATCCTTAGACTTGAGATCACCAGAGCGCCTTGTGCACTGATTGGTGCAGTTTGACACTAGCCTAACGCAATTCTATTCAGAGCTGTCAATACGGTAGCGATTGGCTGTATCAAGGAGTGTATCAAGACTATGGTGGATAGACAGAGGATTCATCACTCTCGGGTACGGGAGAAGTTATCTCACGGCGCAATTCAGTATATGGCAATGACAATAAAACTGTGGCCACAGTGGGGTTGAGTTGTTGCTTTATCCAGTTTATAATACAGGTCATTGGTCCAGAAACTGAATACATAATATCGAAAGTAACTAAATGTTGATGCTATTTCTATGCCTTCGTCTCGTCGAGATAATGTATGATGAAAGGAACGAATTGTACGATAACCATATCGTTGACAAGTAGCTACTTTGCCGAATCCGAATCTATCGGGTGGCCATGATGCCTTGCTAGGGGCCAATCTTGGTCTGTGTATTAGTGAGACGATTAATTGGTGTTAATCGTGATACTATACACTACCGGTATGATGAGGAGCCTATGAGTCACACACATAGAAGATAATTTAAGACTCAGGAAGTAAGAAGGGCATTTTCATCTTTTTAGGTGAAAGGGTATTTTGGTAATTTCACAGTGCAATTAAATTTGCTGAGGTCGTAGCCTTTTATTTAATTTGTTAGAAAAATTAAATAAGTGAAATTACATTTAAATATGTGTTAGCATATATTTAAATAAATTATCATTATTGTTAAATGTTAATATATATATGTATTAAATATATATTAATGGATTTTAATTGAGTTAATGATGAGTTAAAATAAATATCTAATTGGAAGTGTTTGGAAACATGGGTATGGGAATAGGGCAATTAAAAGATCACTATAAAAGAAAAGGTTTCCTTGAAAAAGTTAAGATTTTATTCATTCATTACATTTTTATTGAAAACAAAACCCTTCAGCCCCAAATACTTTCTCCCACGCCACTTTTAGTTTTGATTGAAAAATCAAATAGTCCTTATTTCTTCTTTGTTCTTAATGCTAAAGAGGATCTAGCAAATCTCTCTTTAGTTCATTGCGATTATCTTCATGTGGACTACATCGGTTCGATCATACATTTGGGTCAGTAGCAAATATATTTAGAGACAAAGTTGGAGGAGCCTCCAAACGTGCGTATGATTCCTTAAACCTTAAAAAGATTTTTCTGCAAATTTAATATATATATTGTATAAACTGTGATTTTTGTACCCGGATCTTGGTTCTAAGGAACGATCCATGTAGTTTATGTTTTTGTTTTTCGCTGCGTAACTGGGTCGTTCACTAACAGTGGTATCAGAGCCTCGGGTATCAAATTTTTACAGTTTATTGTATGAACAATAACATGCATTTGGTTGATATCATGTTATTTTTGAAAAATCTACAAAATCTGCTTTTGGATGAATGATTCCAATGATAAAATGGTTTAATAATGTGTTGATGGATGTTATATTGGTTGGTTGATGTCCTGGTTGAACGTGTGTGCGTTCGATTTGATTTGGATTTGTGTTATTACACAAAAACTATAAAAAAGCTAATTGTTCATATTGGGGATTTCCAGGTTTCGCCGTGGCGAAGTGCTCTCTGGAAATTTTCACCACGGTGACATGGCTGCTGCCCCAATTTTGTGTTTTTGTGAAGGGATCGAATTGCAATTTTAATAACCTATAAAGCCAATAATCATTCTGCACATTTAAGAGGGTAATTAATAAATAACCCACTCGATCCAAAAATTGATTGTTTTTGAAATGTATGCTATGTACTTGTTTGTATATTGCATGGTGCCCGGTACATGAGCCTTAGACCTATGGTGAATGTTTTAAATTTTTTTTGGGTATGTATGGTTGTAAATTTTTTAAATAGGGCCTGCGTGTCCTGCCTATCTCCTCTTCTCAATATACATTCTCTTCTGATCTCATTCCCCTCGAATGTAAATCGAGGTTTCTAAAATTGATGTAAAATTAGTTCAAGATTAATTTTATTGTAAATTTAGAATGATGATTTTGTAATGTACTTGAAGACGGAACAAAGGACTAGGCAACCATACCNAGTGTTTGGAAACATGGGGTGTTTGGGTTGGAGCCCAAGCCCATTCCATATGGGAATAGGGCTATTAAAAGATCACTATAAAAGAAAAGGTTTCATTGAAAAAGTTAAGATTTTATTCATTCATTACTTTTTCATTGAAAACAAAACCCTCTAGCCCCAAATACTCTCTCCCGCGCCACTTTTAGTTTTGATTGAAAAATCAAATAGTCCTTATTTCTTCTTTGTTCTTAATGCTAAAGAGGATCTAGCAAGTCCCTCTTTAGTTCATTGCGATTATCTTCGTGTGGACTACATCGGTTCGATCCTACACTTGGGTCAGTAACAAATATATTTAGAGACAAAGTTGGAGGAGCCTCCAAACGTGCATATGATTCCTTAAACCTTAAAAAGATTTTTCTACAGATTTAATATATATATTGTATAAACTGTGATTTTTGTACCCGAATCTTGGTTCTAAGGAACGATCTATGTAGTTTATCTTTTTGTTTTCCGCTATGTAACTGGGTCGTTTACTAACAGTGGTATCAGAGCCTCGGGTATCAAATTTTAACAGTTTATTGTATGAACAATAACATGTATTTGGTTGATATCATGTTATTTTTGAAAAATCTGCAAAATATGCTTTTGGATGAAGATTCAAATGATAAATTGGTTTAATAATGTGTTGATGGATGTAATATTGGTTGGTTGATGTCCTAGTTGAACATGTGTGCATTCAATTTGATTTGGATTCGTGTTATTACACAAAAACTGCAAAAAAAAGCTAACTGTTCATATTGGGGATTTCCAGGTTTCGCCACAGCGACATGGCTGCTGCCCCAATTTTGTGTTTTTGTGAAGGGATCGAATTGCAGTTTTAATAACCTATAAATCCAATGATCATTCTGCACATTTAAGAGGTTAATTAATAAATAACCCACTCGATTCAAAAATTGATTGTTTTTGAAATGTATGCTATATACTTGTTTGTATATTGCATGGTGCCCGGTACATGAGCCTTAGACCTATGGTGAATGTTTTAAAATTTTTTTGGGTATGTATGGTTGTAAATTTTTTAAATAGGGCCTGCGTGTCCTACCTATCTCCTCTTCTCAATGTACATTCTCTTCTCATCTCATTCCCCTCAAATGTAAATCGTGGTTTCTAAATTTGTTGATGTAAAATTAGTTCAAGATTAATNTATGGGATTAGGGCAAATTGTTTTTACTATAAAAAGAAAAATGTGTGATTTTTCATTAAGATTTTTTTCTTTGAAAACAAAAACACACAGCCCCCATTTTTACACTCCCACAGCAGAATCCAATTTTGGCCCAAAATCAATTCATTTGATTTGTCTTCTTGATTCTTAAGGCTAAGGAGGATCTAGCAAATCCCTCCTTAGTTCTTTTGAGATTGTCTTGGTGTGGACTACGTGGGTTCGATCCTACACTTGGATCGGTAGCAAAACATTCTTCGACAAATTTGGAGGAGCCTCCAACGTGCGTTTGTTTTCTCTTAACTCATGATTAATATTTCTGCAGATTCTTATTATGATAAAATTGTAAAATTATACCCTTGATCTTGGCTCATGTAAACGATCCTGTTATATTATGATTTGTTGTTTCCGCTGCGTATACGGGATCATTTACTTACATAATCTGCAGGAGCAACATGAGAATTGGGATGCTAGCTCCATCATCACACATCTCAAAGAACTCTTTTAGAAGCATGCTAGGCACGAACGTTATGAGGTGTCAAAGGCATTATATAGATGCTGAATGACTGAGGGAATCCCATACATAAGTTTGAAATACTGGTGATAAGTGCTTGAAAATACACTTATACTTAGTGGTTTATAGTTATCATTTGTGGGATATTAGGATTAATTTGCATGAATTAACTTAATTGTTTCATAAATGCACTTTTCGGGATCACGGGTATTTTTGTTGTGTTTTCAGGGAATAAGGCTCAAAAATAAGATTTGGATGAGAGATGATGTTGGTGAGAGAATTTTTGATGACTGGAAACAAACGGATCGAGAATCGGAGTTGAATTGAAGAAGTTATGGAAGTTGAAGTAAAGAGAAGATTCTAGATTATGTTAGTAAATGATCCATATACGCAGCGGAAACAAAAAAATATAATACAAGGATCGTTTACATGAGCCAAGATCAAGGGAATAATTTTACAATTTATATTAAAGTAAAATCTGGACAAAAGGTTAATCAAGAGTTTAGAATAACGCATGTTTGGAGGCTCCTCCAAAATAGTCTTTGTACGTATTTGCTATCGACCCAAGCATAGGATCGAACTTATGAAGTCCACACGAAGACAATCACAAAGAACCAAAGAGGGATTTGCTAGATCCTCTTTGGCTCTAAGATTAAAGAAGAATGAAATCAAAATGAATTGATTTTAGGCAAATGGGTTTATGCTGTGGGAGAGAAATGGGGATGCTGTGTATTTGGTTTTACAATGAAAATGAGCTAATCAATTAATTGTTACATTTTACAAATAAACTTTTTCTTTTATAGTAAAACTTTAATGCCCTATTCCCATATGGAATAGGCTTGGGCTCCAACCCAAACACCTTATGTTACCAAACACTCCCTAATTAGATATTTTATTTATTTCATCATTATCTCAATTAATATATATTTAATCTATATATTAACATTTAACAATAATGATGATTTAATTAAATATATATGAACACATATTTAAACGTAATTTCACTTATTTAATTTTTCTAATTAAATAAAGGCTACGACCTTCAGCAAATTTAATTGCACTGTGAAATTACCAAAATACTCTTTCGCCTTAAAAGACGAAAACGCCATTCCTTCTTCTTAGATCTTAAATTATCTTCTATGTGTGTGACCCATAGGCCCCTCATCATACCGACAGTGTATAGTATCGTGATTAACACCAATTAATCGTCTCACTGTACACAGACCAAGATTTGCCCCTAGCAAGGCATCATGGCCACCCGATTGATTCGGATTCAGCAAAGTAGCTACCTGTCAACAATATGGTTACCGTACAATTTGATCCTTTCATCATCTGTTATCTCGATGAGACGAAGGCATAGAAATAGTATCTACCTTTGGTTACTCTCGATATTATGTATTCAGTTTCTGGACCAATGACCTATATTATAATCCAGATAGAGCAACAACTCAATCCCACTGTGGCCACAGTTTGAGTGTCATTGTCATTTACTGAATTGCACCGTGAGATAACTTCTCCTGTACCTGGGAGTGATGAATCCTATGTCAATCCACCATAGTCTTGATACACTTCTCGATGTAGCCAATCACCATCGTATTGACATCTCTAAAAAGAACTGCGTTAGGCTAGTGTCAAGCTGCACCAATCGGTGCACAAGGCGCTCTAGTGATCTCAAGTCAAAGGATCACATGTACCACCATTCGTTAGAGGATTTGTTCCATAGACACTGGGATTACCATCCATATGGAATGCTCTGGTGGGTCAGTCCAGTGAACTTGTTGCGGTGTATTCGCCTACAGCAAGCACCCATGTGTTGCACCAGGTTGTCACCAAACAACCGTGACAAGTGAGATTAGTCACTGCCTTTCAACAGGGTCGTTCAACACTATGATAGCCTTACCGTATTATCTGTGCCCTTACTTCAGAATAATATTAGGGCTACGGACGTTTCTAGAATGACCACCATATGTGCTCATAGGGTTCTCACTATCAAGATTTGAAACATTTGATACCCTTGTCACAGTTCCACCATTCTAAGGACATATATCAATACATATTGCAATAATAATGATTCACGCGATATAGAATAAAATGCCTTTTATTGATTAATGAATATTATTACAAAGAGTCAATTCTACAATAATTGGTTGGCTCTAGGGCATCTACTCTAACAGATTACGTTCCAGCTTGAGCATACCTTGATATTTTGAGAATATTTTGAGCTGTATAACTCATATTAAGACTATTCTTGGACTTTTGGAAAGCTGATTCAAAGGGCTACATTTCATATGTTTACCACTTTTCCAAATTTCATCGTTATCGGGTTCAAAAATCACCATCTCTAAAGAACAGTGGAATGAAGGAGGAAGAAGACCAGTAGCTACTATGCCGCAGCACCGTGCCGGGGCACAGTCACGGAAGTTAAAAACTGATTATCTGTTTTTAGGTAGGTGAATAGGGTTAGGAGTCCTAAACCAACTAGAATTAAGGAAAACAAAACCCTAACCCTTTTGGGATATAAATAGAAGTCTTTTAGCATTATTTTGGGGGGAATTCTTTTAGAGATAAAAAAGAGAGAACAAATTCAAGAACTGAAGAAAAAAGGAGATCAAAGAAGGCTTGGAGAAGAAGAATTGGAGGAGATCATCATCAACTTCATTAATCCAACCAACTTTCACTAAGTTTTTCTTTTTCTTTGTTATTATTATTTGTTATGAATAATACAATGATGTTCTCATATTTATTCATGAAGAACTAATTCTTTTGTGATTGAGGGTGATTTCAAAACCCTAGACATGTCTTGTGATTAATAAAATCTGCATCTATTTATCTTTTGATCCCTCTTGGTTATGTGATTATTTCTCTGTGAATAGGGTTTAGATAGATTGTCTTAGTTGTCTAAGTGCACAATTAAATAGTTAGGATTAATTCTCCAAACGTGCGTATGATTCCTACAACCTTAAATATTTTTCTATATTTACATATATATGTATAAACTAGTGATTTTTGTAACCCGATCTTGGTTCAAGAAAAAACAAAGGAAAAAAAAAAACAGACCATGTGAGTTTATGTTTTTTGTTTCCGCTGCGTAACTGGGCTGGGCTCGTTCACTAACTCCTTCTACTTTGGGAGGTATTACTCACCTGGAGTGTTTCCCTAATGGTGTGGGTTTGACTTACTAGGAACTTGTTTGATTCGCCTCTGCAGATGGTTGATAAGTACAACAGAGGCATGGTAGAGTATTGCTATTTAAAAAAATGCACGAGTGCATGTAGTGTCCAAACTCACCGATTCAAAACTTACACTTGAGGCCAAATGTGGTTTAGTCCATGGATTGTGTAATTGGTTTTCTCTGTAATTACTTTCTTTGAGTTTAATAATGTGTGCTATTTATGTGTACTAGAGCTTGTTGGCCTACCTACCATCCTACTGTTGGTGGTACTTGCCTCGTGAGAGGTCAAATAGAATGATGCATTTCGGCCACCTAGGAAGACTGATTGACCTTTCCCATGTAATAGTGAAGGTATAACTTGAATAAAATTATGGGAGTCATATTGAATTTGATAAAGGCCTTATAATTAATAAAAGATTCATTAACTTTGTTTCATTGTAGTACTGTAGATTTACTTATGACTACAACATACTTTGTCATTGCGATTGATCATAAAAAGGAAAGCAAGTTCGATGGTATCAACTTCACTTGGCTGGTATTAATTTTTCCGAATTGTAACTAAGTCAGAAAAGAAGTTGTACATCGGATGACCCTGTTAAGGAAGCGCCTCGAACTTGAAGCTACTTAGAAGCAATAAATGCTTATAGCACAGTATTTTTGGTATGTTGATATTGTCAGTGTATTGTTACTTGCCTCGTTGATGCTAATCTGTTAGAGTAGATGCCCTAGAGCCAATCAATTATTGTAGAATTGACTCTTGTAATAATATTCATTAATCAATAAAAAGCATTTTATTCTATATCGCGTGAATCATTATTATTGCAATTATTGATATATGTCCTTAGAATGGTAAACCGTGACGAGGGTATCAATGTTTCAAATCTTGATAGTAAGAACCCTATGAGCACATATGGTGGCATTCTAGAAACGTTCGTAGCCCTAGTATTATTCTGAAGTAAGGGCACAGATAATACGGTAAGGCTATCATAGTGTTGAACGACCCTGTCGAAAGCAGTGACTATCTCACTTGTCAAGGTTGTTTGGTGACAACCTGGTGCAACACATGGTGCTTGCTGTAGGCGAATACCACGCAGCAAGTTCACTGGACTGACCCACCAGAGATTCCATATGGATGGTAATCCCAGTGTCTATGGACAAATCCTCTAACGAATGGTGGTACATGTGATCCTTAGACTTGAGATCACCAGAGCGCCTTGTGCACGATGGTGTAGTTTGCACTAGCCTAATCGTAGTTCTTTTAGAACTGTCAATACGGTGGTGATTGGCTGCATCGGAGTGTATCAAGACTATGTGGATTGACAGAGGATTCATCACTCTAGGGTACGGAGAAAGTTATCTCTCAGGCGCAATTCAGTATAGCAATGACACTAAAACTGTGCAAGTGGGATTGAGTTGTTGCTCTATCCGTTTATATAGGTCATTGGTCCAAAACTGAATACATAATGTCAGAGTAATCGAAGGTTGACACTATTTCTATGCCTTCGTCTCGTCGAGATAACATATGATGAAAGGATCGAATTGTACGGTAACCATATCGTTGACAGGTAGCTACTTTGCTGAATCCGAATCTATCGGGTGGCCATGATGCCTTTGCTAGGGGCCAATCTTGGTCTGTGTACAGTGAGACGATTAATTGGTGTTAATCGCGATACATACACTATGTTGATGAGGAGCCTATGGGTCACACACATAGAAGATATTTAAGATCCAGAGAAAGAAGGGCGTTTTCCTCTTTTAAGGCAAAAGGGTATTTTGGTAATTTACAGTGCAATAAATTTGCTGAGGTCGAAGCCTTTTTTAATTAGAAAAATTAAATAAGTGAAATTACTTTTAAATTGTGTCGCACATATATTTAAATATACATCAGTTATTGTTAAATTTTAATAGTATTAAATATATTAATTGATTAATTGAGATAATGATGGAATAAATAAATAAATTGGGAGTGTTGGTAACATGGGTGTTTGGGTTGGAGCCCAGCCTATTCCATATGGATAGGGCATTTTTTTACTATAAAAGAAAATGTTTTTTTAATTCATTAATTATTGTCATTTTCTTTGTAAACAAAACACACAGCAACCCCATTTTCTCTCCCACTAGAAACCATTTTGCCCTAAATCAATTCATTTGATTTCATTCTTCTTCTTAAGCTCAGAGGATCTAGCAAATCCCTCTTGTTTCTTTGGATTGTCTTCGTGTGGCCTACGTTCGATCCTACCTTGTCGTAGCAAAACATCGCAAACTATTTGGAGAGCCTCCAACTGCGTTTGTTTTCTAACTCATATTAATATTTTGCCATTCTTATTATGATAACTATTGTAAAATTATCCCTTGACTGGCTCATGTAAACGATCCTTTGTATTATGATTTTTTGTTTCCGCTGCGTATAGGATCATTTACTTACATAATCTGCAGGGGCAACATGGGGAATTGTGATGCTAAGCTCCATCATCACACATCTCAAGAACTCTTTTTAAGAACATGCTAGGCCACGAACGTTATAGTGTTGTCAAAGGCATGTATACGATGCTGATGACTGAGGTGATCCCATACATAAGTTTTGACATACGGTGATAGTGCTTGAAAATACCTTATACTTTATGTGTTAATATTGTTGCATTTTGGGATATAGGATTAATTGCATGAATTAACTTATTGTTTCATAAATGCCTTTTCGGAGTCACGGTATTTTTGTTGTGTTTTCAGGGAATAAGGCTCAAAATAAGATTTGGAAGAGAGATGATGTTGGTGAGAGAATTTTTGATGACTGGAAACAAACGGTCAGAATCGAGTTGATTGCAAAGTTATGGAAGTTTGAGTAAGAAAGTAATTCTGATTTATTTAGTAAATGATCCATATCCGCAGCGGAAACAAAAATATATATACGAAGATCGTTTACATGAGATCGTAAAAGAATTCGGTTTTATCAAGAACGAAGATGAGCCTTGTGTTTACAAGAAAGTAAGTGGGAGAGTAGTAGTATTCCTAGTGTTGTATGTCATTGACATACTTATGATCGGGAATGATATACCGAACTTGCAGTCGGTAAGGACTTGGTTATCCAAGTGCTTCTCCATGAAGGACTTAGGGGAAACAGCCTACATCCTTGGAATAAATATCTATTGTGATAGATTGCGTAGGTTGTTGGCCTAAGTCAGATTACATATATTGACAAGGTACTGAAAAGATTTAGTATGGAAGAATCCAAGAAGGGATTTCTTTCGATGTCACATGGTGTTTATCTCTCTAAGGAATTGTGTCCTAGGACACAAGATGAGAGAGATAGGATGAAGAAGATCCCATATGCATCAGCAATCGGATCCATCATGTATGCCATGTTATGTACTCGGATTGATGTCTCATGTGCTTTGAACACTTGTAGTAGATATCAATCTGATCTAGGTGGGCATCACTGGATGACTGTCAAGAATATTCTTAAGTACCTGAAGAGCACTAAGGATATGTTCTTGGTTTATGGAGGGGAAGATGAGCTCACTGTAAGAGGATACATTGATGCTAGTTTCCAAATGGACAAAGATGATTATCAATCGCAATCAGGGTTTGTATTTTGTCTCAATGGCGGTGCAGTGAGCTGGAAGAGCTCCAAGCAAAGCATTGTAGTGGACTCTACAATGGAGGCTGAGTATATTGCATTATCAGATGTGGCCAAGGAGGTAGTCAAGATTAAAAAGTTCATTACTGAACTTGGTGTGGTTCCTATAATTATTGATCCTATAGACATCTATTGTGACAAGAATGGAGCAATTGCTCAAGCTAGGGAACCACAGTCTCATCAGAAGTCCAGACACATACTCAGACGATTCCATCTCATCAAAGAGATTGTTGAGAGGAAAGACGTGCATATTAGTAAAGTGCATACTGATGACAATCTCGCAGATCCACTGACAAAGCCTCTGTCGCAGTAGAAGCATGAAAGGCACTTGAGATCATTTGGTATTAAATACATGAATGATTGGCTATAGTGCAAGTGGGAGATTGTTAGAGTAGATTCCCTGCAGCCAATCAATTATTGTAGAATTTACTCTTTGTAATAATGTTCATTAATCAATAATAAAAGGCATTTTATTCTATATCGCGTAAATCATTCTTATTGCAATATGTATTGATATATGTCCTTAGAATGGTAGAACTGTGACGAGGATATCAAGTGTTTCAAATCTTGATAGTCTATGAGTACATAAGGTGGCCATTCTAGAAACATTCGTAGCCCCCGTATTTTTTTGAAGTAAGGGCGCATATAATACGGTAAGGCTATCATAGTGTTGAACGACCTTGTCGAAAGACAGTGACTGATCTCACTTGTCAAGATTGTTTGGTGACAACTTGGTGCAACACATGGGTGCTTGTTGTAGGCGAATACACCGCAGCAAGTTCACTGGACTGACCTACCAGAGGATTCCATATGGATGGGAACCCCGGTGTCTATGGAACAAATCCTCTAACGAATGGTGGTATATGTGATCCCTAGACTTGAGATCACATGAGCGCCTTGTGCATCGATTGGTGCAGGTTAACACTAGCCTAACACTGTTCTATTCAGAGTTGTTAATACGGTAGTGATTGGCTATATCAAGGAGTGTATCAAGACTATGGTGGATAGACAGATGATTCATCACTCCCAGGTACGGGAGAAGTTATCTCACGGCATAATTCAGTATATGACAATGACAATAAAACTATGGCCATAGTGGGATTGAGTTGTTGCTCTATCCAGTTTATAATACAGGTAATTGGTCTAGTAACTGAATACATAATATCGAGAGTAACCGAAGGTTGACACTGTTTCTATGCCTTCGTCTCGTTGAGATAACGTATGATGAAAGGAACGAATTGTACGGTAACCATATTGTTGACATGTAGCTACTTTGCTGAATCTGAATCTATCAGGTGGCCATGATGCCTTGCTAGGAGCCAATCTTGGTCTGTGTATTAGTGAGACGATTAGTTGGTGTAAATCGCGATACTATATACTACTGGTATGATGAGGAGCCTATAGGTCACACACATAGAAGATAATTTAAGACTTAGGAAGTAAGAAGGGCGTTTTTGTCTTTTTAGGCAAAATGATATTTTGGTAATTTCACAGTGCAATTAAATTTACTGAGGTCGTAGCCTTTTATTTAATTAGTTAGAAAAATTAAATAAGTGAAATTACATTTAAATATGTGTTAGCATATATTTAAATAAATTATCATTATTGTTAAATGTTAATATATATATATATAATATATTATAGATATATATATATATATATATATAAGGATTTTAATTGAGATAATGATGTATTAAAATAAACATCTAATTGGGAGTGTTTGGAAACATGGGGTGTTTGGGTTGAGCCAAGCCCAGTCATATGGGAATAGGGCAATTAAAAATCAATATAAAAGAAAAGGTTTCATTGAAAAAGTTAAGATTTTTATCATTCATTACTTTTCATTGAAAACAAAACCCTCCAGCCCCAAATACTCTCTCCCACGGCACTTTAGTTTGATTGAAAAATCAAATAGTCCTTATTTCGTCTTTGTTCTTAATGCTAAAGAGGATCTAGCAAATCCCTATTTAGTTCACTGCGATTATCTTCGTGTGGACTACATCGGTTCGATCCTACACTTGGGTCGGTAGCAAATACATTTAGAGACAAAGTTGGAGGAACCTCCAAACGTGCGTATGATTCCTTAAACCTTAAAAATATTTTTCTATAGATTTAATATATATATTGTATAAACTATGATTTTTGTACCCGGATCTTGGTTCTAAGGAACGATCCATGTAGTTTATGTTTTTGTTTTCCGCTGCGTAACTGGGTCGTTCACTAACACCTTCTACCTTTGGGAGGTTAATCATCACTGGAGTGTTTCCTTAATGGTGATGGGTTATGACTTAACTAGGGGAACTTTGTTGGATTCGCCTCTGCGAAGGGTTGATAAGTACAACTAGAGGCATGGTAGAGTAGTGCATATTTAAAAAATGCACGAGTGGGCATGTAGTGTCCAAACTCACCGATTCAAAACTTACACTTGAGGCCAATGGTTAGTGCCATTGGATTGTGTAATTGGTTTATCTGTAATACTTACATTTGAGTTTAATAAGTTGGTGCTATTTAATGTGTAAACTAGAGCTTGTGGCCTACCTACTCATCCTACTTTGGTTTACTTGCCCTCGTGAGAGGTCAAATTAGGAATGATGGGATTTCAGCCCACTAGGAAGACTGATGGACCTTCCCAAGTTTAATAGTGAAGGCTATTAACTTGAATAAAAATTGTGGGAGCATATTAATTGATAAAAGGCATTATTAATTAATAAAAGATTATTAACTCTGTTTAATTTGTGCTTGTAGATTTACATTATGACTACCAATACTTGGCATTATGATTGATCATAAAAAAGGAAAGCAGGTTTGATGGTACAAACTTCACTGGTTGGTATAGAAATTTTCGAATTGTACTCAAGTCAGAAATGAAGTTGTACATCCTAGATGAACCTGTTATGGAAGCGCCTGAACCTGAAGCTACTTAGGAAGCAATAGATGCTTATAGAAAGTATTTTGGATGATGTTGATATTGTATAGTGTATTGTACTTGCATCGCTGATTCCTGATCTGCAAGAGCAACATGAGAATTAGGATGCTGGCTCCATCATCACACATCTCAAAGAGCTCTTTTAGAAGCGTGCTAGGCACGAATGTTATGAGGTGTCAAAGGCATTATATAGATGCTAAATGACTGAGGGAATCCCAATAGACCCACATGTAGTCAAGATGATTGCTACATACATAAGCTTGAAATACTGGTGATAAGTGCTTGAAAATACACTTATACTTAGTGGTTTATAGGTATCATTTGTGGGATATTGGGATTAATTCGCATGAATTAACTTAATTGTTTCATAAACGCACTTTTTGGGATCACATGTATTTTTGTTCTGTTTTCAAGGAATAAGGCTCAAAAATAAGATTTGGATGAGAGATGATATTGGTAAGAGAATTTTTGATGACTGGAAACAAACGGATCAAGAATCGGAGTTGAATTGAAGAAGTTATGGAAGTTGAAGTAAAGAGAAGATTCTAGATTATGTTAGTAAATGATCCATATGTGCAGCGGAAACAAAAAAATATAATACATGGATCGTTTACATGAGCCAAGATCAAGGGTATAATTTTACAATTTATATTAAAGTAAAATCTGCACAAAAGGTTAATCAAGAGTCTAGAATAACACACGCATGTTTGGAGGCTCCTCCAAAATAGTCTTTGTACATATTTGCTACCGACCCAAGCGTAGGATCGAACTTATGAAGTCTACACGAAGACAATCACAAAGAACCAAAGAGGGATTTGCTAGATCCTTTTTGGCTTTAAGATTAAAGAAGAATGAAATCAAAATGAATTGATTTTAGGCAAAATGGGTTTCTACCGTGGGAGAGAAATGGGGTTGCTGTGTATTTGGTTTTACAATGAAAATGAGCTAATCAATTAATTGTTACATTTTACAAATAAACATTTTCTTTTATAGTAAAAATTTAATGCCCTATTCCCATATGGAATAGGCTTGGGCTCCAACCCAAACACCCCATGTTACCAAACACTCCCTAATTAGATATTTTATTTATTTCATCATTATCTCAATTAAACTCAATTAATATATATTTCATATATTAACATTTAACAATAACAATAATTCATTTAAATATATATGCGAACACAAATTTAAATATAATTTCACTTATTTAATTTTTCTAATTAAATAAAGGCTATGACCTTCAGCAAATTTACTTGCACTGTGAAATTACCAAAATACCCTTTCGCCTTAAAAAGATGAAAACGCCTTTCCTTATTCTTGGATCTTAAATTATCTTCTATGTGTGTGACCCATAGGCTCCTCATCATACCGGCAATGTATAGTATCGCGATTAACACCAATTAATCGTCTCACTGTACACAGACCAAGATTGGCCCCTAGCAAAGCATCATGGCCACCCGATAGATTCGGATTCAGCAAAGTAGCTACCTGTCAACGATATGGTTACCGTACAATTCGATCCTTTCATCATCCGTTATCTCGACGAGACGAAAGCATAGAAATAGTGTCAACCTTCGATTACTCTTGACATTATGTATTCAGTTTTTGGACCAATGACCTATATTATAATTCGGATAGAGCAACAACTCAATCCCACTATTGCCACAGTTTTAGTGTCATTGTCATATACTGAATTGCGCCATGAGATAACTTCTCCCGTACCCTAGAGTGATGAATCCTCTGTCAATCTACCATAGTCTTGATGCACTCCTCGATGCAGCCAATCACCACCGTATTGACAGTTCTAAAAAGAACTACGTTAGGCTATTATAAAGCTGCACCAATCAGTGCACAAGGCGCTCTGGTGATCTCAAGTCTAAGGATCACATGTACCACCATTCGTTAGAGGATTTGTTCCATAGACACTGGGATTACCATCCATATGGAATCCTCTGGTGGGTTAGTCCAGTGAACTTGCTGCAGTGTATTCGCCTACAGCAAGCACCCATGTGTTGCACCAGGTTGTCACCAAACAACCTTGACAAGTGAGATCAGTCACTGCCTTTCGAAAGGGTCGTTCAACACTATGATAGCCTTACCGTATTATTTGTGCCCTTACTTCAGAATAATACTGGGGCTACGAACGTTTCTAGAATGACCACCATATGTGCTCATAGGGTTCTTACTATCAAGATTTGAAACATTTGATACCCTCGTCACGGTTCCACCATTCTAAGGACATATATCAATACATATTGCAATAATAATGATTCACGCGATATAGAATAAAATGTCTTTTATTGATTAATGAATATTATTACAAAGAGTCAATTCTACAATAATTGATTGGCTCTAGGGCATCTACTCTAATAGATTACATTGCAGCTTGAGCATGCCTTGATATTTTGAGAATATTTTGAGCTGTAGAACTCAGATTAAGACTATTCTTAGACTTTTGGAAAGCTGATTCAAAGGGCTACATTTCATATGTTTACCACTTTTTCAAATTTCATCGTTATCGAGTTCAAAAATCACCATCTCTGAAGAACAGTGGAATGAAGTAGGAAGAAGACTAGTAGCTACTATGCCGCAGCACCGTGCCGGGGCACAATCACGGAAGTTAAAAACTGATTATCCGTTTTTAGGTAGGTGAATAGGGTTAGGAGTCCTAAACCAAGTAGAATTAATGAAAACAAAACCCTAACCCTTTTGGGATATAAATAGAAGTCTTTTAGCATTATTTTGGGGGGAATTCTTTTAGAGATAAAAAAGAGAGAACAAAGATATTCAAGAAATGAAGAAAAAGGGAGATCAAAGAAGGCTTGGAGAAGAAGAATTGGAGGAGATCATCATCAACTTCATTAATCCAACCAACTTTCACTAAGTTTTTCTTCTTCTTTGTTATTATTATTTGTTATGAATAATACAATGATGTTCTCATATTTATTCATGAAGCACTAATTCTTTAGTGATTGAGGCTGATTTCAAAACCTTAGACATGTCTTGTGATTAATAAAATCTGCATCTATTTGTCTTTTCATCCCTCTTGGTTATGTGATTATTTCTCTGTGAATAGGGTTGAGATAGATTGTCTTAATTGTTTAAGTGCGCAATTAAATAGTTAGGATTAATTTATTAATGCCAATTTAGGTTGTTTAGTATGGAATCGCTTTATTAACCCAAATAACTTGTGGTAAAGTGTATGCTTGCATACATGGGGGTAATCACTCAAGATAACTAAACCGACCATATGAGTTTAACCTTGATTCAGTAGGTCTCTCACAACTTAATGCTTTTATTACTTTGAATCTAGAGATCGTATCCTAGGTTATCTAATAAATAGGGAATTGGGTTATGACCGTGTCTAATCCAATGACTCAGTAAGTAGAGAAAAAACCTATCAACGTTTGGTATTTTCTGAGCTGATGTGATTAAGAGGGTAGAAAGTTAAAGAGTGCTTTTATTATATGTAAATCATGTCTAGTGGTGGTGAATAAACCTTCAATCTAGTTTCTCTTATTTATCTCTTTCGTGATTGTTTCATTGTTTTACTTTGTTTAATTTTACCTTGATAGTTTTTGTTGAGTTTTTATAATTCGTGACAAACCCTGTTTGAAGTAGATAATTAATTGAGTTCACAAATCCTCTGCGGGAAAGACCTTTACTTGCCCTTTACTACTACACGACTTTGCATTAGAATTCAGTGAGGTAAAATTAGGTGTTGCATTTGCACGCATCAACTGGGATTTGGTATGGAGGCAAAACTGTCAATAGATCTTGTTCTGCAATCCTAGCCTCATTCCTTCTCCCAATTCATAATGAACTTCAATATGAATTCTATGGAGAAGTCTTTCTCAGAGCTCTTGAATATGCTGAAGATAGCAGAGAAGAACATGAAGAAGTCCAAGTCAGTGATGCTAGTTAATGTTGCACCATGGAAAGGAAAGGGGAAGCGATACAAAGGAAATGCCAAAGGAATATCCAAAGCTTAACCCCAAGGTGTCCTTAAACCTGCTAGAGGCGTGAGCAAAGATGGAAATGTTGTTTGCTTCCATTGTGGCAAGCTTGGTCACTAGAAGAAACATTGCAAGGCCTTTATAACAAGCAAGCAAGCAAGAAGAAGAAGCCTACATCTTCTTCTAAAGGTATGTACATGATTGAAATCAATGTATCTCCTGTTACATCTTGGGTT
Source organism: Pistacia vera (assembly GCF_008641045.1). Taxonomy (NCBI): domain Eukaryota; kingdom Viridiplantae; phylum Streptophyta; class Magnoliopsida; order Sapindales; family Anacardiaceae; genus Pistacia; species Pistacia vera. Next base: position 761,299 of record NW_022196055.1, read on the forward strand.
ATTGACACATGATGTGGTTCTTATATTAGCACTTTTGTGCAGGGACTGCAACAGAGTAGACTGCCCGGTCGAGGAGAGGTGAACCTACGAGTTGAGAATGAAGCACACGTTATTGCATTAGTTATAGGGGATTATTATTTGTGTTTGCCTTCGGGCTACTTTTAAATTGTTTTTATGTTCCTTCAATTTCAAAGAATATTATTTTTGGGTCCGCTTTGGACAACGTTGGATATCAATTTATGATAACTAATAGATTGATGTCAATTAGTTTGAATGGTATTCAATATGGCATTGCAAGATTACATAATGGTTTTATGTTCTAGAGTTAAATAATAATGAGATTTTCAATCTAGAGAATAAGAAAGCCAAGGTTGATTGCTTTAATCGAACTTACCTATGACATTGTAGGCTTGGTCATGTGAACCAGACTCGCATAGTAAAACTCCATAAGTACAAAGTTTTGGGTCCATTTGACTTCAAGTCTTATGAGGTATGCAAGTCACATTTTACTGGGCATAGTGAAAGGGCAAAAGAACTGTTAGGCATCATCCATAGTGATATATATGGACCACTATCAGTACAAGCCTGAGGTAGATATTCTTACTTCATCACTTTTACTGATGAACTCAGTAGATTTAGATATGTCTGCTTAATGAGATATAAATTTGAATCCTTTGACAAGTTCAAAGAATTCAAGAACAAAGTACAAAATCAACTAGGCAAGAATATCAAGGTTCTCTGATCCGACAGGGGAGGATTTTATACTTAAGCTTAGAGTTTGATGCAAACCTTAAGGAATATGGGATTATATCTCAACTTACACCTCCTTACACACCTCAGCACAATGGAATGTCTGAGAGGAGGAATCAAACCTTGTTGGATATGGTTTGATCAATCATGAGTTTCACAGATTTACCCACATCATTCTAAGGCTATGCCCTAGACGCTGCGACATATACACTGAATCGTGTATCGTTGAAATCAGTCGATAAGATGCCATATGAAATATGGAATAGGCAAAAACCCTTTTTGTCTCATCTAAGAGTTTAGGGTTGTGACGCTTATGTCAAGAAATTGACTTCGAACAAGTTTGCCCTAAATTAAGAGAAATGTATCTTTGTGGGGTATCCTAAACAAACAAGAGGAAACTATTTCTACAATCCAGCTGAGTGGAAAGTTTTCATTGCTCGAATTGGAGTCTTCTTAGAGAAATAATTCCTTTAAAGAGAAGATGGTGTAAGAAAGGTAGAACTCAAAGAAGTTCTAGAGCCACAAGATGCATCAAACGATGGACAAGATAATGTGCCATTAGAGATGGATGAGCATTATGAGGAGATCACTCCATAGGGAGTGGAACAAAGTGAACCTTCGGCACAAGAGCCACGTAGGTTTCATTGAATACGTTGTGAGCCTGAAAGGTATGGTTTTCTTATGACTCAAAGTGCGACGTATTGGTCTATCAAGATGATGAGCCCAAAACCTACAATGATGCTTTGTTGAATCTAGATTCTGCAAAATGGCTTGATGCCATGAAATTTGAAATGAACTCCATGTACCAAAACCAAGTATGTGATCTGGTGGATCCACCCAAAGGAGTCAAACCTATGGGATGTAAATGGGTCTTCAAGAAGAAGACTGACATGGATGGAAATGTTCAAACCTATAAAGCATGGCTGGTAGCAAAAGGGTTCAAACAAAAGCATGGGATTGACTATGACAAAACCTTTTCTCCAGTGGCAATGCTAAAGTCCATTAGAATTATGCTAGCTATTGCTACATACCATGACTATAAAATTTGGCAGATGGATGTTAAAACTGCTTTCCTAAATGGAAACCTTGAAGAGGACGTTTATATGACACAACCTGATGGTTTCGTTCTTGATGGACAAGTAGGAAAGGTATGCAAGTTGAAGAGATCCATTTATGGACTCAAGCAAGCATCAAGGAGCTGGAATATTCATTTTGAATAATTCGTAAAGAAGTTCGGTTTTATACAAAATGAAGACAAGCCTTGTGTATACAAGAAAATCAGTGGGAGCGCAGTGGCATTCCTAGCGTTGTATGTCAATGACATATTGATCATTGGGAATGATATACCAAACTTGCAAATGATAAAGACTTGGTTATCCAAGTGCTTCTCCATGAAGGACTTAGGGGAAGCAACCTACATCCTCGGTATAAAGATCTATCATGATAGATCTTGTAGGTTGTTGAGCCTAAGTCAAAGTACATACATTGACAAAGTATTGAAAAGATTCAATATGGAAGATTCAAAGAAAGGTTATCTTCCAATGTCATATGGTGTGTATCTCTCTAAGGATATGTGTCCTAGAACACAGGAGGAGAGAGATAGGATTGGAGGTATTCCTTATGCTTTGGCAATATGATCTATAATGTACGCCATGTTATGTACTAGGATTGAAGTCTTATACACCTTGAGCATTTGTAGTAGATATCAATTAGAGCCAAGTGAAATACACTGGACAACAGTTAAGAACATCTTTAAGTACCTTAAGATGACTAAGGATATGTTCTTGGTCTATAGAGGAGAAGAGGATCTCACTATAAGAGGATATAGTGATGCCAATTTTCAAATTGACAAAGATGACTATCGATTGCAATTAGGTTATATGTTCTATCTTAATGGGGCTACAGTTAGCTGGAAGAGTTTAAAGCAAAGCACTATAGTGAATTCTACAACAAAATCCGAGTACATCGTATTGGGTGATGTGGCCAAAGAGGCTGTTTGGATCTAGAAGTTCATGACTGAACTAGAGATGGTTCCAAGCATTGTTGATCTAGTTGTGCTTTACTGTGACAACAATGGTGCCATAGCTCAGGCTAAAGAACCATAATCTCACCAAAGATCCAAGCACATACTTCTGCGATACCATCTCATCAGAGAAATCATGAAGAGAGGTGACATACAAATCGATAAAGTACCTACTAATGATAATATCACAGACCCACTTACGAAAGCTTTGTCACAAGAGCAGCATGATAGGCACATAGCATCATATGGGATCAAACGTATGAACGATTGGCTATAGTGCAAGTGAGAGATTGTTAGAGTAGGTGTACTAGAGCCAACGATTTAGCTCTTGTAAACTCATTTCAAATTAATGAGTACAAGGCTTCGCTTATTTATGAGCATATACTGTAGCATCTATTTACTGCATGTAACGAAAATAGTATATGTCCTTAGAAAGGTTGGAACCAGTGACGAGGGAATTAAGTGTTATAAATCTTAATTGTGAGAATCCTATGAGTACAAGTTGACCCTTCTTAAACCGTCCGTAGTCATAGTATAAATCTGACCAAGGACACATTTGAAGCCCAAATCTTCAATAATCTTCTCCTTCCATGGGCTGCCTCCCAAATGACGAACCAAGACTCTTTTCTCTTCCTTTTCATTCTAATTTATACCTCTCTCACTTAAGGATGAAGCCCTAGCAAGCCAAAACGCGTCGTTTTATTTTTACATCTGATGCAGGTTTTGCCGCGGCGAAGCTTTTTCCTTGCCGCGGTGAAGACTTTCAGGAAAAATTTTAGCCTGATAGAGTCTGAACCTGGAAAAGTATTAAACATATTAATTGTAGCCCTTTCAATTATATTTCTAGTCGTTCAAGAATCAGCACAATCCGAGGTCTACAGCTCAAGTTATGGCAGAAATACTGAAGCGCGTCCAAAGACATTTTTTCTTCAGTTCCCAGCATACTTTTCACGACTTCAAGCCAAGTTTTCACCCTTGTCCAGTCTGAATTAGGAAAAACCCAAACATGAAAGTTATAGCTCTTCTTTTTAGCTTTCCAAAGCTTCTAAATTCAGGTTATTCCGAGTTTCCAAGCTCAAGTTACACAATTTACGCTCAAAACTGTCATTTATGCTAAAAATCATCGTTTAGGCCTGCCAAGACAAATTAATAGAATTAGATAGCAATTATGGCCCAAATTGTATGAAAAGTATCCTAAATCCTATCAAAATTCAATGCAAAATCATAGTGTAAAATATGATTATCAGTGACCTATGGTGATGGCAAAAGAGGTAAGATTCTTGTAAAAAGCTCAATTTTCATTCTTGGCTTCCCAATGCTGGATGATGTGTTTTATGTTGAAAGAATTAAAGCAAATCTTATTAGCATTAGTCAAATTTGTGACAAGGATTGTGCTATTCAATTTTCAAAGAATATGTATCAAGTCTTGAATGGTGATGGTACTTTCTTGCTTGAAGGAAAGAGATCTAATGATAATTGGTATTTGTTGTCTAACAAAGTTTCTTGTTTGAGCTCTAAAACAGATTGTGTGGATCTATGGCACAAGAAGCTTGGACATATGAACTACAAAGATCTTGTGAAACTTTCGAAAAGGATGTTGTCAAAGGTCTGCCCAAACTTGAGTTTCCCAAAGGTAAAGTGCATGGCCCTTGCCAACAAGGTAAGCATACCAAGGCTCTCACAAACCTTTATCTTGGTTGACTACCTCTTGTGTTTTAGAACTGCTCCTTATGGATCTAATGGGTCCTATGCAAACTGAAAGTTTAGGAGGGAAGTGATATGTTTATGTTTGTGTTGATGACTATTCTAGATTTTCATGGGTTGATTTTTTGAAGAAAAAGTTTGATGCATTTGAAGTTTTTTAATGTCTTGTCAAAAGGTTGTAGGTTGAGCAAGAGAATAGTAGAATAATAAAAAATAGTAGGAATTCTCTTATCCCATTCGGACGGATCGCATCTTATAATGTTTGTGGTGATCAGTTGGACCTTTGATTAATTAACATCTCTTTTTTTTAACTGACCCCCCTTACTTAATTTAATTTTATTTAATTTAATCCGGGGGAGGTCAAGGTCAAATTCAGATTGCTGTTCAATTATTTCAGTTTAGTGTAATTTTTGATCTACCAAGCTAACCAGGCAAGAGCGGTATCACGCTCTGTAGGATTTGAACCTACCGTGTGAAGAAAGTAGAGAGAATAAGGAGTGATCGTGGGAGAGAGTATGAGAATTTTGATTTTTCTAACTTTTGTGAAATGCAGGGCATTTGGCATGAGTTTTCTACCCATAAGACACCTCAACATAATGGTTAGTGAATAGGAATAATAGAGTTCTTCAAGAGATGGCAAGAGTTATGTTGAATGCAAAAAGGTTGCCAACAAGACTATGGGATGAGGCAATAAACACTGCATGCCACATTTCCAATAGATTTTTCTTAAGGAAAGGCATATCTCAAACTCCATATGAATTATGGAAAATTAAGAAGCCAAATCTTTCATATTTCCATGTCTTTGGTTGCAAGTGTTATGTCTTGAATGACAGAGATCATTTAGGGAAATTTGATGCCAAGAGTGATGAAGGTGTGTTCCTCGGACATTCATTGAACAATAGGGCATATAAGATCTTTAACATGAGAACTGAACACCTTATTGAGTCATTTAATGTGGTTTTCTTTGATTTAGAAGATTGCTCATAGTTCTCATAGGAATATGAAATTGATGATATGATTGCCCCTACTAAGGTGACCATAGATCAAGATGGTGTGCCTACCTTGAATCATTTTTGGAACTCGAACTCAAGCTGATGTGATGACACCAGCACCTGATGTGAGCACCATTATTGCTCAACAGGGATTATATTCCCAAAGATAAGGACTTGAATTGATTGTTGACTTGTCTGATGAGATCACTCAGAGAAAGACTCTCAAAACCAAAGAACCACCCTCTTGGATCAAGAAAGCTCATCCACCATCCACTGTGATTGGAAATCCTAAAGAGGTAATGGTAACTAGAAGAAAAAGGTTGAGTGAAATTAATCACTTGTATTATGTTTCTCTTACAGAACCAAAGAATGCAAAACAAGCTCTAGAGGATGATTGTTGGATTGCTGCCATGCATAAAGAGCTTGAATAGTTTGAGAGAAATGATGTTTGGAGCTTGGTTCCTCAGCCTAAAGGTATAAATGTTATAGGAACCAAGTGGATCTTTAAAAACAAGTCTGATGAGTTTGGGAATAGTGTTAGAAACAAGGTCAGACTTGTTGCACAAGGATACACACAGGTGGAGGGTATTGACTTTGATGAAACATTTGTTCCCGTGGCAAGATTAAAGTCCATAAGATTGTTGCTGGCTGTTGCATGCTGCCTAAACATAAAGTTTTACCAAATGGATGTAAAGAGTGCCTTTCTGAATGGGATGTTGATGGAAGAGGTGTATATAGAGCAGCATACTAGATTTTAAGATCCCTACAAACTAGACCATGTCTTCAAATTGAAGAAAGCTTTGTATGGGTTTAAACAAGATCCAAGAGCCTGGTATCAGATGTTAGAGTAGGTGCCCTGAGCCAATCAATTATTATAGTATTGACTCTTTGTAATCATGTTTTATGATCAATAAAGGCATCTATCTATATCATGTGATCTGATTATATTCATATAAGAAAATGGTGTATGTCCTTAGGATGGTAGAACCGTGATGAGGGTATCGAGTGTTTGAAATCTTGATAGTGAGAACCCTATGAGCACATATGGTGGCCATTCTAGAAATGTCCGTAGCCACAGTATTATCCTAACCTAGGGAATAGATAATACGGTAAGGCTATCATAGTGTTGGACAACCCTGTCGAAAGGCAGTGACAAATCTCACTTATCAAGGTTATTTGGTAACAACCTAGTGCAATACATGGGTGCTTATTGTAGGCAAGTTCACTAGACTGGCCCACCGGAGATTCCACATAGATGGTTACCCTAATGTTTATGGAACAAATCCTCCAATGAATGGTGGTGCATGTGTTCCTTAGACTTGAGATCACCAGAGTGCCTTGTGCACCGATTGGTGTAGTTTGACACTAGCCCAACATAGTCTTCTCAGGACTATCAGAACGTAGTGGTTGGCTGCATTGAAAAGTGTATCGAGACTATGGTGGATCAATAGAGGATTTAACACTCTCGGGTACACGAGAAATTATCTCACTAAGTAATTTGGTAAATGGCAATGACATTAAATTTGTGGCCACATTGGGATTGAGTTGTAGCTCAATCTAATCTATTTTGTCGTTGGTCCAATAACCGAATACTGAGATATCAAGGATATCTGAGGTTGACACTACTTTTATGCCCCAGCCTTGATGAGATAATATATAATGAAGGGATTGAATTGCATAGTAACCATATTGTTGATAGGTAGCGGTTTTGCTGAATTCGAATCTATCGGGTGGCCATGATGCATGGCTAGAGGCCAAACTTGGTCTGTGTCAAGTGGATGATTGATTGATTATCAATTGCAATACTATTCACTACCGATACGATGAAGAGCCTTTGGGTCACACACATAGAAAATAGATTAAGAACATAAATCGTGAGAGGGGTATTTTCGTCATTTATGATGAAATGACATTTTGGTAATCTCACAATGCAATTAAATTTGCCGAGGTTGTTGCCTAAATTTAATTTCATATGGAAATTAAATTAGTGGGATTATGTATATATATATATATAAAGGGTACTATCTAATATTAATATTTAATTTAGTTTAATAATATGAAATTCAAATCTGGTTTTTAATTTTGAATTGAATTGAATTTAAATATAATGGATATTATCTAATATTAATATTGATACTATGAAATTCAAATTTTGGTTTTTAAATTTGAATTAGAAATGCCATGTTTGGTTGCAAGGGGAATCTATTCTAGATTGGAATAAGTTGTTTGCTATTCCAATTGGAATAGAATTTTGGTATGCACTATTTAAGTGCTACTAAAAGTTAAATCGTTAATTTGATTTTAGAGTTGCAAACCCTAGCTACCATTCTCTCTCTAAAATGCCAGCCCTAGTGAAGAAAAAAGAATTTTTTTTTCCAAGAAAAATTATGCTGTAACTTGTTCTTGTAGGTGAGTGATCTTCCTAGACTAAAAGTCTCTCATCGATGGTAGTACTATCTTCATGTGGATATCGGGAGTGCACTTCTATTTTGGAGTGGTTTGCGATTCCAACATCCAAACGAAGGAGCCTCCAACGCTGGTATGAAACTTCTTTTCTTTTGATTTGATTTTATGCAAAATAATGCAATTGGTGTAAGGATCATGGGTTAAAGGTTAGAAGTTCTTCAAATAATTTTCAAAATTCTGCTGCGTAATAGATTCGTTAACTTACAGTGTTATCAAAGCCTCTTACACTTGATTTCATGATTTAGATTGATGTTTGTCGATGACGAGTATTTGTGATTTTAATTTGCCGATTAAAATTTATAATTTTTTCTGACTAGTTTGGTTGAGAAGAAATCAATTAAAACTTGTTTTCAATGCTGGACGAATTTGGCCTTAACGAGCTGTGGGTGGCTGCCCTTAAAAAGGGCAGCAACTACACAAAGAAGGAGTAGGAGCGAGCAAAAGTGCGTTGCTTGGGGTAGCGCACACTTTGTGTGCACCTTGCAGCACTACTGTAGTGCGCTTCTTGCTACAGGGATGTGGCCGCATGCCTTGCCTGGTGCTACAGCCATAAGCCTTGCAAAGTTGCTGCCCATGCACAGCAGCGTCCAACAGTGCGCTGCTACTGTCCCAACTCTTTTTGCCTTGCTTGCAATGGTCCCGTTGAAGCCAAGTGCCCACTAGCACTTGGCCTTGACTGGCACATGGTTTTCAGCCAAGTGCTCAATCTAACGTGCATGCGAATGCACGTCAAATCTGGAAAAAGGGGACAGCCCAAGTAAAAGATGCAATGGGCCAAATTTTGGGTTTTTTTCGCATTGTTGTGCGATAAAGAAAAATCCAAATTTTTTTGGATACATGTTGCTGCATGTTGGAAGGCCCAACTGAGTGAGGCCCGAATCTAATGGGTCAGATTATAATTTTTTAAAGTTGTTGGACCTAAAAAATAGTGCTGAACATTTAGGGGTAACACGTAATTTACCAAAAACAAATCAGAATTTAATTTTGATTGATTGATGCATGATTCGTGTATGGGAATATGCATGGTGTATGCTGCATAAACCTTTGGACCTAGTTTAATTTTTGGGTTATGTAATTTTAAAATAGGGTCTACGTGCCCTGCCTTTCTCTATTACCTCCAATGTATTTCTTTCTTTCATCTCACTCCCTTTGAATGTAGCTTGAGGTTTCTTTTCATATATGTAAAATTAGAAATGTAATTATAATTTGAAAGTTGTGTATTGTTCGAGAAGAAGAAGTGAAGGAAGGAGAAGGTGAATTACTCGAAGAATCCGAAGTTATAATTAAACCTAGGTTGACCTATCGATTCCTCTAGGCTTGGGGAATCGGTTTTAGTTAAGGCTATGCACCAACATGTTTATTTTACACTTAGCATGCATGCTAAGGGTGTATGTTATAACTATAACATGTTGAACAAGATAAAACAGGTGAGACACACAAAATAAAAACCCTCGATAAAGTATATTAAGTCAAATCAATAAAAGCATTCCATCACCATGGGTTTAATCAAACCACTGTTCGTCGGAACCTTGTTCGCCAAAGTGAAGGGTACACTTCTATAGTGGAAGGTTAAATTTAATTGGAGTTTTCCTTAATGGTGATAGGTCGACTTAAATGGTGTGTTTTGCTTGTTCGCCAAAGCGAAGGTTGATAAACACACATAGGCATAAGTATACTTGTTGTGTATATGTGGTGACATGTAATGTGCACTCTACTGATACTTGATGCGTATTTCTTACAACATACAAAACTAGCAAGTGCACTAGTCGCTCAAGTAATAAAGTGATGGGTAGGATATCGTTCCCACGAGGATTATTAGCAAAACACTAAGTTTCCTAATGTTATCAAGTTGAAGCAATCGAATTCTTTGGATTGGTGGGAGCTAATTTTAATTCAAAAACAACAAAATGAAATTTAACTAAGGTTAAGACTTAATTAAGAAAGCAATATGACAACAAGAAATACCAATTCAAGTAAAATGGGTAGGGTTTTGACTTCATTTGGATTTTTATGGGTTAAGCCTATAATTACACTAAACTCATATTCATACGCAATGGTTGTAAATCGAACTCACTAACATGTAGACATACCCTCTCGGGCTATGCCTTCCTATTCTTCCTTATTAACCTTCTGCACCCAACAAATTGAAGATTAATAATTCCAAACTCATTAGGCACAAGAATCCTATAAACGATTTCATTAATTCTTGTAAACGATTTCATTAATTCTTGAATCTATCTCTAGCATCCAATACTATAATGGTGATTACCCAAGAAGCCTAACATGATTCATTTCTCAATCTCACCACGTTCATCATATACAACATTAAAATTCAGAGTAACACACAACCAAAGCATATTCATATGAAAATAACACCATCAAACCCTTAACCCATTTAAAATCCAAACTACCATCAAAACCCTAACCCAAAAGAGATTAGTTCATAACTAAATCAATAACACGAAAACGAAAATAGGAACTAAACATGTTCAACATAATGAAAACGAGAATAAAGATTAGAAATCTCCCCAAAAGATGAATCCTCTAGTTGGAAATCGAATCCTCTTCCTTTTACAATCCAAATCGCTCAAAGTTCTTAAAAAAAAAACTGTAAAAGTGGCTAAACCTAATAAAAACCGAAGATGACGACCCCTGGGAAAAAGGCTAAGTTTTTCTTTTATACTTAGTCCAAATAACCCAGCCAAAACACGCACAACATGAAACTGTGTGTTTAACAAAACTGAATAAATTGACTGTCGCCGCGGCGAAGAATGAATCAGATAAGCTCATCCCTGGCCTACTTCGCCGCGGCGAAGACATTTCCTTCGCTGGGGCGAAGCTTCTTCCTGAGTTCTAAAATTACAGAATTGCCACTCCGCTTGCTTCTTCGATTAATTCCTCGATTCTCGGTGCTCTTCCTTGGAAACAAGCTTCGTCGTGCTTAATCCTACTCCGGAACTCTCCTATCTTCTGATATCCACTAATTTCTGAGTAAAAAATATCCAATTTTGTGCTAATTTGCTCAAAATGTCCATTTTAACCTGAAATACGAAAAGTAACGAATTAAGAACCAATTCAGGTCAAAATGCACCAGAAAGTACCTGAAATCCGACAAAAAGATCTAATAAAAACTGTATAATTTACGGATTATCAACTACCCCCAAACTAAAGAGATGCTCGTCCCCGAGCATACAGTACACAACTAATGAAAACACAGACAACACACAAAAACAAAAACACAAAACACACACAACCAAACTGAAAAACAAAACCAACAAAACTCAAATTCCACAGCGAATTGCCTAGAAGTTGCACATGTCTCAAAAATTGTTGAAAAATTATTAACCGGAAATGTTCAACACTCCAAGAAGTTATANGTCTCGATTGTGGGCGAATCGAGCACTGGTTTTTGACCGTTTTCTATTTGGTATAATCAATACTATGTCTACCTAGACAACAGAGTCGATTTCACCGAAAACGTGATGACAAAATGACGAGAAAGCCGCATAGGGCCAATACGCTGTTTTACCCAGTTTTTTCAGCCACCAGTAATAGGTCTCGATTGTGGGCGAATCGAGCACTAGTTTTTGACCGTTTTCTATTTCGTATAATCAATACTATGTTTACAGAGCCAACAAAGTCGATCTCGCCAAAAACCTGATGACAAAACAACCAGAAAGCCGCATAGGGCCTATACGCCGTTTTACTCAGTTTTTTCAGCCACTAGTAATGGGTCTCGATTGTGGGCGAATCGAGCGCTGGATTTTGACCGTTTTCTATTTGTATAGTCAATACTATGTCCAAGTAGAGAACAATGTCGATTTCGTCAAAAACCTGATGACAAAAAAACCAGAAAGCCACATAGGGCCAATACGCTGTTTTACCCAGTTTTTTCAGCCACCAGTAATAGGTCTCGATTGTGGGTGAATCGAGCACTAGTTTTTGACCGTTTTCTATTTCGTATAATCAATACTATGTTTACAGAGCCAAAAAAGTCGATCTCGCCAAAAACCTAATGACAAAATGACCAGAAAGCCGCGTAGGGCCTATACGCCGTTTTACTCAGTTTTTTCAGCCACCAGTAATGCGTCTCGATTGTGGGCCAATAGAGCACTGGTTTTTGACCATTTTCTATTTGGTATAATCAATACTATGTTTACAGAGCCAACAAAGTCGATCTCGCCAAAAACCTAATGACAAACTGACTAGAAAGCCGCACAGGGCCTATACGCCGTTTTTACTCAGTTTTTTCAGCCACCAGTAATGGGTCTCGATTGTTGGCGAATCGAGCACTGGTTTTTGACCATTTTCTATTTGGTATCATCAATACCATGTCTACCTGGAAAATAGAGTTGATTTCGTCAAAAACCTGATGACAAAACGACTTGAAAGCCGCATAAGGCCTATACGCCGTTTTACACAGTTTTTTCTGCCACTAGTAATGGGTCTCGATTATGGGCGAATCGAGCACTTGTTTTTGACCGTTTTCTATTTGGTGTAATCAATACTATGTCTACCTAGACAATAGAGTCAATTTCGCCGAAAAGCTGATGACAAATCGACCAGAAAGCCGTATAGGGCCTATACACTGTTTTACTCAGTTTTTTTAGCCACTAGTAATGGGTCTTGATTGTGGGCGAATCGAGCACTGGTTTTTGAACGTTTTCCATTTGGGATAATCAATACTATGTTTACCTAGACAATAAAGTCGATTTCACCGAAAACCTGATGACAAAACGACTAGAAAGCCGCATAGGGCATATAAGTCGTTTTACTTAGTTTTTTCTGCCACTAGTAATGGGTCTCGATTGTAGGCGAATCGAGCACTGGTTTTTGACCATTTGCAATTTGGTATCATCAATACTATGTCTACCTAGACAACAGAGTCGATTTCACCGAAAAGCTGATAACATAACGACTAGAAAGCCACATATGGCCTATACGCCGTTTTACTCAGTTTTTTCTGTCACCAGTAATGGGCCTTGATTGTGGGCTAATCGAGCACTAGTTTTTGACCGTTATCTATTTGGTATCATNTCTGTCAAAACAATAAAACTGTGGTGTCCCTCATGTTAGAACGAATTCACAACTAAATTGAAAATATTACAACCTAATCTCGTCCTTTCAACAACTACAAATTAAAAAACAACTAACATGAAAACAAAATCCAAAACCAAAATAACTGAGTTTAAAGTTTCAAATGGACACAAAATTAAATGAAAACAGTTAAACAACAAAAAAAAACATAAACAGGTGCTCCAGTTCAGTCTTGTTCTTCCTCTTCTTCCTCTTCTTCTTCCTCGTCTTCCTCCTCTTCCTCTGAGCCCATCCACTCATCCGAATCCCACTCAACCCATTGGTATGCTGAAGTGTCAACCTTAAGCTCCTGGAAGCTATGTGTCAGTAGTTCATGCATCCTCTCTGTCCGCTCCACCATCCAATCCTGACGTCTCTTCATATATTTCATCATGCCCAACATTTCTTGCATTATCTCTTTTTGTGAACCTGTGGAGCTGGATGATGTGGCAAGGCTTGTTCTCTGCCTTTTCGCCCCTGCTCTTGGTTGCGCAGCTTCCGTTCGGTCAAGGTGTTTCTTGAAATAGTCTGTATCCAGAATTGGAGCAACATGAATACGCTGCTCATCATCTTGAACCTTGACCCCAGCGTTTAGGCACAAAGCTGTGATGAGATGCGGAAAACAGTAACTCGCTCGCCCCTTTTCTGATGCTATCCGAACACTGTCATAGATGATGTCTCCCACATCCATACTCTTTCCTGTGGCAATGGAGTAGAGCAATATTGCCTTCTCATGAGTCACTGTGCTGTAGTGCGACTCCGGCATTAGTTTAGCACAGACAAAGTACTGCCACAGCCGAGCCATTGGTGTCAACTGCATTCCTTTGAGTGTCTTCTTTTGTTTCTTAGACACTTCCCACGCTGCCCCAGGTTTCGCAATGACCGGCAGGATAATATCATCCTCAAAGTGTGATCTTTTGAACTCCACATACTGATCAGTGAAAACTTCAGGCAAGTTATAGAAACTATTTATTTCTTGTGCCGTAAATTTCACATCCTCTCCTCGTACAAACACAGTATCTTCATGACATTCTAGGAGGTTGGCATAGAACTCCCTCACCAACGGTTCTACAGCCAGAACTTCAGGAGCACACATGAACATTTCCCATCGTCTCCCTCTACTCCATTCTAAAGCTTGTGTTGCGGTCAATCCACGCTCAGGGATGAAACCCTTATCCTTTCGTTGGATTACCGCCTCATATCGTTTACGGGCCTCGTCGTTCACAAACCGATTGTCAATACTCTTTCCCTTATTCTTACTCTTTCCCTTGTACGGTTGCTTAACCTTCGGAGCCATTTTTTTTTTTCAGCAGTTTAAGGTGTACATGGCGTTGTTAAACCCGAAGTCACCAAATACTGCTAGGCAGTTTTTAAGGCGGTTACTGGTTTCCAGCCAATATACCCTTAAACTCGGTTTCCAAATTTTAACCCCAAAGATTCAGTCCTAATTCTACACAATCACTTCCAACCTGCAAAAACAACCCACACTTCGAATATACCCTTAAACTCGGTTTCCAAATTTTAACCCCAAAGATTCAGTCCTAATTCTACACAATCACTTCCAACATTCAAAAACAACCCACACTTCGAATATACCCTTAAACTCGGTTTCCAAATTTTAACCCCAAAGATTCAGTCCTAATTCTACACAATCACTTCCAACNTATGTTGTCTTACTCAATTTTTTCAGCCACCAGTAATGGGTCCCGATTGTGGTTGAATCGAGCACTAGTTTTGGATCTTTTCTTTTTTGGTATAATCAATACTATGTTTAGAGATCCAACGGAGTCGATCTCATCGAAAACCTGATGACAAAACGAGCAGAAAGCCCCATAGGGCCTATACGCCATTTTACTCAGTTTTTTCAGTGACCAGTAATGGGTCTCAATCGTGGCTGAATAGAGCACTAGTTTTGGATCTTTTTCTTTTTGGTATATTCAATACTATGTTTAGAGAGCCAATAGAGTCGATCTCATCAAAAACCTGTTGACAAATCGAGCAGAAAGCTGCATAGGGCCTATACGCCATTTTACTCAGTTTTTTCAGCCACCAGTAATGGATCCCGATTATGGGTGATTCGAGAACTAGTTTTGGATCTTTTTATTTTTGGTATAATCAATACTATGTTTAGAGAGCCAACAGAGTTGATCTCATCGAAAACCTATTGACAAATCAAGCAGAAAGCCGCATAGGGCCTATACGCCGCTTTACTTAGTTTTTTCAGCCACCAGTAATGGGTTTCAATTATGGGTGATTTGAGAACTAGTTTTGGATCTTTCTATTTTTGGTATAATTAACACTATGTTTAGAGAGCCAATAGAGTCGATCTCATTGAAAACCTGATGACAAAACGAGTAGAAAGCCCCATAGGGCCTATATGCCATTTAACTTAGCTTTCCGCCGCCAGTAATGGGTCTCGATTATGGGTGATTTAAGAACTTGTTTTGGATCTTTTCATTTTTTGTATAATTAATACTATGTTTAGAGAGCCAATAGAGTTGATCTCCTCAAAAACCTGATGACAGAATGAGCAGAAAGCCCCATAGGGCCTATATGCCGTTTAACTCAGTTTTTTTAGCCACCAGTAATGGGTCTCGATTGTGGCTAAAACGAGCACTAGTTTTGGATCTTTTTGTTCTTTGTATAATCAATACTATGTTTAGAGAGCCAACAGAGTCAATCCCACCAAAAACCTGATGACAAATCAAGCTGAAAGCCCCATAGGGCCTATACGCCGTTTGACTCAGTTTTTTCAGCGACCAGTAATGGGTCTCGATCGTGGCTGAATAGAGCACTAGTTTTGGATCTTTTTCTTTTTGGTATAATCAATACTATGTTTAGAGTGCCAACAGAGCCGATCTCGCCGAGAACCTGATGACAAATCGAGCAGAAAGCCGCATGGGGCCTATACGCCGTTTTACTCAGTTTTTTCAGCCACCAGTAATGGGTGTCGATTATGGGTGATTCGAGAACTAGTATTGGATCTTTTCATTTTTGGTATAATCAATACTATGGTTAGAGAGCCAATAGAGACGATCTCCTCGAAAACCTATTGACAAAACGAGCAAAAAGCCCCGTAGGTCCTATATGCTGTTTTACTCAGTTTTTTCAACGACGAGTGATGGGTCTTGATCGTGGATGAATCGAGCACTAGTTTTGGATCTTCTCCTTTTTGGTATAATCAATACTATGTTTAGAGAGCCAAAAGAGTCGATCTTTCCGAAAACCTGATGTCAAAATGGCCAGAAAGACGCATAGGGCCTATATGCCGTTTAACTAAGTTTTTTTAGCCACCAGTAGGGGTTTTCGATTGCGGCTGAAACGAGCACTAGTTTTGCATCTTTTTGTTTTTTGTATAATCAGTACTATGTTTAGAGAGCCAACGGAGTCGATTTCGCTGAAGACCTGATGACAAATCGAGCAGAAAGTCGCACAGGGCCTATACGCTGTTTTACTTGGTTTTTTCAGCCATCAGTAATGGGTCTCGATTGTGGCTGAATCGAGCACTAGTATTGGATATTTTCTTTTTCGGTATAATCAATACTATGTTTAGAGAGCCAATAGAGTCGATCTCGTCGAAAACCTGATGACAAAACGAGCAGAAAGCCCCATAGTGCCTATATGCCATTTAACTCAGCTTTTTCAGCCACCAGTAATGGGTCTTGATTGTGGCTGAAACTAGCACTAGTTTTGGATCTTTTTGCTTTTCGTATAATCAATACTATGTTTAGAGAGCCAACAGAGCCGATCTCACCGAGAACCTGATGACAAATCGAGCAGAAAGCTGTATAGGGCCTGTACGCCGTTTTACTCAGTTTTTTCAGCCACTAGTAATGGGTCTCGATTATGGGTGATTCGAGAACTAGTTTTGGATCTTTTAGTTTTTGGTATAATCAATACTATATTTAGAGAGCCAACAGAGTCGATCTCGTCGAAAACCTGATGACAAAACGAGCAGAAAGCCGTATAGGGCCTATACGCTCTTTTACTCAGTTTTTTCAGCCACCAGTAATGGGTCTCGATTATGGGTGATTCGAGAACAAATTTTGGATCTTTTCATTTATGGTATAATCAATACTATGTTTAGAGAGCCAACAGAGTTGATCTCGTCGAAAACCTGTTTACAAATTGAGCAGATAGCCGCACAGGGCCTACACGCCGTTTTACTTAGTTTTTTCAACGATGAGTAATGGGTCTCGATCGTGACTGAATCGAGCACTAGTATTGGATATTTTCCTTTTTGGTATAATAAATACTATGTTTAGAGAGCCAAAAGAGTCTATCTTGGCAAAACCTAATGACAAAATGGCCAGGAAGCCGCATAAGGTCTATACGCCGTTTTACTCAGTTTTTTCAACGACGAGTAATGGGTCTCGATCGTGGCTGAATCGAGGACTAGTTTTAGATCGTTTCCTTTTTGGTATAATCAATACTATGTTTAGAGAGCCAACAGAGCCGATCTCACCGAAAACCTGATGACAAAACGAGCACAAAAC
The DNA here is from genome assembly GCF_008641045.1 of Pistacia vera. Lineage (NCBI taxonomy): Eukaryota > Viridiplantae > Streptophyta > Magnoliopsida > Sapindales > Anacardiaceae > Pistacia > Pistacia vera. The sequence continues at coordinate 778,806 of NW_022196055.1, forward strand.
AGCATAGGGCCTATATGCCGTTTTACTCAATTTTTTTAGCCACCAGTAATGGGTCTCGATTGTGGCTGAATCGAGCACTAGTTTTGGATCTTTTTGTTTTTGTATAATCAATACTATGTTAAGAGAGCCAACAGAGTCGATCTCATCGAAAACCTAATGACAAAACGAGCAGAAAGCCCCATAGGGCCTATATGCCATTTAACTCAGCTTTTTCAGCCACCAGTAATGGGTCTCGATTGTGGCTGAAACTAGCACTAGTTTTGGATCTTTTTGCTTTTCGTATAATCAATACTATGTGAAAGCCGCATAGGGCCATATGCCGTTTTACTCAGTTTTTTCAGCCACAGTAATGGTCTCGATGGTGATCGAGCACTAGTTTTGGATCTTTTTGTTTTTGGTATAATCAATACTATGTTTAGAGCCAACAGAGTCGATCTCCGAAAACCTGATGACAAAACGAGCAGAAAGCCGCATAGGCCTATACGCCGTTTTACTCAGTTTTTTCAGCCACCAGTAATGGGTCTCGATTTTGGCTGAATCGAGCACTATTTTGGATCTTTTTGTTTTTGTATAATCAATACTATGTTTTGAGAGCCAACGAGTCGATTCCAAAACCTGATGACAAAACGAGCAGAAACGCATGGGCCTATACGCCGTTTTACTCAGTTTTTCTGCCACCAGTAATGGGTCTCGATTTTGGCTGAATCGAGCATAGTTTGGATCTTTTGTTTTGGTATAATCAATACTATGTTTAGAGAGCCAACAGAGTCGATCTCTGAAAACCTGATGACAAAACGAGCAGAAAGCCGCATAGGGCCTATACGCCGTTTTACTCAGTTTTTTCAGCCCCAGTAATGGGTCTCGATTTGGCTGAATCGAGCACTAGTTTTGGATCTTTTTTTTTTGGTATAATCATACTATGTTTAGAGAGCCAACAGAGTCGATCTCTGAAAACCTGATGACAAAACGCAGAAAGCGAGGGCCTATACGCCGTTTTACTCATTTTTTCAGCCACCAGTAAGGGCTCGATTTGGCTGAATCGAGCACTAGTTTTGGATCTTTTTTTTTTGGTATAATCAATACTATGTTTAGAGAGCCAACAGAGTCGATCTCCTAAAACCTGATGACAAAACGAGCAAAAGCCGCATAGGGCCTATACCGTTTTACTCAGTTTTTTCAGCCACCAGTAATGGGTCTCGATTTGGCTGAATCGAGCACTTTTTTGGATCTTTTTTTTGGTATAATCAATCTATGTTTAGAGCAAAAGAGTCGATCTTGAAAACCTGATGACAAACGAGCAGAAAGCCGCATAGGGCCTATACCCGTTTTACTCAGTTTTTTCAGCCAGTAATGGGTCTCGATTTGGCTGAATCGAGCACTAGTTTTGGATCTTTTTGTTTTTGGTATAATCAATACTATGTTTAGAGAGCAACAAGTCGATCTCAAAACCTGATGACAAAACGAGCAGAAAGCCGCATAGGCCTATACGCCGTTTTACTCAGTTTTTTCAGCCACCAGTAATGGGTCTCGATTTGGCTGAATCGAGCACTATTTTTGGTCTTTTTTTTTGGTATAATCAATACTATGTTTAGAGCAACAGAGTCGATCTTCAAAACCTGATGACAAAACGAGCAGAAAGCCCATAGGGCCTATACGCCGTTTTACTCAGTTTTTTCAGCAAAGTAATGGGTCTCGATTTGGCTGAATCGAGCATAGTTTTGGATCTTTTTTTTGGTATAATCAATACTATGTTTGAGAGCCACAGTCGATCTCCGAAAACCTGATGACAAAACGAGCAGAAAGCCGCATAGGGCCTATGCCGTTTTACTCAGTTTTTTCAGCCACAGTAATGGTCTCGATTTGGCTGAATCGAGCACTAGTTTTGGATCTTTTTTTTATAATCAATACTATGTTTAGAGAGCCAACAGAGTCGATCTCGCGAAAACCTGATGACAAAACGAGCAGAAAGCCGCATAGGGCCTATACGCCGTTTTACTCAGTTTTTTCAGCCACAGTAATGGTCTCGATTTTGGCTGAATCGAGCACTAGTTTTGGATCTTTTTGTTTTTGGTATAATCAATACTATGTTTAGAGCCAACAGAGTCGATCTCGAAAACCTGATGACAAAACGAGCAGAAAGCATAGGCCTATACGCCGTTTTACTCAGTTTTTTCAGCCACCAGTAATGGGTCTCGATTTGGCTGAATCAGCACTAGTTTTGGATCTTTTGTTTTTGGTATAATCAATACTATGTTTAGAGAGCCAACAGAGTCGATCTCCAAAACCTGATGAAAAACGAGAGAAAGCCGCATAGGCTATACGCCGTTTTACTCAGTTTTTCTGCCACCAGTAATGGGTCTCGATTGGCTGAATCGAGACCAGTTTTGGATCTTTTTTTTTGGTATAATCAATACTATGTTTAGAGAGCCAACAGAGTGCATCCGGAAAACCTGATGACAAAACGAGCAGAAAGCCGCATAGGGCCTATACGCCGTTTTACTCAGTTTTTTCAGCCACAGTAAGGGTCTCGATTTGGCTGAATCGAGCACTAGTTTTGGATCTTTTTTTTTTGGTATAATCAATACTATGTTTAGAGAGCCAACAGAGTCGATCTCGAAAACCTGATGACAAAACAGAAAGCGCATAGGGCCTATACGCCGTTTTACTCATTTTTTCAGCACCAGTAATGGGTCTCGATTTTGGCTGAATCGAGCACTTTACGTTTTGGAGAGCCAACAAGTTGATCTTGCAAAAACCTGATGACAAAACGAGCAGAAAGCCGCATAGGCCTATAGCCGTTTTACTCAGTTTTTTCAGCCACCAGTAATGGGTCTCGATTTGGTGAATCGAGCACTAGTTTTTGGATCTTTTGTTTTTGTATAATCAATACTATGTTTAGAAGCCAACAGGTCGATCTCGTGAAAACCTGATGACAAAACGAGCAGAAAGCCGCATAGGGCCTATACGCGTTTTACTCAGTTTTTTCAGCCACCAGTAATGGTCTCGATTTGGCTGAATCGAGCACTAGTTTTGGATCTTTTTGTTTTGGTAATCAATACTAGTTTAGGACCAACAGAGTGATCTCCAAAACCTGATGACAAAGAGCAGAAAGCCGCATAGGGCCTATACGCCGTTTTACTCAGTTTTTTCAGCCCCAGTAATGGGTCTCGATTTGGCTGAATCGAGCACTAGTTTTGGATCTTTTGTTTTTGGTATAATCATACTATGTTAGAGAGCCCAGAGTCGATCTCCAAAACCTGATGACAAAACGAGAGAAAGCCGCATGGGCCTATACGCCGTTTTACTCAGTTTTTTCTGCCACCAGTAATGGGTCTCGATTTGGCTGAATCGAGCACTAGTTTTGGATCTTTTGTTTTTGGATAATCAATACTATGTTTAGAGAGCCAACAGAGTCGATCTCTGAAACCTGATGACAAACGAGCAGAAAGCCGCATAGGGCCTATACGCCGTTTATCTCAGTTTTTTCAGCCACCAGTAATGGGTCTCGATTTGGCTGAATCGAGCACTAGTTTTGGATCTTTTTTTTTTGGTATAATCAATACTATGTTTAGAGAGCCAACAGAGTCGATCTCGAAAACCTGATGACAAAACGCAGAAAGCCGCATAGGGCCTATACGCCGTTTTCTCAGTTTTTTTCACGCCAAGTAATGGTCTCGATTTGGCTGAATCGAGCACTAGTTTTGGATTTTGTTTTTGGTATAATCAATACTATGTTTAGAGAGCAACAGAGTCGATCTCCAAAACCTGATGACAAAACGAGCAGAAAGCCGCATAGGGCCTATACGCCGTTTTACTCAGTTTTTTCAGCCACCAGTAATGGGTCTCGATTTGGCTGAATCGAGCACTATTTTTGGTCTTTTTTGTTTGGTATAATCAATACTATGTTTAGAGCAACGAGTCGATCTTCAAAACCTGATGACAAAACGAGCAGAAAGCCGCATAGGGCCTATACGCCGTTTTACTCAGTTTTTTCAGCCAGTAATGGGTCTCGATTTTGGCTGAATCGAGCACTAGTTTTGGATCTTTTGTTTTGGTATAATCAATACTATGTTTGAGAGCCAACAAGTCGATCTTGCAAAACCTGATGACAAAACGAGCAGAAAGCGCATAGGGCCTATACGCGTTTTACTCAGTTTTTTCAGACCAGTAATGGGTCTCGATTTTGGCTGAATCGAGCACTAGTTTTGATTTTTTGTTTTTGTATAATCAATACTATGTTTAGAGAGCCAACAGAGTCGATCTCCAAAACCTGATGACAAAACGAGCAGAAAGCCGCATAGGGCCTATACGCCGTTTTACTCAGTTTTTTCAGCCACCAGTAATGGGTCTCGTGTTTGGCTGAATCGAGCACTAGTTTTGGATTTTTGTTTTTGGTATAATCAATACTATGTTTAGAGAGCCACAGAGTCGATCTCCAAAACCTGATGACAAACGAGCAGAAAGCCGCATAGGGCCTATACGCCGTTTTACTCAGTTTTTTCAGCCACCAGTAATGGGTCTCGATTTGGCTGAATCGAGCACTAGTTTTGGATCTTTTGTTTTGGTATAATCAATACTATGTTTAGAGAGCCAACAGAGTCGATTCGAAACCTGATGACAAAACGAGCAAAGCCGCATAGGGCCTATCGCCGTTTTACTCAGTTTTTTTAGCCACCAGTAATGGGTCTCGATTTGGCTGAATCGAGCACTAGTTTTGGATCTTTTTGTTTTTATAATCAATACTATGTTTAGAGAGCCAACAGAGTCGATCTCCGAAAACTGATGACAAAACGAGCAGAAACCGCATAGGGCCTATAGCCGTTTTACTCAGTTTTTCACACAGTAATGGGTCTCGATTTGGTGATCGAGCACTAGTTTTGGATCTTTTGTTTTTGGTATAATCAATCTATGTTTAGAGAGCCAACAGAGTCGATCTCCCAAAACCTGATGACAAAACGAGCAGAAAGCCGCAGGGCCTATACCGTTTTACTCAGTTTTTTCAGCACCAGTAATGGGTCTCGATTTGGCTGAATCGAGCACTAGTTTTGGATCTTTTTTTTTTGGTATAATCAACTATGTTTAGAGAGCCAACAGTCGATCTCCAGAAACCTGATGCAAAACGAGCAGAAAGCCGCATAGGGCCTATAGCCGTTTTACTCATTTTTTCAGCCACAGTAATGGGTCTCGATTTGGCTAATCGAGCACTAGTTTTGGATCTTTTTTTTGGTATAATCAATACTATGTACATAAAGAAGGGCCTATACGCCGTTTTACTCAGTTTTTTCAGCCACCAGTAAGGGTCTCGATTTGGCTGAATCGAGCACTATTTTTGGATTTTTTTTGGTATAATCAATACTATGTTTTAGAACCACAAGAGTCGATCTCTCAAAAACCTGATGACAAAACGAGCAGAAAGCGCATAGGGCCTATACGCCGTTTTACTCAGTTTTTTTAGCCACCAGTAATGGGTCTCGATTTGGCTGAATCGAGCACTAGTTTTGGATCTTTTGTTTTGGTATAATCAATACTATGTTTATAGAGCCACAGAGTCGACTCGTCGAAAACCTGATGACAAACGAGCAGAAACCGCATAGGGCCTATACGCCGTTTTACTCAGTTTTTTCCACCAGTATGGGTCTCGATTTGGCTGAATCGAGCACTAGTTTTGGATCTTTTGTTTTTGGTATAATCAATACTATGTTAGAGAGCCAACAGAGTCGATCTCGCTAAAACTGATGACAAAACGAGCAGAAAGCCGCATGGGCCTATACGCCGTTTTACTCAGTTTTTTCAGCCACCAGTAAGGGTCTCGATTTGGCTGAATCGAGCACTAGTTTTGGATTTTTTGTTTTTGGTATAATCATATACTATGTTAGAGAGCCAACAGAGTCGATCTCTGAAAACCTGATGACAAAACGAGCAGAAGCCGCATAGGGCCTATACGCCGTTTACTCAGTTTTTTTCACCCAGTAAGGGTCTCGATTTTGGCTGAATCGAGCACTAGTTTTGGATCTTTTTGTTTTTGTAATTAATACTATGTTTAGAGAGCAACAGAGTCGATCTCGCGAAAACCTGATGCAAAACGAGCAGAAAGCCGCATAGGGCCTATAGCCGTTTTACTCAGTTTTTTCAGCCACCAGTAATGGTCTCGATGGCTGATACGAGCACTGTTTGGATCTTTTTTTTTGGTATAATCAATACTATGTTTAGAGAGCCAACAGAGTCGATCTCGCGAAAACCTGATGACAAAACGAGCAGAAGCGCATGGGCCTATACGCGTTTTACTCAGTTTTTCAGCCACCAGTAATGGGTCTCGATTGGCTGAATCGAGCACTAGTTTGGATCTTTTTTTTTGGTATAATCAATACTATGTTTTGAGAGCCAACAGAGTCGATTCGTCAAAACCTGATGAAAAACAGCAGAAAGCGCATAGGGCCTATAGCCGTTTTACTCAGTTTTTTCAGCCAGTAATGGTCTCGATTTGGCTGAACGAGCACTAGTTTTGGATCTTTTTTTTTTGGTATAATCAATACTATGTTTAGAGAGCCAACAGAGTCGATCTCGCGAAAACCTGATGAAAAACGAGCAGAAAGCCGCATAGGGCCTATACGCCGTTTTACTCAGTTTTTTCAGCCACCAGTAATGGGTCTCGATTTGGCTGAATCGAGCACTAGTTTTGGATCTTTTGTTTTTGGTATAATCAATACTATGTTTAGAGAGCAACAGAGTCGATCTCGTAAAACCTGATGACAAACGAGCAGAAAGCCGCATAGGGCCTAACGCCGTTTTACTCAGTTTTTTCAGCCACAGTAATGGGTCTCGATTTGGCTGAATCGAGCACTAGTTTTGGATCTTTTTGTTTTTGGTATAATCAATACTATGTTTAGAGAGCCAACAAGTCGATCTCGCAAAACCTGATGACAAAACGAGCAGAAGCCGCAGGGCCTATACGCCGTTTTACTCAGTTTTTTCAGCCACCAGTAATGGGTCTCGATTTGGCTGAATCGAGCACTAGTTTTTGGTCTTTGTTTTTGGTATAATCAATACTATGTTTATAGAGCCAACAGAGTCGATCTCGTCAAAACCTGATGACAAAACGAGCAGAAAGCCGCATAGGGCCTATACGCCGTTTTACAGTTTTTTTCAGCCCACAGTAATGGGTCTCGATTTGGCTGAATCGAGCACTAGTTTTGGATCTTTTTTTTTGGTATAATCATACTATGTTTAGAGCCAACAGAGTATCTCTCGAAAACCTGATGACAAAACGAGCAGAAAGCCGCATAGGGCCTATACGCCTTTACAGTTTTTCCCAATAGGTCTTTCATTTGGCTGAATCGAGCACTAGTTTTGGATCTTTTTGTTTTGGTATAATCAATACTATGTTTAGAGAGCCAACAGAGTCGATCTCGCGAAAACCTGATGACAAAACGGCAGAAGCCGCATAGGGCCTATACGCCGTTTTACTCAGTTTTTTCAGCCACCAGTAATGGGTCTCGATTTGGTGAATCGACACTAGTTTTGGATCTTTTTTTTTGGTATAATCAATACTATTTTAAGAGCCAACAGAGTCGATCTCTAAAACCTGATGACAAAACGAGCAGAACCGCATAGGGCCTATCGCCGTTTTACTCAGTTTTTTAGCCACCAGTAATGGGTCTCGATTTGGCTGAATAGCACTAGTTTTGGATCTTTTTTTTTTGGTAATCAATACTATGTTTAGAGAGCCAACAGAGTCGATCTCCGAAAACCTGATGACAAAACGAGCAGAAAGCCGCATAGGGCCTATAGCCGTTTTACTCAGTTTTTTCAGCCACAGTAATGGGTCTCGATGGCTGAATCGAGCACTAGTTTTTGATTTTTTGTTTTGGTATAATCAATACTATGTTAGAGACCAACAGAGTCGATCTCGCCGAAAACCTGATGACAAAACGAGCAGAAAGCCGCATAGGGCCTATACGCCGTTTTACTCAGTTTTTTCAGCCACCAAGGGTCTCGATTTTGGCTGAATCGAGCACTAGTTTTGGATCTTTTGTTTTGGTATAATCAATACTATGTTTAGAGAGCCAACAGAGTCGATCTCGCAAAACCTGATGACAAAACGAGCAGAAAGCCGCATAGGGCCTATACCCGTTTTACTCAGTTTTTTTAGCCACCAGTAATGGGTCTCGATTGGCTGAATCGAGCACTTTTTGGATTTTTTTTGGTATAATCAATACTATGTTTATAGAGCCAACAGAGTCGATCTTGAAAACCTGATGAAAAACGAGCAGAAAGCCGCATAGGGCCTATACCGTTTTACTCATTTTTTCAGCCACAGTATGGGTCTCGATTTGGCTGAATCGAGCACTAGTTTTGGATCTTTTTTTTGGTATAACAATACTATGTTTGAGAGCCAACAGAGTCGATCTCTGAAAACCTGATGACAAAACGAGCAGAAAGCCGCATAGGGCTATCGCCGTTTACTCAGTTTTTTCACCACCAGTAAGGGTCTCGATTTGGCTGAATCGAGCACTAGTTTTGGATCTTTTGTTTTTGGTATAATCAATACTATGTTAGAAGCCAACAGAGTCGATCTCGAAAACCTGATGACAAACGAGCGAAAGCGCATAGGGCCTATACGACTATTTTACTCAGTAATGGGCTCTTTTCTATTTTTGGTTTTGTAATCAATACTATGTTTGAGAGCCAACAGAGTCGATCTTGCAAAACCTGATGACAAAGAGCAGAAGCCGCATAGGGCCTATAGCCGTTTACTCAGTTTTTTCAGCCACCAGTAATGGGTCTCGATTTGGCTGAATCGAGCACAGTTTTGGATCTTTTTGTTTTGGTATAATCAATACTATGTTTAGAGAGCCAACAGAGTCGATCTTGCAAAACCTGATGACAAAACGAGCAGAAAGCCGCATAGGGCCTATACGCCGTTTACTCAGTTTTTTCAGCCACCAGTAATGGGTCTCGATTTGGCTGAATCGAGCACTAGTTTTGGATCTTTTTGTTTTTGGTATAATCATACTATGTTTAGGAGCCAACAGAGTCGATCTCGAAAACCTGATGACAAAACAAAAAGCCGCATAGGCCTATACGCCGTTTTACTCAGTTTTTTCAGCCACCAGTAATGGGTCTCGATTTTGCTGAATCGAGCACTAGTTTTGGATCTTTTGTTTTTGGTATAATCAATACTATGTTTGAGAGCCAACAGAGTCGATCTCGTGAAAACCTGATGACAAACGAGCAGAAAGCCGCATAGGGCCTATACGCCGTTTTACTCAGTTTTTTTCAGCCAGAATGGGTCTCGATTTGGCTGAATCGAGCACTAGTTTGGATCTTTTTTTTTTGGATAATCAATACTATGTTTAGAGAGCCAAGAGTCGATCTCGTAAACCTGATGACAAAACGAGCAGAAAGCCGCATAGGGCCTATAGCCGTTTTACTCAGTTTTTTAGCCACCAGTAATGGGTCTCGATTTGGCTGAATCGAGCACTAGTTTTGGATCTTTTGTTTTGGTATAATCAATACTATGTTTAGAGAGCCAACAGAGTCGATCTCTAAACCTGATGACAAAACGAGCAGAAAGCCGCATAGGGCCTATACCCGTTTTACTCAGTTTTTTCAGCCACCGTAATGGGTCTCGATTTGGCTGAATCGAGCACTTTTGGATTTTTTGTTTTGGTATAATCAATACTATGTTTAGAGCCAACAGAGTCGATCTCGAAAACCTGATGACAAAACGAGCAAAGCCGCATAGGCCTATACGCCGTTTTACTCAGTTTTTTCAGCCACCAGTAATGGGTCTCGATTTGGCTGAATCGAGCACTAGTTTTGGATTTTTTTTTTGGTATAATCAATACTATGTTTAGAGAGCCAACAGAGTCGATCTTGCAAAACCTGATGACAAAACGAGCAAAAGCGCATAGGGCCTATACGCCGTTTTACTCAGTTTTTTCAGCCACCAGTAATGGGTCTCGATTTGGCTGAATCGAGCACTAGTTTTGGATTTTTTGTTTTTGGTATAATCAATATTGTTAGAGAGCCAACAGAGTCGATCTCGCAAAACCTGATGACAAAACGAGCAGAAAGCCGCATAGGGCCTATACGCCGTTTTACTCAGTTTTTTCAGCCACCAGTAATGGGTCTCGATTTGGCTGAATCGAGCACTATTTTGGCTTTTTTTTGGTATAATCAATCTATGTTTAAGAACAAATCGATCTCTCAAAACCTGATGACAAAACGAGCAGAAAGCCGCATAGGGCCTATAGCCGTTTTACTCAGTTTTTTCAGCCACAGTAATGGGTCTCGATTTTGGCTGAATCGAGCACTAGTTTTGGATCTTTTGTTTTGGTATAATCAATACTATGTTTAGAGAGCCAAAAGTCGATCTTGCAAAACCTGATGACAAAACGAGCAGAAACGCATAGGGCCTATAGCCGTTACTCAGTTTTTTCAGCCACCAGTAATGGGTCTCGATTTGGCTGAATCGAGCACTAGTTTTGGATTTTTGTTTTTTGGTATAATCAATACTATGTTTAGAAGCCAACGGTCGATCTCCAAAACCTGATGACAAAACGAGAAAGCCGCATAGGGCCTATACGCCGTTTTACTCAGTTTTTTCACGCACCAGTAATGGTCTCGATTTTGGCTGAATCGAGCACTAGTTTTGGATCTTTTGTTTTTGGTATAATCAATACTATGTTTAGAGAGCCAACAGAGTCGATCTCGAAAACCTGATGACAAACGAGCGAAAGCCGCATAGGGCCTATGCCGTTTTACTCAGTTTTTTCAGCCACCAGTAATGGGTCTCGATTTGGCTGAATCGAGCACTAGTTTTGGATTTTTTGTTTTTGGTATAATCAATACTATGTTTAGAGCCAACAGAGTCGATCTCGCGAAAACCTGATGACAAAACGAGCAGAAAGCCGCATAGGGCCTATACGCCGTTTTACTCAGTTTTTTCAGCCACCAGTAATGGGTCTCGATTTGGCTGAATCGAGCACTAGTTTTGGATCTTTTTTTTTTGGTATAATCAATACTATGTTTAGAGAGCCAACAGAGTCGATCTCGAAAACCTGATGACAAAACGAGCAGAAAGCCGCATAGGGCCTATACGCCGTTTTACTCAGTTTTTTCTAGCCAAGTAATGGGTCTCGATTTGGCTGAATCGAGCACTAGTTTTGGATCTTTTTTGGTATAATCAATACTATGTTTAGACCTGATGACAAAACGAGCAGAAAGCGGCATAGGGCCTATACGCCGTTTTACTCAGTTTTTTCAGCCACCAGTAATGGGTCTCGATTTTGGCTGAATCGAGCACTAGTTTTGGATATTTTTGTTTTTGGTATAATCAATACTATGTTTAGAGAGCCAATAGAGTCGATCTCGCCAAAAACCTAATGACAAAACGAGCAGCAAGCCGCATAGGGCCTATATGCCATCTTACTCAGTTTTTTCAGCCACCAGTAATGGGTCTCGATTGTGGCTGAATTGAGCACTAGTTCTGGATCTTTTCTTTTTTGGTATAATCAATACTATGTTTAGAGAGCCAACAGATTCGATCTCGCTAAAAACCTGATGACAAAATGGGCAGAAAGCCGCATAGGGCCTATATGCCGTTTTACTCAATTTTCTCAGCCACAAGTAATGGGTCTCGGTTATGGGTGATTCGAGAACTAGTTTTGGATATTTTTGTTTTTGGTATAATCAATACTATGTTTAGAGAGCCAACATAGTCGATCTCGGCAAGAACCTAATGACAAAACGAGCAGAAAGCTGCATAGGGCCTATACGCCGTTTTACTTAGTTTTTTTAGCCACCAGTAACGGGTCTCGATTGTGGGTGAATCGAGCACTTATTTTTGAGGGTTTTCTTTTTGGTATAATCAATTCTATGTTTATAGCGCCAACAGAGTCGATCTCGTCAAAAACCTGATGACAAGTTTTTCTATGGGCCTATATGCCGTTTTTCTTAGTTTTTTCAGCCACAAGTAATCGGTCTCGGTTATGGGTGATTCGAGAACTAGTGTTGGATCTTTCTGTTTTTGGTATAATCAATACAATGTTTAACAAGCCAACAGAGTTGATCTCGCCGAAAACCTGATAACAAAACGAGCAGAACGCCGTATAGGGCCTATATGCCGTCTTACTCAGTTTTTTCAGCCAGCAGTAATGGGTCTCGATTGTGGCTGAATTGAGCACTAGTTTTAGATATTTATCTTTTTGGTATAATCAATACTATGTTTAGAGAGCCAACAGAGTCAATCTCGCTGAAAACCTGATGGCAAAACGAGTAGAAAGCCGCATAGGGCCTATATGCCGTCTTACTCAGTTTTTTCAGCCAACAGTAATGGGTCTCGATTGTGGCTGAATCGAGCACTAGTTTTGGATCTTTTCTATTTTGGTATAATCAATACTATTTTTAGAGAGCCAACAGAGTCGATCTCGCCAAAAACCTGATGAAAAAACGTCCAGAAAGCCGCATAGGGCCTATACGCAATTTTACTCAGTTTTTTCAGCGACCAGTAATGGGTCTCGATCGTGGCTGAACCGAGCACTATTTTTGGATTTTTTTGTTTTTGGTAATATCAATACTATGTTTAGAGAGCCAACATAGTCGATCTCGCCAAAATTCTGATAACAAAACGAGCGGAAAGCCGCATAGGGCCTACATGCTGTTTAACTCAGTTTTTTTAGCCACCAGTAATGGGTCTTGATTGTGGCTGAAACGAGCACTAGTTTTGGATATTTTTATTTTTCATATAATCAATACTATGTTTAGAGAGCCAACAGAGCTGATCTCGCCGAAAACCTGATGACAAAACGGGCAGAAAGCCGCATAGGGCCTACATGTCGTTTTACTTAGTTTTTTCAGCAACAAGTAATGGGTCTCGGTTATGGGTGATTCGAGAACTAGTTTGGATCTTTTTGTTTTTGGTATAATCAATACTATGTTTGGCGAGCCAACAGAGTCGATCTCGTCAAAAACCTGATGACAAAATGAGCAGAAAGCCGCATAGGGCCTATACGCCATTTTACTCAGTTTTTTTCAACCAGAAGTAATGGGTCTCGGTTATAGGTGATTCGAGAACTAGTTTTGGATCTTCTTGTTTTTGGTATAATCAACACTATGTTTAGAGAGACATCATAGTCGATCTTGCTAAAAACCTGATGACAAAACGAGCAGAAAGCCGCATAGGCCCTACACGCCGTTTTACTCAGTTTTTTCAGGCACCAGTAATGTGTCTCGATTGTGGGTGAATCGACCACTATTTTTTGAGCGTTTTCTTTTTGGTATAATCAATGCCATGTTTATAGAGCGAACAGAGTCGATCTTTTTGAAAACCTGATGACAAAACGAGCAGAAAGCCGCATAGGGCCTATACGCCGTTTTACTCAGGTTTTCAGCTAGTAGTAATGGGTCTCGATCGTGGCTAAATCGAGCACTAGTTTTAGATCTTTTTGTATTTGGTATAATCAACACTATGTTTAGAGAGCCAACATAGTCGATCTCGCCAAAAACCTAAGGACAAAACGAGCAGAAAGCCATATAGGGCCTATACACCGTTTTACTAGTTTTTTCAACAACCAGTAATGGGTCTCGATTGTGGTTGAAACGAGCACTAGTTTTGGATCTTTTTGTTTTTCATATAATCAATACTATGATTAGAGAGCCAACAGAGCTGATCTCGCCGAAAACCTGATGACAAAACGAGCAGAAAGCCGCATAGGGCCTATATGCCGTTTTACTCAGTTTTTCAGCCACAAGTAATGGATCTCGGTTATGGGTGATTCTAGAACCAGTTTTGGATCTTTTTGTTTTTGGTATAATCAATACTATGTTTAGTGAGCCAATAGAGTCGATCTCACAGAAAACCTGATGACAAAACGAGCAGAAAGCTGCATAGGGCCTATACGCCGTTTTACTCAGTTTTTTCAGCGACCAGTAATGGGTCTCGATCGTGGCTGAATCGAGCTCTATTTTTGGATCTTTTTGTTTTTTGTACAATCAACACTATTTTTGGAGAGCCAACACAGTCGATCTCCCCAAAAACTTGATGAAAAAACGAGAAGAAAGCCGCATGGGGCCTATATGCCGTTTTGCTTAGTTTTTTCTGCCACCAGTAATGGGTCTCGATTTTCGGTGATTCGAGAACTAGTTTTGGATCTTTTTGTTCTTGGTATAATCAATAATATGTTTAGAGAGCCAACAGAGTCAATCTAGCTGAAAAGCTGATGACAAAACGAGCAGAAAGCGCATAGGGCCTATATGTCGTCTTACTCAATTTTTTCAGCCACCAGTAATGGGTCCCGATTGTGGTTGAATCGAGCACTAGTTTTGGATCTTTTCTTTTTTGGTATAATCAATACTATGTTTAGAGAGCCAACAGAGTCGATCTCATGAAAAACCTGATGACAAAACGTCCAGAAAGCTGCATAGGGCCTATACGCCGTTTTACTCAATTTTTTCAGCGACCAGTAATGGGTCTCGATCGTGGCTGAATCGAGCACTAGTTTTGGATCTTTTTATTTTTGGTATAATCAACACCATGTTTAGAGAGCCAACATAGTCGATCTCACTAAAAACCTAACGACAAAATGAGCAAAAAGCCGCATAGGGCCTATAGGCCGTTTTACTCTGTTTTTTCAGCCACCAGTAATGGGTCTCGATTGTGGGTGAATCGAGCACTATTTTTTGAGTGTTTTCTTTTTTCTATAATCAATGCTATGTTTATAGAGCAAAAAGAGTTGATCTTTTTGAAAACTTGATGACAAAACGAGCAGAAAGCCACATAGGGCCTATACGTCGTTTTACTCAGTTTTTTGAGCTAGTAGTAATGGGTCTCGATCGTGGCTGAATCGAGCACTAGTTTTGGATCTTTTTGTTTTTGGTATAATCAACACTATGTTTAGAGAGGCAACATAGTTCATCTCACCAAAATCCTTATGACAAAACGAGCAGAAAGCTGCATATGGCCTATACACCGTTTTACTCAGTTTTTTCAGCCACCAGTAATGGGTCTCGATTGTGGGTGAATCGAGCCCTATTTTTTGAGTGTTTTCTTTTTGTATAATCAATGCTATGTTTATAGAGCAAAAAGAGTTGATCTTTTCAAAAACCTAATGACAAAACGAGCAGAAAGCCACATAGGGCCTATACGCCGTTTTACTCAGTTTTTCAGATAGTAGTAATGGGTCTCGATCGTGGCTGAATCGAGCACTAGTTTTGGATCTTTTTGTTTTTGGTATAATCAACACTATGTTTGGAGAGCCAACATTGTTGATCTTGCCGAAAACCTGATGACAAAACGAGCAGAAAGCTGCATAGGGCCTATATGCTGTTTTACTCAGTTTTTTCAGCAACCAGTAATGAGTCTCGATTGTGGTTGAAACGAGCACTAGTTTTGGATCCTGTTGTTTTTCATATAATCAATACTATGTTTAGAGAGCCAACAGAGCTGATCTCGCCGAAAACCTGATGGCAAAACGAGCAGAAAGCCGCATAGGGCCTATATGCCGTTTTACTTAGTTTTTTCAGCCACTAGTAATAGGTCTCAGTTATGGATGATTCGAGAACCAGTTTTGGATCTTTTTGTTTTTGGTATAATCAATACTATGTTTAGTGAGCCAATAGAGTTGATCTCACCGAAAACCTGATGACAAAACGAGTAGAAAGCTGCATAGGGCCTATACGCTGTTTTACTCAGTTTTTTCAGCGACCAGTAATGGGTCTCGATCGTGGCTGAATCAAGCACTATTTTTGGATCTTTTTGTTTTTGGTATAATCAACACTATGTTTAGAGAGCCAACATAGTCGATCTCACCAAAAACCTGATGAAAAAACGAGAAGAAAGCCGCATGACGCTTGTACGCCGTTTTACTCAGTTTTTCCTGCCACCAGTAACGGGTCTCGATTATCGGTGATTCGAGAACCAGTTTTGGATCTTTTCATTCTTGGTATAGTCAATAATATGTTTAGAGAGACAACAGAGTCGATCTAGCCGAAAACCTAATGACAAAACGAGTAGAAAGCCGCATAGGGCCTGTATGCCGTCTTACTCAGTTTTTTCAGCCACTAGCAATGGGTCTCGATTGTGGTTGAATCGAGCACTAGTTTTGGATCTTTTCTTTTTTGGTATAATCAATACTATGTTTAGAGAGCCAACAGAGTCGATCTCACGAAAAACTTGATGACAAAACGTCCAGAAAGCTGCATAGGGCCTATACGCCGTTTTACTCAATTTTTTCAGCGACCAGTAATGGGTCTCGATCGTGGCTGAATCAACACTACGTTTGGAGAGCCAACATAGTTGATCTTGCCAAAAACCCGATGACAAAACGAGCAGAAACCTGCATAGGTCCTATATGCAGTTTTACTCAGCTTTTTCAGCAACCAGTAATGGGTCTCGATTGTGGTTGAAACGAGCACTAGTTTTTCGATCTTTTTGTTTTTCATATAATCAATACTATGTTTAGACAGCCAACAGAGCTGATCTCGTCGAAAACCTGATGACAAAACGAGCAGAAAGCCCCATAGGGCCTATACGCTGTTTTACTCAGTTTTTTCAGCGACCAGTAATACGTCTTGATCGTGGCTGAATCTAGCACTAGTTTTGGATCTTTTTGTTTTTGGTATAATCAACACTATGTTTAGTGATCCAATAGAGTTGATCTCACCAAAAACCTGATGACAAAATGAGCAGAAGGCCGTATAGGGCCTATACATTGTTTTACTCAGTTTTTTCAGCGACCAGTAATGGGTCTCGATCGTGGCTGAATCGAGCACTATTTTTGGATCTTTTTGTTTTTGGTATAATCGACACTATGCTTAGAGAGCCGACATAGTCGATCTCACCAAAAACCTGATGAAAAAATGAGAAGAAAGCCGCATGGGGCTTGTACGCCATTTTACTCAGTTTTTTCTGCCAACAGTAATGGGTCTCGATTATCAGTGATTCGAGAACTAGTTTTGGATCTTTTCGTTCTTGGTATAATCAATAATATGTTTAGAGAGCCAACAGAGTCGATCTAGCCGAAAACCTGATGACAAAACGAGCAGAAAGCCGCATAGGGCCCATATGCCGTGTTACTTAGTTTTCTCAGCCACTAGTAATGGGTCTCGATTGTGGTTGAATCGAGCACTAGTTTTGGATCTTTTCTTTTTTGGTATAATCAATACTATGTTTAGAGAGCCAACAGAGTCGATCTCATGAAAAACCTGATGACAAAACGTCCAGAAAGCTGCATAGGGCCTATACGACGTTTTACTTAGTTTTTTCAACGACCAATAATGGATCTCGATCGTGGCTGAATCGAGCACTAGTTTTGAATATTTTTGTTTTTGGTATAATCAACACTATGTTGAGAGAGGCAACATAGTCGATCTCACCAAAAACCTAATGACAAAACGAGCAGAAAGCCGCATAGGGCCTATACGCCGTTTTACTCAGTTTTTTCAGCCACCAGTAATGGGTCTCGATTGTGGGTGAATCGAACACTATTTTTTGAGTGTTTTCTTTTTGGTATAATCAATATTATGTTTATAGAGCAAAAAGAGTTGATCTTTTCCAAAACCTGATGACAAAACGAGCAGAAAGCCACATAGGGCCTATACGCCGTTTTACTCAGTTTTTTCAGCTAGTAGTAATGGGTCTCGATCATGGCTGAATCGAGCACTAGTTTTGGATCTTTTGTTTCTGGTATAATCAACTCTGTGTTTGGAGAGCCAACATAGTTGATCTTGCCAAAAACTTGATGACAAAACGAGCAGAAGGCTGCATAGGGCCTATATGTAGTTTTTCTCAGTTTTTTCAGCAACCAGTAATGGGTCTCGATTGTGGTTGAAACGAGCACTAGTTTTGGATCTTTTTGTTTTTCATATAATCAATACTATGTTTAGAGAGCCAACAGAGCTGATCTCACCAAAAACCTGATAACAAAACGAGTAGAAAGCCGCATAGGGCCTATACGCTGTTTTACTCAGTTTTTTCAACGACCAGTAATACGTCTCGATCGTGGCTGAATCGAGCACTAGTTTTGGATATTTTTGTTTTTGGTATAATCAAAACTATGTTTAGAGAGCCAACAGAGTCGATCTCACCAAAAACCTGATGACAAATCGAGCAGCAAGCCGCATAGGGCCTATACGCTGTTTTACTTAGTTTTTTCAGCCACCAGTAATGGGTGTCGATTATGGGTGATTCGAGAACCAGTTTTGGATCTTTTTGTTTTCGGTATAATCAATACTATATTTAGAGAGCCAACAGAGTCGATCTCATCAGAAACCTGACGACAAAACGAGCATAAGGCCGCATAGGGCCTACATGCTGTTTAACTCAGTTTTTTTAGCCACCAGTAATGGGTCTCGATTGTGGCTGAAACGAGCACTAGTTTTAGATCTTTTTGTTTTTCATATAATCAATACTATGTTTAGAGAGCCAACAGAGCTGATCTCACCGAAAACCGGATGACAAAACGAGCAGAAAGCCGTATAGGGCCTATATGCCGCTTTACTTAGTTTTTTCAACCACAAGTAATGGGTCTCAGTTATGGGTGATTCGATAACTAGTTTTGGATCTTTTTGTATTTGGTATAATCAATATTATGTTTAGCAAGCCAACAGAGTTGATCTCGCCAAAAACCTGATGACAAAACGAGCAGAAAGCCGCATAGGGCATGTATGCCGTTTTACTCAGTTTTTTCAGCGACCAGCAATGGATCTCGATCGTGGCTGAATCGAGCACTGGTTTTGGATCTTTTTATTTTTGGTATAATCAACACTATGTTTAGAGAGCCAACATAGTTGATCTCATCAGAAACCTGATGACAAAACGAGCAGAAAGCCACATAGGGCCTATATGCCGTTTTACTCAATTTTTTCAGCCACAAGTAATGGGTCTCGGTTATGGGTCATTCGAGAGCTAGTTTTGGATATTTTTCTTTTTGGTATAATCAATACTATGTCTAGAGGGCCTATACGCCGTTTTACTCAATTTTTTCAGTCACCAGTAACGGGTCTCGATTGTTGGTGAATCGAGCACTATTTTTTGAGCATTTTCTTTTTGGTATAATCAATGCTATGTTTATAGAACCACCAAAGTCAATCTCATCAAAAACCTGAAGACAAAATGAGCAGAAAGCTGCATAGGGCACATACGCCGTTTTACTCAGTTTTTTTAACCACAAGTAATGGGTCTCAATTGTGGCTGAATCGAGCACTAGTTTTGGATCTTTTTGTTTTTGGTATAATCAATACTATGTTTATAGAGCACACAGAGTTGATCTCGTCGAAAACCTGATGACAAAATGAGCAGAAAGTCGCATAGGGCCTATACGCCATTTTACTTAGTTTTTTCAGCAACCAGTAATGGGTCTCAATTGTGGTTGAATCGAGCACTAGTTTTGGATCTTTTTGTTTTTGGTATAATCAATACTATGCTTAGAGAGCCAACAGAGTCGATCTCGCCTAAAACCTGATGACAAAACGAGCAGCAAGCCGCATAGGGCCTATACGCTGTTTTACTTAGTTTTTTCAGCCACTAGTAATGGGTCTCGATTATGGGTGATTCGAGAACTAGTTTTGGATCTTTTTGTTTTTGGTATAATCAATGCTATATTTAGAGAGCCAATAGAGTCGATCTCATCAGAAACCTGATGATAAAACGAGCAGAAAGCCGCATAGGGCCTACATGCTGTTTAACTCAATTTTTTTAGCCACCAGTAATGGGTCTCGATTGTGGCTGAAACAAGCACTAGTTTTGGATCTTTTTGTTTTTCATGTAATTAATACTATGTTTAGAGAGCCGACAGAGCTGATCTCGCCGAAAACCTGATGACAAAACGAGCAGAAAGCCGCATAGGGCCTATATGCCGTTTTACTCAGTTTTTTCAACCACGAGTAATGGGCCTCGGTTATGGGTGATTAGAGAACTTGTTTCAGATCTTTTTTTTTTTGGTATAATCAACACTATGTTTAGCAAGCCAAAAGAGTCGATCTCGCCGAAAACCTAATGACAAAACGAGCAGAAAGCCGCATAGGGCCTATCCGCCATTTTACTCAGTTTTTTCAGCGACCAGTAATGGGTCTCGATCGTGGTTGAATCGAGCACTAGTTTCGGATCTTTATGTTTTTTGTATAATCAACACTATGTTTAGAGAGCCAACATAGTCGATCTCGTCAAAAACTTGATGACAAAACAAGCAGAAAGCTGCATAGGGCCTATATGCCGTTTTACTCAGTTTTTTCAGCCACAAGTAATGGGCCTCAGTTATGGGTGATTAGAGAACTTGTTTTGGATCTTTTTGTTTTTGGTATAATCAATACTATGTTTAGAAAACCAACAGAGTCGATCTCGCCGAAAACCTGATGACAAAACGAGCAGAAAGCCGCATAGGGCCTATATGCCGTTTTACTCAGTTTTTTCAGCCACCAGTAATGGGTCTCGATTTTGGCTGAATCGAGCACTAGTTTTTGAGCTTTCTCTTTTTGGTATAATCAATACTATGTTTAGAGAGCCAACAGAGTCGATCTCGTTGAAAACCTGATGACAAAACGAGCAGAAAGCCGCATAGGGCCTATACGCCGTTTTACTCAGTTTTTTCAGCCACCAGTAATGGGTCTTGATTGTTGCTGAATCGAGCACTAGTTTTGGATCTTTTTGTTTTTGGTATAATCAATAGTATTTTTAGAGAGCCAACAGAGTCGATCTCGTCAAAAACCTGATGACAAAATGAGCAGAAAGCCGATAGGGCCCATACACCGTTTTACTAAGTTTTTTTAGCCGCAAGTAATGGGTCTCAATTGTGGCTGAATCGACCACTAGTTTTGGATATTTTTCTATTTGGTATAATCAATACTATGTTTAGAGAGCCAACAGAGTTGATCTCATCGAAAACCTGATGACAAAACGAGCAGAAAGCCGCATAGGGCCTATACGCCATTTTACTTAGTTTTTTCAGCAACCCATAATAGGTCTCAATTGTGGCTGAATTGAGCACTAGTTTTGGATCTTTTTGTTTTTGGTATAATCAATACTATGTTTAGAGAGCCAACAGAGTCGATCTCGCCGAAAACCTGATGACAAAACGAGCAGCAAGCCGCATAGGGCCTATACGTCGTTTTACTAAGTTTTTTCAGCCACCAGTAATGGGTCTCAATTGTGGGTGATTCAAGAACTAGTTTTGGATCTTTTTATTTTTGGTATAATCAATACTATATTTACAGAGCCAATAGAATCGATCTCATCAAAAACCTGACGACAAAACGAGCAGAAAGCCGCATAGGGCCTACATGCTATTTAACTCAGTTTTTTTAGCCACCAGTGATGGGTCTCGATTGTGGCTGAAACGTGCACTAGTTTTGGATCTTTTTATTTTTCATGTAATCAATACTATGTTTAGAGAGCCAACAGAGTTGGTCTCGCTGAAAACCTGATGACAAAACGAGCGGAAAGCCGCATAGGGCCTATATGCCGTTTTACTTAGTTTTTTCAGCCACAAGTAATGGGTCTCGGTTATGGGTGATTCGAGAACTTGTTTTTGATATTTTTGTTTTTGGTATAATCAATACTATGTTCAGCAAGCCAAAAGAGTCGATCTCGCCGAAAACCTGATGACAAAAGGAGCAGAAAGCCGCATAGGGCCTATACGCCGTTTTACTCAGTTTTTTCAGCGACTAGTAATGGGTCTCGATCATGGCTGAATCAAGCACTAGTTTTGGATCTTTTTGTTTTTGGTATAATCAATACTATGTTTAGAAGCCAACATGGTCGATCTCGCCAAAAACCTGATGACAAAACGAGCAGAAAGCCGCATAGGTCCTATACACTGTTTTACTCAGTTTTTTTAGCCACCAGTAATGGGTCTCGATGGTGGGTGAATCGAGCACTATTTTTTGAGCATTTTCTTTTTGGTATAATCAATGCTATGTTTATAGAGCCAACAGAGTTGATCTTTTCGAAAACCTGATGTCAAAACGAGCAGAAAGCCGTATAGGGCCTATACACTGTTTTACTCAATTTTTTTAGCCAGTAGTAATGGGTCTCGATTGTGGGTGAATCGAGCACTAGTTTTGGATCTTTATATTTTTGGTATAATGAATACTATGTTTGGAGAGCCAACAGAGTCGATCTTGCTGAAAACCTGATGGCAAAACGAGCAGAAAGCCGCATAGGGCGTATATGCCTTTTAACTTAGTTTTTTCAACCACCAGTAATGGGTCTCGATTGTGGCTGAATCGAGCACTAGTTTTGGATCTTTTAGTTTTTAGTATAATCAGTACTATGTTTAGATAGCAACAGTGTCGATCTCGCCAAAGACCTGATGACAAATCGAGCAGAAAGCCACATAGGGCCTATACGCTATTTTACTCAGTAATGGGTCTTTCTATTTTTGGTGTAATCAATACTATGTTTGGAGAGCCAACAGAGTCGATCTTGCCAAAAACCTGATGGCAAAATGAGCAGATAGCCGCATAGGGCCTATATGCCGTTTAACTCAGTTTTTTCAGCCACCAGTAATGGGTCTCAATTGTGGCTGAATCAAGCACTTGTTTTGGATCTTTTTGTTTTTAGTATAATCAATACTATGTTTAGATAGCAACAGTGTCGATCTTGCCAAAGACCTGATGACAAATCGATCAGAAAGTCGCATAGGGCCTATACGCTGTTTTACTCAGTTTTTTCAGCAACCAGTAATGGGTCTCGATCATGGCTGAATCGAGCACTAGTTTTGGATCTTTTTGTTTTTTGTATAATCAATACTATGTTTAGAGAGCCAACAGAGTCGATCTTGCCGAAAACTTGATGACAAAATAACCAAAAAAGCCGCATAAGGCCTATACGCTGTTTTACTCAGTTTTTGCAGCCACCAGTAATGGGTCTCGATTATCGGTGATTCGAGAACTAGTTTCAGATCTTTTTGTTTTTCGTATAATCAATACTATGTTTGGAGAGCCAACAGAGTCGATCTCGCTGAAAACCTGCTGACAAAACGTGCAGAAAGCCGCATAGGGCCTATATGCCGTTTTACTCAGTTTTTTCAGCCATGAGTAATGGGTCTCGATTGTGGGTGAATCGAGCACTAGTCTTGGATCTTTTTCTTTTTGGCATAATCAATACTATGTTTAGAAAGCCAATAGAGTTGATCTCGTCCAAAACCTGATGGCAAAATGAGCAGAAAGCCGTATAGGGCCTATATGCCGTTTTACTCAATTTTTGTAGCCACCAGGAATGGGTCTCGATTGTGGCTGAATCGAGCACTAGTTTTGGATCTTTTGTTTTTCTATAATCAATACTATGTTTAGATAGCCAACAGAGTTGATCTCATCAAAAACCTGATGACAAAACGAGTAGAAACCCGCATAGGGCCTATACTCCGTTTTACTTAGTTTTTTCAGCAACCAGTAATGGGTCTCGATTGTGGCTGAATCGAGCACTACTTTTGGATTTTTTTGTTTTTGGTATAATCAATACTATGTTTACAGAGCCAACAGAGTTGATATCATCGAAAACCTAATGACAAAATCAGCACAAGTCCCCATAGGACCTATATGCCGTTTAACTTAGTTTTTTCAGCTACCAGTAATGGGTCTTGATTATCGGTAATTCGAGAACTTGTTTTGGATATTTTTTTTTTGCTATAATCAATACTATGTTTAGAGATCCAACATAGTTGATCTTGCCAAAAACCTGATGACAAAACGAGCAAAAAGCTGCATAGGGCCTATACGCCGTTTTAGTCAGTTTTTTCAGCCACCAGTAATGGGTCTCGATTATAGGTGATGCGAGAACTAGTTTTGGATATTTTTGTTTTTGGAATAATCAATATTATGGTTAGAGAGCCAACATAGTTGATCTCGCCAAAAACCTGATGACAAAACGAGCAGAAAGCCGCATAGGGCCTATACGCCATTTTACTCAGTTTTCTCAGCCACCAGTAATGGGTCTCGATTGTGGGTGAATCGAGCACTATTTTTTGAGCGTTTTATTTTTGGTATAATCAATGCTATGTTTATACAACGAACAAATTCGATCTCTTCAAAAACCTAATGTCAAAACGAGCAGAAAGCCGCATAGGGCCTATATGCAGTTTTACTTAGTTTTTTCAGCCAGTAGTAATGGGTCTCGATTGTGGGTGAATCGAGCACTAGTTTTGGATATTTCTATTTTTGGTATAATCAATACTATGTTTAGAGAGCCAATAGAGTCGATCTTGCCAAAAACCTGATGGCAAAACGAGCAGAAAGCTGCACAGGGCCTACATGCCATTTAACTCAGTTTTTTCAGCCACCAGTAATGGGTCTCGATTGTGGCTGAATCGAGCACTAGTTTTGGATATTTTTGTTCTTAGTATAATCAATACTATGTTTAGATAGCAACAGTGTCGATCTCACCAAAGAGCTGATGACAAATCGGGTAGAAAGCCGCATAGGGCCTATACGCTGTTTTACTCAGTTTTTTCAGCGACCAGTAATGAGTCTCGATCGTGGCTGAATCGAGCACTACTTTTGGATCTTTTTGTTTTTGGTATAATCAATACTATGTTTAGATAGCCAACAGAGTTGACTCATCGAAAACCTGATGACAAAACGAGCGGAAAGCCGCATAGGGCCTATACTCCGTTTTACTCAGTTTTTTCAGCAACCAGTAATGGGTCTCGATTGTGGCTGAATCGAGCACTAGTTTTGGATTTTTTTGTTTTTGGTATAATCAATACTATGTTTATAGTAGAATAGCACCAGTGCGCGATCATCGCCCAAAACCTGATGCACAAACGAGCAGAAAGCCGCATAGGGCCTATACGCCGTTTTAACTCAGTAATGGTCTTAGTCGATCTCGCCAAAAACCTGATGACAAAACGACCAAAAAGCCGTATAGGGCCTATACGCCGTTTTACTCAGTTTTTTCAGCCACCAGTAATGGGTCTCGATTGTGGGTGAATCGAGCACTGTTTTTTGACCGTTTTCTATTTGGTATAATCAATACTATGTCAACGTAGACAACAAAGTCGATTTCGCCGAAAACCTGATGATGAAAAGGCCAGAAAGCCGTATAGGGCCTATACGCCGTTATACTCAGTTTTTTCAGCCACAAGTAATGGGTCTCGATTGTGGACGAATCGAGCACTGGTTTTTGATCGTTTTCTATTTGGTATAGTCAATACTATGTCTACCTAGACAACAGAGTCTATTTCGCTGACAACCTGATGACGAAATGACCAGAAAGCCACATAAGGCCTATACGCCGTTTTACTCAGTTTTTCAGCCACCAGTAATGGGTCTCGATTATGGACGAATCAAGCACTGGTTTTTGACTGTTTTCTATTTGGCATAGTTAATACTATGTCTACCTAGACAACAGAGTCGATTTCGCCGAGAACCTAATGAAAAAACGACTAGAAAGCCACATAGGGCCTATACGCTGTTTTACTCAGTTTTTTCTGCCACCAGTAATGGGTCTCGATTGTGGGCGAATCGAGCACTGGTTTTTAACCATTTTCTATTTGGTATAATCAATACTATGTCTACCTAGATAAAAAAGTTGATTTCGCCAAAAACCTGATGACAGAACGACCAGAAAGCCGCATAGGGCCTGTATGCTGTTTTACTCAGTTTTTTCAGCCACCAATAATGGGTCTCGATTGTGGGCGAATCGAGCACTGGTTTTTGAGTGTTATCTATTTGGTATAGTCAATACTATGTCTACCTAGACAACAGAGTCAATTTCACCGAAAACCTGATGGCAAAACGACCAGAAAGAGGCATAGGCCCTATACGCCGTTTTACTCAGTTTTTTCAGTCACAAGTAATTGGTCTTGATTGTGGGCGAATCGAGCACTGGTTTTGGACCGTTTTCTATTTGGTACAATCAATACTATGTTTACAGACTAAACAAAGTTGATCTCGCCAAAAGCCTGATGACAAAACGAGCAGAAAGTCGCATAGGGCCTATTCACCGTTTTACTCAGTTTTTTCAGCCACCAAAAATGGGTCTTGATTGTGAGCAAATCGAGCACTGGTTTTTGAGTGTTTTCTATTTGGTATAATCAATACTATGTTTACCTCGACAATAGAGTCGATTTCACCGAAAACCTAAAGACAAAACGACCAGAATGCCACATAGGGCCTATACGCCGTTTTGCTAAGTTTTTTCAGCCACCAGTAATGGGTCTCGATTGTGGGCGAATCGAGCCCTGGTTTTTGACCGTTTTCTATTTGGTATAATCAATACTATGTCTACCTAGACAACAGAGTCGATTTCGCCAAAAACATGATGATAAAACGACCAGAAAGCCGCATAGGGCCTATATGCCGTTTTACTCATCTGCCACCAGTAATGGGTCTCGATTTTGGCTGAATCGGCACTAGTTTTGGATCTTTTTGTTTTTGGTATAATCAATACTATTTTTTAGAGCCAACAGACGATCTCGTTGAAAACCTGATGACAAAACGAGCAGAAACCGCATAGGCCTATACGCCGTTTTACTCGTTTTTTTCGCCACCAGTAATGGGTCTCGATTTTGGCTGAATCGAGCACTAGTTTTGGATCTTTTGTTTTTTGGTATAATAATACTATGTTTAGAGAGCCAACAGAGTCGATCTCGTTGAAAACCTGATGACAAACGAGCAGAAAGCCGCATAGGGCCTAACCCGTTTTACTCAGTTTTTTCTCCACCATATGTCTCGTTTTGGCTGAATCGAGCACTAGTTTGGATCTTTTTGTTTTGGTATAATCAATACTATTTTAAAGCCACAGAGTCGATCTCGAAAACCTGATGACAAAACGAGCAGAAACCCTTAGGGCCTATACGCCGTTTTACCAGTTTTTTCTGCCACCAGTAATGGGTCTCGATTTTGGCTGAATCGAGCACTAGTTTTTGGATCTTTTTGTTTTTGGTATAATCAATACTATGTTTAAGAGCCAACAGAGTCGATCTCGAAAACCTGATGACAAAACGAGCAGAAACCCATAGGCCTATACGCCGTTTTACTCAGTTTTTTCTGCCACCAGTAATGGGTCTCGATTTTGGCTGAATCGAGCACTAGTTTTGGATCTTTTTGTTTTTGGTATAATCAATACTATGTTTGAGCCAACAAGTCGATCTCGAAAACCTGATGACAAACGAGCAGAAACCGCATAGGGCCTATACGCCGTTTTACTCAGTTTTTTCTGCCACCAGTAATGGGTCTCGATTTTGGCTGAATCGAGCACTAGTTTTGGATCTTTTTTTTTTGGTATAATCAATACTATGTTTAAGAGCCAACAGAGTCGATCTCGTAAAACCTGATGACAAAACGAGCAGAACCGCATAGGCCTATACGCCGTTTACTCAGTTTTTCTGCCACCAGTAATGGGTCTCGATTTTGGCTGAATCGAGCACTAGTTTTGGATCTTTTTTTTTTGGTATAATCAATACTTGTTTTAAGAGCCAACAGAGTCGATCTCGAAAACCTGATGACAAAACGAGCAAACCGCATAGGCCTATACGCCGTTTTACTCAGTTTTTTCTGCCACCAGTAATGGGTCTCGTATTTTGGCTGAATCGAGCACTAGTTTTGGATCTTTTTGTTTTTTGGTAATCAATACTATGTTTAAGAGCCAACAGAGTCGATCTCGCAAAAAACCTGATGACAAAACGAGCAGAACCGCATAGGGCCTATACGCCGTTTTACTCAGTTTTTTCTGCCACCAGTAATGGGTCTCGATTTTGGCTGAATCGAGCACTAGTTTTGGATCTTTTTGTTTTGGTATAATCAATACTATGTTTAAGAGCCAACGAGTCGATCTCGAAAAAACCTGATGACAAAACGAGCAGAAACCGCATAGGGCCTATACGCCGTTTTACTCAGTTTTTTCTGCCACCAGTAATGGGTCTCGATTTTGGCTGAATCGAGCACTAGTTTTGGATCTTTTTGTTTTTGGTATACAATACTATGTTTAAGAGCCAACAGAGTCGATCTCGCAAAAACCTGATGACAAAACGAGCAGAAACCCGCATAGGCCTATCGCCGTTTTACCTTTTTTTGGTTGGTGTTTTGGTGTCTACATGGTGTGGTGTGATGTGTGTATACGCCGTTTTACTCAGTTTTTTCCCCCAGTAATGGGTCTCGATTTTGGCTGAATCGAGCACTAGTTTTGAGTCTTTTTTTTTGGTATAATCAATACTATGTTAGAGCCAACAGAGTCGATCTCGTTGAAAACCTGATGACAAAACGAGCAGAAAGCCGCATAGGCCTATACGCCGTTTTACTCATTTTTTCTGCCACCATAATGGGTCTCGATTTTGGCTGAATCGAGCACTATTTTTGGATCTTTTTTTTTTGGTATAATCAATACTATTTTTAAGAGCCAACAGAGTCGATCTCTGAAAACCTGATGACAAAACGAGCAGAAACCGCATAGGGCCTATACGCCGTTTTACTCAGTTTTTTCCGCCACCAGTATATGGTCTCGTTTTGGCTGAATCGAGCACTATTTTTGGATCTTTTTGTTTTTGGTATATATACTACTTGTTTAAGAGCCAACAGAGTCGATCTTTGAAAACCTGATGACAAAACGAGCAGAAAGCCGCATAGGGCCTATACGCCGTTTTACTCAGTTTTTTCTGCCACCAGTAATGGTGTCTCGATTTTGGCTGAATCGAGCACTAGTTTTGGATCTTTTTTTTTGGTATAATCAATACTATGTTTAGAGCCAACAGAGTCACATCTCGAAAAAACCTGATGACAAAACGAGCAGAAACCGCAGGGCCTATACGCCGTTTTACTCAGTTTTTTCTGCCACCAGTAATGGGTCTCGATTTTGGCTGAATCGAGCACTAGTTTTGGATCTTTTTTTTTTGGTATAATCAATACTATGTTTATAGAGCCAACAGAGTCGATCTCTGAAAACCTGATGACAAAACAGCAGAAACCGCATAGGCTATATACGCCGTTTTACTCAGTTTTTTTCCCCAGTAATGGGTCTCGATTTTGGCTGAATCGAGCACTAGTTTTGGCTTTTTTTTTGGTATAATCAATACTATGTTTAGAGAGCCAACAGATCGATCTCGTTGAAAACCTGATGACAAAACGAGCAGAAACCGCATAGGGCCTATACGCCGTTTTACTCAGTTTTTTCGCCACCAGTAATGGGTCTCGATTTTGGCTGAATCGAGCACTAGTTTTGGATCTTTTGTTTTTGGTATAATCAATACTATGTTTAGAGCCAACAAGTCGATCTCGTGAAAACCTGATGACAAAACGAGCAGAAAGCCGCATAGGGCCTATACGCCGTTTTACTCAGTTTTTTCTGCCACCAGTAATGGGTCTCGATTTTGGCTGAATCGAGCACTAGTTTTGGATCTTTTTGTTTTTGGTATAATCAATACTATGTTTAAGAGCCAACAGAGTCGATCTGGCAAAAACCTGATGACAAAACGAGCAGAAAGCCGCATAGGGCCTATACGCCGTTTTACTCAGTTTTTTCTGCCACCAGTAATGGGTCTCGATTTTGGCTGAATCGAGCACTAGTTTTGGATCTTTTTTTTGGTATAATCAATACTATGTTTAGAGAGCCAACAGAGTCGATCTGCAAAAAAACCTGATGACAAAACGAGCAAAACCCGCATAGGGCCTATACGCCGTTTTACTCAGTTTTTTCTGCCACCATTAATGGGTCTCGATTTTGGCTGAATCGAGCACTAGTTTTGGATCTTTTTTTTTTGGTATAATCAATACTATGTTTAGAGCCAACAGAGTCGATCTCGAAACCCTGATGACAAAAGAGCAAAAGCCGCATAGGGCCTATACGCCGTTTTACTCAGTTTTTTCCACCAGTAATGGTTCTCGATTTTGGCTGAATCGAGCACTAGTTTTGGTCTTTTTTTTTGGTATAATCATACTATGTTTAGAGAGCCAACATCGATCTCGTTGAAAACCTGATGACAAAACGCAGAAAGCCGCATAGGCCTATACGCCGTTTTACTCAGTTTTTTCTGCCACCAGTAATGGGTCTCGATTTTGGCTGAATCGAGCACTAGTTTTGGATCTTTTTTTTGGTATAATCAATACTATGTTTAGAGAGCCAACAGAGTCGATCTCGTTGAAAACCTGATGACAAAACGAGCAGAAAGCCGCATAGGCCTATACGCCGTTTTACTCAGTTTTTTCTGCCACCAGTAATGGGTCTCGATTTTGGCTGAATCGAGCACTATTTTTGGATCTTTTTTTTTTGGTATAATCAATACTATGTTTAAGAGCCAACAGAGTCGATCTCGAAAACCTGATGACAAAACGAGCAGAAACCGCATAGGCCTATACGCCGTTTTACTCAGTTTTTTTCAACCAGTAATGGGTCTCATTTTGGCTGAATCGAGCACTATTTTTGATCTTTTTTTTGGTATAATCAATACTATGTTTAGAGAGCCAACAGAGTCGATCTCGTTGAAAACCTGATGACAAAACGAGCAGAACCGCATAGGGCCTATACGCCGTTTTACTCATTTTTTTCGCCACCAGTAATGGGTCTCGATTTTGGCTGAATCGAGCACTAGTTTGGATCTTTTTGTTTTGGTAAATCAATACTATGTTTAGAGAGCCAACAGAGTCGATCTCGTTGAAAACCTGATGACAAAACGAGCAGAAAGCCGCATAGGGCCTATACGCCGTTTAACTCAGTTTTTTCTGCCACCAGTAATGGTCTCGATTTTGGCTGAATCGAGCACTAGTTTTGGATCTTTTTGTTTTTGGTATAATCAATACTATGTTTAGGCCAACAGAGTCGATCTGCAAAAAACCTGATGACAAAACGAGCAGAAACCCGCATAGGGCCTATACGCCGTTTTACTCAGTTTTTTCTGCCACCAGTAATGGGTCTCGATTTTGGCTGAATCGAGCACTAGTTTTGGATCTTTTTGTTTTTGGTATAATCAATACTATGTTTAAGAGAGCCAACAGAGTCGATCTCGCAAAAAAACCTGATGACAAACGAGCAGAAACCGCATAGGGCCTATACGCCGTTTTACTCAGTTTTTTCTGCCACCAGTAATGGGTCTCGATTTTGGCTGAATCGAGCACTAGTTTTGGATCTTTTGTTTTTGGTATAATCAATACTATGTTTAAGAGCCAACAGAGTCGATCTCGAAAAACCTGATGACAAAACGAGCAGAAACCGCATAGGCCTATACGCCGTTTTACTCAGTTTTTTCCACCAGTAATGGGTCTCATTTTGGCTGAATCGAGCACTAGTTTTGGTTTTTTTTTTGGTATAATCAATACTATTTTTAGAGAGCCAACAGAGTCGATCTCGTTGAAAAACCTGATGACAAACGAGCAGAAAGCCGCATAGGCCTATACGCCGTTTTACTCAGTTTTTTCTGCCACCAGTAATGGGTCTCGATTTTGGCTGAATCGAGCACTAGTTTTGGATCTTTTTTTTTTGGTATAATCAATACATTTTTAGAGAGCCAACAGAGTCGCTCGTTGAAAACCTGATGACAAAACGGCAGAAAGCCGCATAGGGCCTATACGCCGTTTTACTCAGTTTTTTCTGCCACCAGTAATGGTGTCTCGATTTTGGCTGAATCGAGCACTAGTTTTGGATCTTTTTGTTTTGGTATATCAATACTATGTTTAAGAGCCAACAGAGTCGATCTCGTTGAAAACCTGATGACAAACGGCAGAAAGCCGCATAGGCCCTATACGCCGTTTTACTCAGTTTTTTCTGCCACCAGTAATGGTTCTCGATTTTGGCTGAATCGAGCACTAGTTTTGGATCTTTTTGTTTTTGGTATAATCAATACTATGTTTAGAGAGCCAACAAGTCGTCTCGTTGAAAACCTGATGACAAAACGAGCAGAAAGCCGCATAGGGCCTATACGCCGTTTTACTCAGTTTTTTCTGCCACCAGTAATGGTTCTCGATTTTGGCTGAATCGAGCATAGTTTTGGATCTTTTGTTTTTGGTATAATCAATACTATGTTTAAGAGCCAACAGAGTCGATCTCGAAAAAAACCTGATGACAAACGAGCAGAAACCGCATAGGGCCTATACGCCGTTTTACTCAGTTTTTTCTGCCACCATAATGGGTCTCGATTTTGGCTGAATCGAGCACTAGTTTTGGATCTTTTTGTTTTGGTATAATCAATACTATTTTTTAAGAGCCACAGAGTCGATCTCGAAAACCTGATGACAAAACGAGCAGAACCGCATAGGGCCTATACGCCGTTTTACTCAGTTTTTTCTGCCACCAGTAATGGGTCTCGATTTTGGCTGAATCGAGCACTAGTTTTGGATCTTTTTGTTTTTGGTATAATCAATACTATGTTTAGAGAGCCAATCGATCTCGCAAAAAAACCTGATGACAAAACGAGCGAAACCCGCATAGGGCCTATACGCCGTTTTACTCAGTTTTTTCTGCCACCAGTAATGGGTCTCGTTTTGGCTGAATCGAGCACTAGTTTTGGATCTTTTGTTTTGGTATAATCAATACTATGTTTAGAGAGCCAACAGAGTCGATCTCGCAAAAACCTGATGACAAAACGAGCAGAAACCGCATAGGGCCTATACGCCGTTTTACTCATTTTTTTCCACCAGTAATGGGTCTCGATTTTGGCTGAATCGAGCACTAGTTTTGGATCTTTTTTTTTGGTATAATCAATACTATGTTTAGAGAGCCAACAGAGTCGATCTCTGAAAACCTGATGACAAAACGAGCAGAAAGCCGCATAGGCCTATACGCCGTTTTACTCAGTTTTTTCTGCCACCAGTAATGGGTCTCGATTTTGGCTGAATCGAGCACTAGTTTTGGATCTTTTTTTTTTGGTATAATCAATACTATGTTTAGAGAGCCACCAGAGTCGATCTCGTGAAAATGATGACAAAACGAGCAGAAAGCCGCATAGGCCTATACGCCGTTTTACTCAGTTTTTTCTCGCCACCAGTAATGGGTCTCGATTTTGGCTGAATCGAGCACTAGTTTTGGATCTTTTTGTTTTTGGTATAATCAATACTATGTTTAGAGCCAACAGAGTCGATCTCGTTGAAAACCTGATGACAAAACGAGCAGAAAGCCGCATAGGGCCTATACGCCGTTTTACTCAGTTTTTTCTGCCACCAGTAATGGGTCTCGATTTTGGCTGAATCGAGCACTAGTTTTGGATCTTTTTTTTTTTGGTATAATCAATACTATTTTAGAGACACCAACAGAGTCGATCTCTTGAAAACCTGATGACAAAACGAGCAGAAAGCCGCATAGGGCCTATACCCGTTTTACTCAGTTTTTTCTGCCACCAGTAATGGGTCTCGATTTTGGCTGAATCGAGCACTAGTTTTGGATCTTTTTGTTTTGGTATAATCAATACTATGTTTAAGAGCAACAAGTCGATCTCGCAAAAACCTGATGACAAAACGAGCAGAAAGCCGCATAGGGCCTATACGCCGTTTTACTCATGTTTTTTCTGCCACCAGTAATGGGTCTCGATTTGGCTGAATCGAGCACTAGTTTTGGATCTTTTTGTTTTGGTATAATCAATACTATGTTTAGAGCCAACAGAGTCGATCTCGAAAACCTGATGACAAAACGAGCAGAACCGCATAGGGCCTATACGCCGTTTTACTCAGTTTTTTCTGCCACCAGTAATGGGTCTCGATTTTGGCTGAATCGAGCACTAGTTTTGGATCTTTTTGTTTTTGGTATAATCAATACTATGTTTAGAGCCACAAGTCGATCTCGAAAAACCTGATGCAAAACGAGCAGAACCGCATAGGCCTATACGCCGTTTTACTCAGTTTTTTCCACCAGTAATGGGTCTCGATTTTGGCTGAATCGAGCACTAGTTTTTGGTTTTTTTTGGTATAATCAATACTATGTTTAGAGAGCCAACAGAGTCGATCTCGTTGAAACCTGATGACAAAACAGCAAAGCCGCATAGGCCTATACGCCGTTTTACTCAGTTTTTCTGCCACCAGTAATGGGTCTCGATTTTGGCTGAATCGAGCACTAGTTTTGGATCTTTTTGTTTTTGGTATAATAATACTATGTTTAAGAGAGCCAACAGAGTCGATCTCGTTGAAAACTGATGACAAAACGAGCAGAACCGCATAGGGCCTATACGCCGTTTTACTCAGTTTTTCGCCACCAGTAATGGGTCTCGATTTTGGCTGAATCGAGCACTAGTTTTGGATCTTTTTTTTTTTTGGTATAATAATACTATGTTTAGAGAGCCACAGAGTCGATCTCGTGAAAACCTGATGACAAAACGAGCAGAAAGCCGCATAGGGCCTACGCCTTTTACTCAGTTTTTTCTGCCACCATTAATGGGTCTCGATTTTGGCTGAATCGAGCACTAGTTTTGGATCTTTTTGTTTTGGTATAATCAATACTATGTTTAAGAGCCAACAGAGTCGATCTCGAAAACCTGATGACAAACGAGCAGAAAGCCGCATAGGGCCTATACGCCGTTTTACTCAGTTTTTTCTGCCACCAGTAATGGGTCTCGATTTTGGCTGAATCGAGCACTAGTTGGATCTTTTTGTTTTTGGTATAATCAATACTATGTTTAAGAGCCAACAGAGTCGATCTCGAAACCTGATGACAAAACGAGCAAAAGCCGCATAGGGCCTATACGCCGTTTTACTCATTTTTTTCTGCCACCAGTAATGGTTCTCGATTTTGGCTGAATCGAGCACTAGTTTTGGATCTTTTTGTTTTTGGTATAATCAATACTATGTTTAAGAGCCAACAGATCGATCTCGAAAAACCTGATGACAAAACGAGCAGAAACCGCATAGGGCCTATACGCCGTTTTACTCAGTTTTTTTCCACCAGTAATGGGTCTCGATTTTGGCTGAATCGATGCATATCACTTTTAGTACGTATTTAGATTTGTGGTATTAGTTAAAAGTTTATTGTTTAACTTAATTGAGTTTGTATGTTGAGTTGTTGAATTGTTGCTTGAAAATGGTTGAGTTTTGTGAAGTTGGAAATTCCTCTTCGCCGGGGCGAAGAAGAAACTTCGCCGCGGCGAGGAGGAGGAGTGCATCGGGTAGGTTCTGCCCATTTCGCCGAGGCGACGAAAATTCTTCGCCGCGGCGAAGCTAAAACAAAGTTCTTGAGTTTTCTAGAGAATTCTTCTTTTGGACACAATGACCATTCTACCCTAATTAGTAGGAAAAGTGGGGAGTAAAATGAAAGGAATTAGTAGAGATTGTGTTTGTATGGGGTTTAGTGTAAAGAATCAAAGGATATAGATGGAATTTCAAGAAAGGACAAGGGCAAAATGGGAAATGAAGCTTTATAATATGAACTAAAAAGAGTAAAGTGTAGAGAAAGCCCTTATTCATCTTCATTCCACCGCCTCTTCCATTGCCCATTTTCTCTCAATTTCTCCACCAATTTTCCAAGAGTTCTAAGGGTTTTAAGAGGGTTTTGAGTAGAGATTTCATCTAAAGCAAGGTAAGAATCATGCTTTAGATGTGATTTCTTGTATTTATAGTGAATCTATTTGGTTGTGCTGCCTTGGGTTGTTTGAGTTGTAGAGAAGAGACAAGTCCACAAAGGGAAGGAAAAGTGCTAAAGAAGCCATCTTTGCACAAGGTAAGTAAATCCAACCAAGTTGAGTTTGACTAAGCTTTTTGTGTAGAGATTATCTATATAGTATGTAGTATGATTTTATGATAAATTGATGAGATGGTAGTTCGTTTGTAGTTGGGGTGTGAATTATGTGGAAGTGTTTTTTTTGGAGAATGGAATTGAGTGATGAAGTTTGAGAGATGTGTGTGAACTTTTTGGGAGTGCTTTTCTTGACAGGGATTGTAGAATTGAGGGAGTTTTTCCCCAATTTGGATGGCTAGAAAAATGAAGTTTAGTAGTAATTTTCGTAGGGTGTTTTATGCACTGAGATGTTTGAGGAAATGCCTAAGTGAAATCTGCCCTGTCACTGCCGTACTTTCTGGTAATTTTGAGTTATCTTACGGTTCGAACTGGGCTGAGACCAAAAAGAGAGTTGTAGCCCTGTTTTCTAAGCTTTGAAACAGACCAGAACCGTAGTAATCCGAGGTGTTAGCAGCATAAGTTATGGCCGTTTTAGTGTGACTTGTCAGAATGACTTTTTTGAGGAATCTTGTAGTTGGCATTCATTAGTGCATTAGGGAGCATGAGATAGCTCTACACCTTTGTTTATACACTTGAGAGTAGCTTGAGATTATGTATAGAATGTGAGTATAAGTTCTTAAGAGTTAAGAGAATAGAGTAGGTTGTGCGATGGGGAAACCCGTGAGTATGGGTAGAGTATTCCCGCATGTACGCCGCATTGAGAGCGCGGCTGGAGTATCAGATAGAGAGTGGTGTAGCCCGTGAGAGGCATGCGGATGAGGGCTATAACGTACCCAGAGAGAGATTATATACTCACATGGCCAAGGGTTCCGAATCCATGCATAACCGAGTCCGATCGGCTAGAGTGAATAGAGTCACGTAGAGCGGGAGTGATCCCGGCCGTGCCCCCGGTGAGATGGGGTCGTGATTATGAAAGAGTTATGAGAAAGAGTTTCTAAGAGAAAGAGAAGAGGAAAGAAAGAAGTACCCAAAGAGAAATTGACGGGAGTTGTAAGGAAAGAATGAGAGAGAGAGGTTACGGGCTAGATGAGTAGAGGATTTACTTACTGAGCATTGTTTTAGTGCTCACCCCGTGTTTTCCATGTTTTGCAGGAGCCTAGGTGAGACACTGTCGGATGGATGTCGGCGTTCGAGAAGGGTGGCTACACTGTCCCTGTATGTTTTGATGCTTTTGTATATAGTCATGCAATTTTGTGTAAAAATGTACTAGTTTGAAAAGTATACTTATTATATGTTTAATAAAAGAAAATTGGGGGATCCAATTCTTATGTATTTTTAGTATTTCTTAAAATCTTTGAGCAGTAGTGGCTATTACAATCGAGCACTAGTTTGAGCTTTTTCTTTTGGTATAATCAATACTATGTTTAGAGAGAGCCAACAGAGTCGAT
Source organism: Pistacia vera (assembly GCF_008641045.1). NCBI lineage: Eukaryota > Viridiplantae > Streptophyta > Magnoliopsida > Sapindales > Anacardiaceae > Pistacia > Pistacia vera. The sequence continues at coordinate 815,772 of NW_022196055.1, forward strand.
CTCGTGAAAACCTGATGACAAAACGCAGAAAAGCCGCTAGCGGCCTAACGCCGTTTTACTCAGTTTTTTCAGCCACCAGTAATGGGTCTCGATTTTGTCTAAATCGGGCATAGTTTGGATCTTTTGTTTTTGGATAATCAATACTATGTTTAAGAGCCAACAAGTCGATCTCATTGAAACCTGATGACAAACGAGCAGAAAGCCGCATAGGCCTATACGCGTTTACTCAGTTTTTTCTTTCATCACATATGGGTCTCGATTTTGGCGAGGAGCACTAGTTTGGGATCTTTTTGTTTTTGGTATAATCAATACTATGTTTGGAGAGCCAACAGAGTCATCTCGTTGAAACCTATGACAAACGCAGAAAGCCGCCTATGGCCTATACGCCGTTTTACTCAGTTTTTTCTGCCACCAGTAATGGGTCTCGATTTTGGCTGAATCGAGCACTAGTTTTGATCTTTTTGTTTTGGTAATCAATACTATGTTTATAGAGCCACAGAGTCGATCTCCGCAAAAACCTGATGACAAAACGAAGCAGAACACGCATAGGGCCTATACGCCGTGTTACTACTCAGTTTTTTCATGCCACCGTAATGGGTCTCGATTTGGCTGAATCGAGCAGTTTTTTCAGCCATCAGTAATGGGTCTCAATTTTGGCTGAATCGAGCACTAGTTTTGGATCTTTACATTTTTGGTATAATCAACACTATGTTTTTAGAGCCAACAGCATCGATCTTGTCGAAAACCTGATGACAAAACGAGCAGAAAGCAGCATAGGGCCTATACGCTGTTTTACTCAGTTTTTTCAGCCACCAGTAATGGGTCTCGATTTTGGCTGAATCAAGCGCTAGTTTTGGATGTTTTTTTTTTTTTGGCATAATAAATACTATATTTAGAGAGCCAACAAAGTCGATCTCATCGAAAACCTGATGACAAAATGAGAAGTAAGCAGCATAAGGCCTATACGCTGTTTTACTCAGTTTTTTTAGCCGCTAGTAATGGGTCTAGATTGTGAGTGAATCGAGCACTATTTTTTGGGCGTTTTCCTTTTGGTATAATCAAAACTATGTTTATAGGGCCAACGGAGTCGATCTCGTCGAAAAGCTGATGGCAAAACGAGCAAAAAGTAGCATAGGGCCTCTACGCCGCTTTACTCAGTTTTTTCAGCCACCAGTAATAGGTCTCGATTTTGGCTGAATCGAGCACTAGTTTTGGATCTTTATGTTTATGGTATAACCAATACTATGTTTATAGAGCCAACAGAGTCGATCTCATTGAAAACCTGGTGACAAAACGAGCGGAAAGCAGCATAGGGCCTATATGCCGTTTTACTCAGTTTTTTTAGCCACCAGTAATGGGTCTCGATTTTGGCCGAATCGAGCGCTAGTTTTGGATCTTTTTGTTTTTGGTATAATCAATACTATGTTTAGAGAACCAACATAGTCGATCTCGTCGAAAACCTAATGACAAAACGAGCAGGAAGCAGCGTAAGGCCTATACGCTATTTTCTCAGTTTTTTCAGCCACCAGTAATGGGTCTCGATTATGAGTGAATCGAGCACTATTTTTTGGGCGTTTTCATTTTGGTATAATAAAAACTATGTTTATAGAGCCAACAGAGTCGATCTCATCAAAAACCTGATGACAAAACAAGCAGAAAGAAGCATAGGGCCTATACGCCGTTTTACTTAGTTTTTTCAGCCACCAGTAATGGGTCTCGATTTTGGCTGAATCGAGCACTAGTTTTGGATCTTTTTGTTTTTGGTATAATCAATACTATGTTTAGAGAGCCAACAGAGTCGATCTCGCCAAAAACCTGATGACAAAACGAGCAGAAACACCTATAGGGCCTATACGCCGTTTTACTCAGTTTTTTCAGCCACCAGTAATGGGTCTCGATTTTGGCTGAATCGAGCACTATTTTTGGATCTTTATGTTTTTGGTATAATCAATACTATGTTCAGAGAGCCAACAGGGTCGATCTCATCGAAAACCAGATGACAAAACGAGCAGAAAGCAGCATAGGGCCTATACACTGTTTTACTCAATTTTTTCAGCCACCAGTAATGGGTCTCGATTTTGGCTGAGTCAAGCACTAGTTTTGGATCTTTTTGTTTTTGGTATAATCAATACTATGTTTAGGGATCCAATAGAGTAGATCTCGTAGTAAACCTGATGACAAAACGAGCAGGAAGCAGCATAAGGCCTATACGCTGTTTTACTCAGTTTTTCAGCCATCAGTAATGGGTCTCGATTGTGAGTGAATCGAGCACTAGTATTGGATCTTTACGTTTTTGGTATAATCAAAACTATTTTTATAGAGCCAACAGAGTCGATCTCGTCGAAATCCTGATGACAAAACGAGGAAAAAGCAGCATAGGGCCTTTACGCCGTCTTACTCAATTTTTCAGCCACCAGTAATGGGTCTCGATTTTGGCCAAATCGAGCACTAGTTTTGGATCTTTATGTTTTTGGTACAAGCAATACTATGTTTATAAAGCCAACAGAGTCGATCTCGTCGAAAACCTGATGCCAAAATGAGCAGAAAGCAGCATGGGGCCTATGCGCCACTTTACTCAGTTTTTTCAGCCACCAGTAATGGGTCTCGATTTTGGCTGAATCGAGCACTAGTTTTGGATCCCTTTGTTTTTGGTATAATTAATACTATGTTTAGGGAGGCAGCAGAGTCGATCTCTTGGAAAACCTGATGACAAAATGAGTAGGAAGCAGCATAGGGCCTATACGCCGTTTTACTTATTTTTTTCAGCCACCAGTAATGGGTCTCGATTGTGAGTGAATCGAACACTATTTTTTGAGCATTTTCCTTTTGGTATAATCAAAACTATGTTTATAGAGCCAACAGAGTCGATCTCGTCGAAATCCTGATGACAAAACGAGCAGAAAGCAGCATAGGGCCTATACGCCGTTTTACTTAGTTTTTTCAGCCACCAGCAATGGGTCTCGATTTTGGCTGAATCGAGCGCTAGTTTTAGATCTTTTTGTTTTCGGTATAATCAATACTATGTTTAGAGAGCCAACAGAGTGGATCTCATCGAAAACCTGATGACAAAACGAGCAGGAAGCAGCGTAAGGCCTGTACGCCGTTTTACTTAGTTTTTTCAGCCACCAGTAATGGGTCTAGATTGTGTGTGAATCGAGCACTATTTTTTGAGCGTTTTCCTTTTGGTATAATCAAAACTATGTTTATAGAGCCAACAGAGTCGATCTCGTCGAAAACCTGATGACAAAAGGAGTAGAAAGCAGCATAGGGCCTATACGCCGTTTTACTCAGTTTTTTCAGCAACCAGTAATGGGTCTGACTGAATCGAGCACTATTTTTGGATCTTTATATTTTTGGTATAATCAATACTATGTTTATAGAGCCAGCAGAGTCGATCTCATCGAAAACCTGATGACAAAACGAGCAGAAAGCAGCATAGGACCTATACGCCGGTTTACTCAGTTTTTTCAGCCACCAGTAATGGGTCTCGATTTTGGCTGAATCGAGCACTAGTTTTGGATCTTTATGTTTTTGGTATAATCAATACTATGTTTATAGAGCCAACAGAGTTAATCTCTTCGAAAACCTGTTGACAAAACGAGCATAAATCAGCATAGGGCTTATACGTCGTTTTACTCAGTTTTTTCAGCCACAAGTAATGGGTCTCGATTTTGGCTGAATCGAGCACTACTTTTGGATCTTTTCATTTTTGGTATAATCAATACTATGTTTAGAGGGCCAACAGAGTCGATCTCGTCAAAAACCTGATGACAAAACGAGCTTAAAGCAGCATAGGGCCTGTACGCCATTTTACTCAGTTTTTTCAGCCACCCGTAATGGGTCTCGATTTTGGCTGAATCGAGCCCTACTTTTGGATATGTTTTTATTTGGTATAATCAATACTATGTTTAGAGGGCCAACAGAGTTGATCTCATCGAAAACCTGATGACAAAACGAGCAGGAAGTAGCTTAGGGCTTACACGCTGTTTTACTCAATTTTTTTCAGCCAGCCGTAATGGGCCTCAATTTTTGGTGAATCGAGCACTAGTTTTGGATCTTTTTGTTTTTGGTATAATCAATACTACATTTATAGAGCCAACAAGGTTGAGCTCGTTGATAACCTTATGACAAAACAAGCAGAAAGCAGCATAGGGCCTATCCGCTGTTTTACTCAGTTTTTTCGACCACAAGTAATGGGTCTCGATTTTGGCTGAATCGAGCACTAGTTTTGGATCTTTATGTTTTTGGTATAATCAATACTATGTTTAGAGAGCCAACAGAGTCGATCTCGTCGAAAACTGATGACAAAACGAGCAGAAAGCCCCATAGGGCCTATACGCCTTTTACTCAGTTTTTTCAGCCACCAGTAATGGGTCTCGATTTTGGCTGAATCGAGCACTAGTTTTGGATCTTTGTTTGGTATAATCAATACTATGTTTTAGAGCCAACAGAGTCGATCTCTCGAAAACTGATGACAAAACGAGCAGAAAGCCCATAGGGCCTATACGCCGTTTTACTCAGTTTTTTCACCACAGTAATGGGTCTCGATTTGGCTGAATCGAGCACTAGTTTTGGATTTTGTTTTGGTATAATCAATACTATGTTTAAAGCCAACAGAGTCGATCTCGGAAAAACCTGATGACAAAACGAGCAAAACCCCATAGGGCCTATACGCCTTTACTCAGTTTTTTCAGCCACCAGTAATGGGTCTCGATTTTGGCTGAATCGAGCACTAGTTTTGGATCTTTTGTTTTGGTATAATCAATACTATGTTAGAGAGCCAACAGAGTCGATCTCGTTGAAAAAACTGATGACAAAACGAGCAGAAAGCCGCATAGGGCCTATACGCGTTTTACTCAGTTTTTTCAGCCACCAGTAATGGGTCTCGATTTTGCTGAATCGAGCACTTGTTTGGATCTTTGTTTTTGGTATAATCAATATATGTTTAGAGAGCCAACAGAGTCGATCTCGTTGAAAAACTGATGGACAAAACGAGCAGAAAGCGCCCATAGGGCCTATACGCCGTTTTACTCAGTTTTTTCAGCCACCAGTAATGGGTCTCGATTTTGGCTGAATCGAGCACTAGTTTTGGATTTTTGTTTTGGTATAATCAATACTATGTTTAAAGCCAACAGAGTCGATCTCGAAAAACCTGATGACAAAACGAGCAGAAAGCCCCTAGGGCCTATACGCCGTTTTACTCAGTTTTTTCAGCCACCAGTAATGGGTCTCGATTTTGCTGAATCGAGCACTAGTTTTGGATCTTTTTGTTTTTGGTATAATCAATACTATGTTTAGAGAGCCAACAGAGTCGATCTCGTTGAAAAAACTGATGACAAAACGAGCAGAAAGCCCATAGGGCCTATACGCCTTTACTCAGTTTTTTCAGCCACCGAATGGGTCTCGATTTGGCTGAATCGAGCACTAGTTTGGATCTTTTTGTTTTTGGTATAATCAATACTATGTTTAGAGAGCCAACAGAGTCGATCTCGAAAAACCTGATGACAAAACGAGCAGAAAACCCCATAGGGCCTATACGCCGTTTTACTCAGTTTTTCAGCCACCAGTAATGGGTCTCGATTTTGGCTGAATCGAGCACTAGTTTGGATCTTTTTGTTTTTGGTATAATCAATAATATGTTTAGAGAGCCAACAGAGTCGATCTCGTTGAAAAACTGATGACAAAACGAGCAGAAACCCCATAGGGCCTATACGCCGTTTTACTCAGTTTTTTCAGCCACCGTAATGGGTCTCGATTTGGCTGAATCGAGCACTAGTTTGGATCTTTTGTTTTTGGTATAATCAATAATGTTTAGAGCCAACAGAGTCGATCTCGTTGAAAAACTGTGACAAAACGAGCAGAAACCCATAGCGGCCTATACGCCGTTTTACTCAGTTTTTTCAGCCACCAGTAATGGGTCTCGATCGTGGCTGAATCGAGCACTAGTTTTGGATCTTTTTTTTTTTGGTGTAATAAATACTATGTTTAGAGAGCCAACAGAGTTGATCTCATCGAAAACCTGATGACAAAACGAGCAGAAAGCCGCATAGGGCCTACACGCCATTTTACTCAGTTTTTTCAGCCACCAGTAATGGGTCTCAATCGTGGCTGAATCGAGCACCAGTTTTGGATCTTTTTTTTTTTGGTTTAATAAATACTATGTTTAGAGAGCCAACAGAGCTGATCTCGTCAAAAACCTGATGACAAAATTAGGAGAAAGCCGCATAGGGCCTATACGCCATTTTACTTAGTTATTTCAGCCACTAGTAATGAGTGCCGATTGTGGGTGAATCGAGCACTAGTTTTTGAGTGTTTTCTCTTTGGTATAATCAATACTATCTTTAGAGAGCCAACAGAGTCGATCTCATTGAAAACCTGATGATAAAACGAGCAGAAAGCCGCATAGGGCCCATACGCTGTTTTACTCAGTTTTTTCAGCCACCAGTAATAGGTCTAGTTTTGGATCTTCTTGTTTTTGGTGTAATAAATACTATGTTTAGAGAGCCAACAGAGTTGATCTCCTCAAAAACCTGTTGACAAAACGAGCAGAAAGCCGCATAGGGCCTATACGCCATTTTACTTAGTTTTTTCAGCCACCAGTAATGGTTCTCTATTGTTGGTGAATCGAGAACTAGTTTTTGAGCGTTTTCTCTTTGGTATAATCAATACTATCTTTAGAGAGCCAACAGAGTCGATCTCATCGAAAACCTGATGACAAAACGAGCAGAAAGCCGGATAGGGCCTATACACCACTTTACTTAGTTTTTTCAGCCACCGGTAATGGGCCTCGATCATCGCTGAATCGAGTACTAGTTTTGGATCTTTTTATTTTTGGTGTAATAAATACTATCTTTAGAGAGCCAACAGAGTTGATCTCATCAAAAACCTGATCACAAAACAAGCAGAAAGCAGCATAGGGCCGATACGCCGTTTTACTCAGTTATTTTAGCCACCAATAATGGGTGTCGATTGTGGGTGAATCAAGCCCTAGTTTTTGAGCGTTTTCTCTTTTGTATAATCAATACTATCTTTAGAGAGCCAACAGAGTCGATCTCATCGAAAACCTGATGACAAAATGAACAGAAAGCCGCATAGGGCCGATACGTCGTTTTACTCAGTTTTTTCAGCCACGAGTAATGGGTCTCGATCGTGGGTGAATCAAGCACTAGTTTTGGATTTTTTTGTCTTTGGTGTAATAAATACTATGTTTAGAGAGCCAAAAAAGTTGATCTCGTCAAAAACCTGATGACAAAATGAGCAGAAAGCAGCATAGGGCCTATACGCCGTTTTACTCAGTTTTTTCAGCCACCAGTAATGGGTGTCGATTGTGGGTGAATCGAGCACTAGTTTTGGATCTTTTTGTTTTTGGTGCAATCAATACGATGTTTAGAGAGTCAACAGAGTTCATATCATCGATAACCTAACGACAAAACGAGCAGAAAGCTGCATAGGGCCTATACGCCGTTTTACTCTGTTTTTTCAGCCACCAGTAATGGGTCTCGATTTTGGCTGAATCGAGCACTAGTTTTGGATCTTTTTGTTTTTGGTATAATCAATACTATGTTTATACGGCCAACAGATTCGATCTCATTGAAAAAATGATGACAAAATGAGCAGAAACCCCCATAGGGCCTATACGCCGTTTTACTCAGTTTTTTCAGCCACCAGTAATGGGTCTCGATTTTGGCTGAATCGAGCACTAGTTTTGGATCTTTCAGTTCGTGTATATACCTAACCTTAGTGAGCAATACTAGGTTACCATTATTCAGCCTAATGGTTATATCACCTATTCCTTGAACCTCACAGGAGTGATTATTCCCCATATATACTGTTTCTTATTCCCCAGTTTTAAGTCTTTGAAACCAACCTTTGTTAGGGCTCATGTGGAAGGTACAGCCTGAGTCTAGCACCCATTCATTGCTTCTAGATGTATTAGAAATAGTAAGGGCTTTAGATATTTCTAAGTTACTACTTGTGCTAGCTAGATTTGTTTCTGTACTGGCCTGTTTGTTCTTTTTAATCCATTCATAGCAATTTTTCTTGAGATGCCCTGTTTTGTTACAGAAAAAACACTTCCTAGATTCCCCCTTAGGTCCCCCATTATCTTTAATATTCTTTTTGCTTTTAGGGCCTACATTTCTCTGATGGTTCTTACTAGTCTCTTTACCAAATTGTCCAACATCGAATTTCCCTTTCACAAACAAATTGCTACCGTTACGCTTTTGAATCTTTAATTCTAATTCCCTAGATTTTAGGCCAGAAACAATTAGGTCCACACTAGGTACTATTCCACTATACTGAAGGGCATTTTTTACCACTAAGTATTCCTCTGGTAGGGAATTTAACAGGATTATGGCTAGGCTGGAATCTCCTGGTTCTTGGTCAGTACCTTTTAGGGTTAGGGCCATTTTTAGGAATTCATCCAAATTTTCATCTAGGGATTTAGCTAGGTCCATTTTATAAGAAAACAAAGCGCCTTTCAAGAAAGCTAAGTTAGGAGCAGATTTAAGAGCATATAAGGATTCGAGTTTACCCTACAGTGGAATCAGAGATTCCATGCCATCCACCTTTCGAAGCATGGTGTCTGAAAGGTTCATGATGATCAAATTGTACGCTTCTTCGTCCACCTTTGCCTTCTTCTTTTTCTTTTATTCCGGCCATTTGGATTCATCTTTCTCCAGTGCAATTCCCACCTTGTTGTGGGATAGCAAGGCCTTCATTTTCTTTTTCCAGGTGTTGAAATCTATTTTCCCATTGTATTGGGAAATCTCCATGCGCGTGACACTCATAATTTTGAGTTCGAAATCAAACCCGTGAGACACCAAGATTGTGTTTAGTTGACTCGATTTACTAATGATTTTGGAGGGATCTAACTGTGTTTGGAACTCTAGGACTATCACGGAACTAATTAATCGAAAAGCTCTAAAATATTTCGAAACCCTAAAATTGAATTCCCAAATCTGTCTCTTATTCCTCTGCATTGTGGTAATCAAGTTGTTCACTACATTACTTCAAATCCCATGTTTCATGAGCAGACCAAACATATAGATATAGACTGTCATATTGTACGGGAACAGATTCAAAAGGGCCTCATTAGCATTGCCTACATCTCCTCGTTTGAGCAGCCAACTGACATTTTGACTAGGGCTCTTAGGAACCAACTTCATCATCATCTTTTACGCAAGTTAGGTGTGCTTGATCTCTACCACCCTCCAACTTGAGGGGGGGTATTGGAAGTTAAATATTGTTAATGTAGTTAGTTATTATCGTTAACTGTAGTTAGTTAGTTAGTTAACTCAAGGTAGTTAGTTATTGTTGTTAACCGTAGTTAGTTAGTTAGTTAACTCAAGTTAGTTATTAACTAACATTATTGTATTTGTATATAAAAGGTACAGTACATTTAATAAAGAAATAGTTCATTTTTCCCCCAAATATCATTCTCTGCTTTATCATATGAAAGATAACAGTTCTCCCTCCTGATTACTACTTAAATTGGCGATTCTTTGTTTGATGGTCTATTGTTAGCTTAAAGAAATAAGTAATTAATGAAAGACAAAAGGTACTTCTCTATGAAAAGTTTAATGGAAAGAGACGCTAGAACAGTGAAGTGATCATAATCTGAAGCAATGAGAGAGTTGCATGAGTGGCCACTTTTGCAGAATAATCAAATCCAGCTCCATTGAGGGAAACCTGGCAAGGTAGGACAGGCTACAACCATTGATAAATGAAGATTTTTATGTTAGCATTATTGATAGTGCCTTCGGGCCACTAAACCAATTTCAAAGTCTCTATAGTGTCTTCCTTCCGCTTTAGTGCAATCATTAACTTGGTTGAAATACAGTAAATTAAAATGGTTGGTATTGACAAAACTCAAGCTAAACCAGAAATTTTAGAGAGAAATCGAACTGTGTAATTTTTCATTAAGTGAGCTGAACTTAACAAACTTAGAAACTTATACAAAATCGTGTAAAGAGCAAGCAAGAACCACATGACTTGAAAAACGCCACCTTTTTGGGAAGCAAAGACTACAAGACTTAAACGCCATAGTTTCTAGTATTTACAAAACAGTACTACAGTTTACAAACTATAGTACTTTAGTCCTGTGTCAACTTGAGATGATACCTTTGGTCAACATGTATCTAATAAAATCTAATACTTTTCATTTCATACACACAGTAGAGTATCTGTATTAAATTGGTCCCAGCAAAGCTATGAAAGTATGTTCCTTAAGTTTGGAACAATAGAGAGAGAGAGAGCATGCATGAGTGGCACTTGCACTTTAATTTGCTCTGCAAATTGAATTCAATTTATTGATTCACTTATGAAGCTTTTTCTCCCATCCAAAATAATTTCTTTAGTGGATGAGATAGTCATGATTTAAAGCTTGGGTATTATTGCCTCTTTGGGTAAGCACATATGGCTTTTCCACTTCTTTCTATATACAACCAAAGGTCCCCTAACATCAAGGACATACGTGCAACACATGAAAAGAGAAAGAGTAATGCTATGTGCACTAACCAAATTCAGATCGATCTCGTTGAAAACCTGATGACAAAACGAGCAGAAACCCCATAGGGCCTATACCCGTTTTACTCAGTTTTTTCAGCCACCAGTAATGGGTCTCGATTTTGGCTGAATCGAGCACTAGTTTTGGATCTTTTTGTTTGGTATAATCAATACATGTTTATAAGCCAACAGAGTCATCTCGGAAAACCTGATGACAAAACGAGCAGAACCCCATAGGCCTATACGCCGTTTTACTCAGTTTTTTCAGCCACCAGTAATGGGTCTCATTTTGGCTGAATCGAGCACTATTTTTGGATCTTTTTGTTTTTGGTATAATCATAATAGTTTAGAGACCAACAAGTCGATCTCGTTGAAAACCTGATGACAAAACGAGCAGAAACCCCATAGGGCCTTACGCCGTTTTACTCAGTTTTTTCAGCCACAGTAATGGGTCTCGATTTTGGCTGAATCGAGCACTAGTTTTGGATCTTTTTTTTTTGGTATAATCATAATATGTTTAAGAGCCACCAGAGTCGATCTCGTTGAAAACTGATGACAAAACGAGCAGAAACCCCATAGGGCCTATACGCCGTTTTACTCAGTTTTTTCAGCCACAGTATAGGTCTCGTTTTTGGCTGAATCGAGCACTAGTTTTGGATCTTTTTTTTTTTTTGGTATAATCAATCTATGTTATAGAGCCACCAGATCGATCTCTTGAAAACTGATGACAAAGAGGCAGAAACCCCATAGGGCCTATACGCCGTTTTACTCAGTTTTTTCAGCCACCAGTAATGGGTCTCGATTTGGCTGAATCGAGCACTAGTTTTGGATCTTTTGTTTGTATATACTACTTAGTGAGCAATACTAGGTTACCATTATTCAGCCTAATGGTTATATCACCTATCCTTGAACCTCACAGGAGTGATATCCCCATATATACTGTTCTTATCCCCAGTTTTTAAGTCTTTGAAACCAACCTTGTTAGGGCTCATGTGGAAGGTACAGCCTGAGTCTAGCACCCATTCATTGCTTCTAGATTATTAGAAATAGTAAGGGCTTTAGATATTTCTAAGTTACTACTTGTGCTAGCTAGATTTGTTTCTACGGCCTGTTTGTTCTTTTTGTAACCACCCCATAGGGCCTATATGCTGTTTTCCTCAGTTCTTTCAGCCACCAGTAATGGGTCTTGATTACGGGTGAATCGAGCCCTAGTTTTGGATATTTTTGTTTTTGGTATAATCAATACTATGTTTATAGGGCCAACAGAGTCGATCTTATCAAAAACCTGATGACAAAACGAGCAGAAAGCCGCATAGCGCCTATACGCCGTTTTACTCAGTTTTTTCAGCCACCAGTAATGGGTCTCAATTATGGGTGATTCGAGAACTGGTTTTGGATCTTTTTATTTTTGGTATAATTAATACTATGTTTAGAGAGCCAACAGAGTTGATCTCATCGAAAACTTGATGACAAAACGAGCAGAAAGCCGCATACGGCCTGTACGCCATTTTATTGAGTTTTTTCGGGTACCAGTTGTGGGTCTCGATTGTAGGTGAATCAAGCACTATTTTTTCAGAATTTTCTTTTTGGTATAATCAATACTATGTTTAGAGAGCCAACAGAGTTGATCTCGCCAAAAACCTGATGACAAAACGAGTAGAAAGTCGCATAGGGCCTATAGGCCGTTTTCCTCAGTTTTTTCAACCACCAGTAATGGGTCTCGATTGTGGGTGAATCAAGCAATAGTTCTTGAGCGTTTTCTTTTTGGTATAATCAATACTATCTTTAGAGAGCCAACAGAGTCGATCTCGCCGAGAGCCTGATGACAAAACAACCAGAAAGCTGCACAGGGCCTATACGCTGTTTTACTCAGTTTTTTCAAGCACCAGTAATGGGTCTCGATTGTGGGTGAATTGAGCACTAGTTTTGGATATTTTCTTTTTTGGTATAGTCAATACTATGTTCAAAGAGCCAAAAGAGTCGGTCTCGTCAAAAACCTGATGACAAAACGAGCATAAAACCGCATAGGGCCTATACACCGTTTTACTCAGTTTTTTCAGCCACTAGTAATGGGTCTCGATTATGGGTGAGTCAAGCACTAGTTTTGGATCTTTTTGTTTTTCGTATAATCAAGGCTATGTTTAGAAAGCCAACAGAGTCGATCTCACCGAAAACCTGATGGCAAAACGAGCAGAAAGCCGCATAGGGCCTATATGCCGTTTTCCTCAGTTTTTTTAGCCACCAGTAATGGGTCTCGATTATGGGTGATTCGAGAACTAGTTTTGGAGCTTTTCATTTTTGGTATAATCAATACTATGTTTAGAGAGCCAACAGAGTCTATCTCATCGAAAACCTGATGACAAAACGAGCAGAAAGCCCCATAGGGCCTATATGCTGTTTTACGCAGTTATTTCAGCCACCAGTAATGGGTCTCGATTGTGGGTGAATCGAGCACAAGTTTTTGAGCGTTTTATTTTTGGTATAATCAATACTATGTTTATAGAGCAAACAGAGTCGGTCTCGTCGAAAACCTGATGACAAAACAAGCAGAAAGCCATACAGGGCCTATACATCGTTTTACTCAGTTTTTTCAGCCACTAGTAATGGGTCTCGATTGTGGCTGAATGGAGCGCTAGTTTTGGATCTTTTTCATTTCAGTATAATCAATACTATTTTTAGGGAGCCAATAGGGTCGATCTCGCCAAAAACCTGATGACAAAACAAGCAGAAAGCCCCATAGCGCCTATACGCCGTTTTATTAAGTTTTTTCAGCCAACAGTAATCGGTCTCGATAATGGGTGAATCGAGCCCTAGTTTTGGGTCTTTCTATTTTTGGTATAATCAATGCTATGTTTATAGAGCCAACAGAGTCAATCTCGTCAAAAACCTGATGACAAAACGAGCAGAACGCCGCATAGCGCCTATAGGCCGTTTCACTCAGTTTTTTCAGCCACCAGTAATGGGTCTCGATTTTGGGTGATTCGAGAACTAGTTTTGGATCTTTTGTTTTTGGTATAATCAATACTATGTTTAGAGAGCCAACAGAGTTCATCTCATCAAAAACCTGATGACAAAACGAGCAGAAAGCCGCATACGGCCTATACGCCGTTTTACTGAGTTTTTTCCTGCCACAGTAATGGGTCTCGATTTTGGCTGAATCGAGCACTAGTTTTGGATCTTTTGTTTTGGTATAATCAATACTATGTTTAGAGAGCCAACAGAGTCGATCTCGTGAAAAACCTGATGACAAACGAGCAGAAAGCCGCATAGGGCCTATACGCGTTTTACTCAGTTTTTTCTGCCACCAGTAATGGGTCTCGATTTTGGCTGAATCGAGCACTAGTTTTGGATCTTTTTGTTTTGGATAATAATACTATGTTTAGAGAGCCAACAGAGTCGATCTCGGAAAAACTGATGACAAAACGAGCAGAAAGCCGCATAGGGTATACGCGTTTTACTCAGTTTTTTCTGCCACCAGTAATGGGTCTCGATTTTGGCTGAATCGAGCACTAGTTTGGATCTTTTTGTTTTTGTATAATCAATACTATGTTTATAGAGCCAACAGAGTCGATCTCGCAAAAACCTGATGACAAAACGAGCAGAAAGCCGCATAGGGCCTATACGCCGTTTTACTCAGTTTTTCTGCCACCAGTAATGGGTCTCGATTTTGCTGAATCGAGCACTAGTTTTGGATCTTTTGTTTTTGGTATAATCAATACTAGTTTATAGAGCCAACAGAGTCGATCTTCGCCAAAAACCTGATGACAAAACGAGCAGAAAAACCGCATAGGGCCTATACGCCGTTTTACTCAGTTTTTCTGCCACCAGTAATGGGTCTCGATTTTGGCTGAATCGAGCACTAGTTTTGGATCTTTTTGTTTTGGTATAATCAATACTATGTTTAAGAGCCAACAGAGTCGATCTGCCAAAAACTGATGACAAAACGAGAGAAAGCCGCATAGGGCCTATACGCCGTTTTACTCAGTTTTTTCTGCCACCAGTAATGGGTCTCGATTTTGGCTGAATCGAGCACTAGTTTTGGATCTTTTGTTTTTGGTATAATCAATACTATGTTTATAGAGCCAACAGAGTCGATCCGCCAAAAACCTGATGACAAAACGAGCAGAAACCGCATAGGGCCTATACGCCGTTTTACTCAGTTTTTTCTGCCACCAGTAATGGGTCTCGATTTTGGCTGAATCGAGCACTAGTTTTGGATCTTTTGTTTTGGTATAATCAATACTATGTTATAGAGCCAACAGAGTCGATCTCGCCAAAAACTGATGACAAAACGAGCAGAAAGCCGCATAGGGCCTATACGCCGTTTTACTCAGTTTTTTTGCCACCAGTAATGGGTCTCGATTTTGGCTGAATCGAGCACTAGTTTTGGATCTTTTTGTTTTTGGTATAATCAATACTATGTTTATAGAGCCAACAGAGTCGATCCGCCAAAAAAATGATGACAAAACGAGCAGAAACCGCATAGGGCCTATACGCCGTTTTACTCAGTTTTTTCGCCACCAGTAATGGGTCTCGATTTTGGCTGAATCGAGCACTAGTTTTGGATCTTTTGTTTTTGGTATAATCAATACTATGTTTAAGAGCCAACAGAGTCGATCTCGCAAAAACCTGATGACAAAACGAGCAGAAAACCGCATAGGGCCTATACGCGTTTTACTCAGTTTTTCTGCCACCAGTAATGGGTCTCGATTTTGGCTGAATCGAGCACTAGTTTTGGATCTTTTTGTTTTGGTATAATCAATACTATGTTTAGAGCCAACAGAGTCGATCTCGCCAAAAACCTGATGACAAAACGAGCAGAAGAAACCGCATAGGGCCTATACGCCGTTTTACTCAGTTTTTTCCACCAGTAATGGGTCTCGATTTTGGCTGAATCGAGCACTAGTTTTGATCTTTTTTTTGGTATAATCAATACTATGTTTAGAGAGCAACAGAGTCGATCTCATGAAAACCTGATGACAAAACGAGCAGAAACCCGGCGCTATACGCCGTTTTACTCAGTTTTTCTGCCACCAGTAATGGGTCTCGATTTTGGCTGAATCGAGCACTAGTTTTGGATCTTTTTGTTTTTGGTATAATCAATACTATGTTTAGAGAGCCAACAGAGTCGATCTGAAAACCTGATGACAAAACGAGCAGAAAGCCGCATAGGGCCTATACGCCGTTTTACTCAGTTTTTTCTGCCACCAGTAATGGGTCTCGATTTTGGCTGAACGAGCACTAGTTTGGATCTTTTGTTTTTTGTATAATCAATACTATGTTTATAGAGCCAACAGAGTCGATCTCGCAAAAACCTGATGACAAAACGAGCAGAAAGCCGCATAGGGCCTATACGCCGTTTTACTCAGTTTTTCTGCCACCAGTAATGGGTCTCGATTTGGCTGAATCGAGCATAGTTTTGGATCTTTTTGTTTTGGTATAATCAATACTATGTTTATAGAGCCAACAGAGTCGATCTCGCAAAAACCTGATGACAAAACGAGCAGAAACGCATAGGGCCTATACGCCGTTTACTCAGTTTTTCTGCCACCAGTAATGGGTCTCGATTTTGGCTGAATCGAGCACTAGTTTTGGATCTTTTTGTTTTGGTATAATCAATAATGTTTATAGAGCCAACAGAGTCGATCTCGCCAAAAACTGATGACAAAACGAGAAGACCGCATAGGGCCTATACGCCGTTTTACTCAGTTTTTTCGCCACCAGTAATGGGTCTCGATTTTGGCTGAATCGAGCACTAGTTTTGGATCTTTTTGTTTTTGGTATATCAATACTATGTTTATAGAGCCAACAGAGTCGATCTCGCCAAAAACTGATGACAAAACGAGCAGAAAGCCCATAGGGCCTATACGCCGTTTTACTCAGTTTTTTCGCACCAGTAATGGGTCTCGATTTTGGCTGAATCGAGCACTAGTTTTGGATCTTTTTGTTTTGGTATAATCAATACTATGTTTATAGAGCCAACAGAGTCGATCTCGCAAAAACCTGATGACAAAACGAGCAGAAACCGCATAGGGCCTATACGCCGTTTACTCAGTTTTTTTGCCACCAGTAATGGGTCTCGATTTTGGCTGAATCGAGCACTAGTTTTGATCTTTTGTTTTGGTATAATCAATACTATGTTTAGAGCCAACAGAGTCGATCTCGCAAAAACCTGATGACAAAACGAGCAGAAAACCGCATAGGGCCTATACGCCGTTTACTCAGTTTTTTCTGCCACCAGTAATGGGTCTCGATTTTGTGAATCGAGCACTAGTTTTGGATCTTTTGTTTTGGTATAATCAATACTATGTTTAAGGCCAACAGAGTCGATCTCGCCAAAAACCTGATGACAAAACGAGCAAAGCCGCATAGGGCCTATACGCCGTTTTACTCAGTTTTTTCTGCCACCAGTAATGGGTCTCGATTTTGGCTGAATCGAGCACTAGTTTTGGATCTTTTGTTTTGGTATAATCAATACTATGTTTATAGAGCCAACAGAGTCGATCTCGCCAAAAACCTGATGACAAAACGAGCAGAAGAACGCATAGGGCCTATACGCCGTTTTACTCAGTTTTTTCTGCCACCAGTAATGGGTCTCGATTTGGCTGAATCGAGCACTAGTTTTGGATCTTTTTTTGGTATAATCAATACTATGTTATAGAGCCAACAGAGTCGATCTCGCAAAAACCTGATGACAAAACGAGCAGAAAACCGCATAGGGCCTATACCGTTTTACTCAGTTTTTTCTGCCACCAGTAATGGGTCTCGATTTTGGCTGAATCGAGCACTAGTTTTGGATCTTTTTGTTTTGGTATAATCAATACTATGTTATAGAGCCAACAGAGTCGACTCGCCAAAAACCTGATGACAAAACGAGCAGAAAGCCGCATAGGGCCTATACGCCGTTTTACTCAGTTTTTTCTGCCACCAGTAATGGGTCTCGATTTTGGCTGAATCGAGCACTAGTTTTGGATCTTTTTGTTTTTGGTATAATCAATACTATGTTATAGAGCCAACAGAGTCGATCTCGCCAAAAACTGATGACAAAACGAGCAGAAAGCCGCATAGGGCCTATACGCCGTTTACTCAGTTTTTTCTCCACCAGTAATGGGTCTCGATTTGGCTGAATCGAGCACTAGTTTTGGATCTTTTTGTTTGGTATAATCAATACTATGTTTATAGAGGAGCCAATAGAGTCAATCTCGTCGAAAACCTAATGACAAAACGAGCAGAAAACCGCATAGCGCCTATATGCCGTTTCACTCAGTTTTTTCAACCACCAGTAATGGGTCTCGATTAGGGGTGATTCGAGAGCTAGTTTTGGATCTTTTTATTTTTGGTATAATCAATACTATGTTCAGAGAGCAAACAGAGTTGATCTCATCGAAAACCTCATGACAAAACGAGCAGAAAGCCGCATACGGCCTATACGCCGTTTTACTGAGTTTTTTCGGCTACCAGTAGTGGGTCTCGATTAGAGGTGAATCAAGCACTATTTTTTTAGAATTTTCTTTTTGATATAATCAATACTATCTTTAGAGAGCCAACAGAGTCAGTCTCGCCGAAAACCTGATGACAAAACGAGTAGAAAGCCGCATAGGGCCTATATGTCGTTTTCCTCAGTTTTTTTAGCCACCCGTAATGGGCCTCGATTATGGGTGAATCGAGCACTAGTTCTTGAGCATTTTCTTTTTGGTATAATCAATACTATGTTTAGAGAGCCAACAAAGTTGATCTCACCAAGAACCTGATGACAAAAAAACCAGAAAGCTGCATAGGGCCTGTACGCCGTTTTACTCAGTTTTTTCAGCCACCAGTAATTGGTCTCGATTGTGGGTGAATCAAGCACTAGTTTTGGATCTTTTATTTTTTGGTATAATCAATACTATGTTCAGAGAGCCAAAAGAGTCGGTCTCGTCAAAAACCTGATGACAAAACGAGCAGAAAGCCGCATAGGGCCCATACACCGTTTTACTTAGTTTTTTCAGCCACCAGTAATGGGTCTCGATTGTGGGTGAATCGAGCACTAGTTTTGGATATTTTGTTTTTTGGTATAATCAATACCATGTTCAGAGAGCCAAATGAGTCGATCTCGTCAAAAACCTGATGACAAAACGAGCAGAAAGCCGCATAGGGCCTATACACCGTTTTACTTAGTTTTTTCAACCACCAGTAATGGGTCTCGATTGAGGGTGAGTCAAGCACTAGTTTTGGATCTTTTTGTTTTTTGTATAATCAATACTATGTTTAGAGAGCCAACAGAGTCGATCTCGCCAAAAAGCTGATGGCAAAACGAGCAGAAAGCGGCATAGAGCCTATATGCTGTTTTCCTCCGTTTTTTCAGCCACCAGTAATGGGTCTCGATTGTGGCTGAATCGTGCACTAGTTTTGGTGTTTTTTTTAGTATAATCAATACTATGTTTAGAGAGCCAACAGAGTCGATCTTATCGAAAATTTGATGACAAAACGAGCAGAAAGCCCCATGGGGCCTATTTGCCGTTTTACTCAATTTTTTCAGCCACCTGTAATGGGTCTCGATTGTGGGTGAATCGAGCACTAGTTTTTGAGTGTTTTACTTTTGGTATAATCAATACTATGTTTAGTGAGCCAACAGAGTCGATCTCGCCGAAAACCTGATGACAAAATGACCAGAAAGCCGCATAAGGCCGATACACCGTTTTACTCAGTTTTTTCAGCCACCAGTAATGGGTCTCGATTCCGGATGATTCAGGAACTAGTTTTGGATCTCTTTGTTTTCAGTATGATCAATAATATATTTAGAGAGCCAGTAGAGTCGATCTCGTCGAAAACCTGATGGCAAAACAAGCAGAAAGCCCCATAGGGCCTATATGCCATTTAGCACAGTTTTTTTAGCCACCAGTAATGGGTCTCGATTGTGGCTGAAACGAGCACTAGTTGTGGATCTTTTTGTTTTTCATATAATCACTACTATGTTTAGAGAGCCAACAAAGTGGATCTCGCCGAAAACCTGATGACAAAACGAGTAGAAAGCTGCATAGGGCCTATACGCCGTTTTACTGAGTTTTTTCAGCCACCATTAATGGGTCTCGATTATGGGTGATTCGAGAACTAGTTTTGGATCTTTTCGTTTTTGGTATAATCAATACTATGTTTAGAGAGCCAATAGAGTCGATCTCATCGAAAACCTGATGACAAAACGAGCAGAAAGCCCCATAGGGCCTATATGCTGTTTAATTCAGTTTTTTTAGCGACCAGCAATGGGTCTCGATTGTGGCTGAATCGAGCACTAGTTTTGGATCTTTTCTTTTTTGGTATAATCAATACTATGTTTAGAGAGCCAACTGAGCTGATCTCGCCGAAAACCTGATGACAAAATGAGCAGAAAGCCGCATAGAGCCTATATGCCGTTTTACTCAGTTTTTTCAACCACTAGTAACGGGTCTCGATTGTGGCTGAATCGAGCACTAGTTTTTGATATTTTTTTTTTGGGATAATCAATACTATGTTTAGAGAGCCAATAGAGTCGATCTCATCGAAAACCTGATGACAAAACGAGCAGAAAGCTATATAGGGCCTATACGCCGTTTTACTCAGTTTTTTTAGCCACCAGTAATGGGTGTTGATTGTGGGTGAATCAAGCACTAGTTTTAGATATTTTATTTTTTGGTATAATCAATACAATGTTCAGAGAGCCAAAAGAGTCTATCTCATCAAAAACGTGATGACAAAACGAGCAGAAAGCCGCATAGGGCCTATACACCGTTTGACTCTGTTTTTTCAGCCACCAGTAATGGGTCCCGATTGTGGGTGAGTCAAGCGCTAGTTTTGGATCTTTTTGTTTTTCATATAATCAATACTATGTTTAGAGAGTGAACAGAGTTGATCTCGCCAAAAAGCTGATGACAAAACGAGCAGAAAGCCACATAGGGCCTGTATGCCGTTTTCCTCATTTTTTTCAGCCACCAGTAATGGGTCTCGATTGTGGCTGAATCGTGCACTAGTTTTAGCGCTTTCTATTTTTAGAATAATCAATACTACGTTTAGAGAGCCAACGGAGTCAATTTCATCAAAAACTTGATGACAAAACGAGTAGAAAGCCCCATAGTCCCTATTTGCCGTTTTACTTAGTTTTTTCAGCCACCAGTAATGGGTCTCGATTGTGGGTGAATCGAGCACTAGTTTTTGAGTGTTTTACTTTTGGTATAATCAATACTATGTTTAGAGAGCCAACAGAGTCGATCTCGTCAAAAACCTGATGACAAAATGACCAGAAAGCCGCATAAGGCCTATACGCCGTTTTACTGAGTTTTTTCAGCCACCAGTAATGGGTCTCGATTATGGGTGATTTGAGAACTAGTTTTTGATCTTTTTGTTTTTGGTATAATCAATACTATGTTTAGAGAGCCAATAGAGTCGATCTCATCAAAAACCTGATGACAAAACGAGCAGGAAGCCCCATAGGGCCTATATGCTGTTTAATTCAGTTTTTTTAGCGACCAGTAATGGGTCTCGATTGTGGCTGAATCGAGCACTAGTTTTGGATCTTTTCTTTTTGGTATAATCAATACTATGTTTAGAGAGCCAACAGAGTCGATCTCGTCGAAAACCTGATGACAAAACGAGCAGAAAGCTGCATAGGGCCTATACGCCGTTTTACTCAGTTTTTTCTGCCACCAGTAATGGGTCTCGATTTTGGCTGAATCGAGCACTAGTTTTGGATCTTTTTGTTTTTGGTATAATCAATGCTATGTTTAGAGAGCCAACAGAGTAAATCTCGCCGAAAAGCTGATGACAAAATGGGCAGAAACCTGCATAGGGCATATACGCCGTTTTACTTAGTTTTTTCAGCCACCAGTAATGGGTCTCGATTTTGGCCGAATCGAGCACTAGTTTTGGATCTTTTTGTTTTTGGTATAATAAATACGATGTTTATACAGCCAACAGAGTCGATCTCATTGAAAACCTGATGACAAAACGAGCAGAAAGCCGCACAGGGCCTATACGACGTTTTACTCAGTTTTTTCAGCCACCAGTAATGGGTCTCGATTTTGGCTGAATCGAGCACTAGGTTTGGATCTTTTTATTTTTGGTATAATCAATACTATGTTTATATAGCCAACAGAGTCGATCTCATTAGAAACCTTATTCCAAAACGAGCAGAAACCCGCATAGGGCCTATACGCCGTTTTACTCTGTTTTTTCAGCCACCAGTAATGGGTCTCGATTTTGGCTGAATCGAACACTAGTTTTTGAGCATTTTCTTTTTGGTATAATCAATACTATTTTTAGAGAGCCAACAGAGTTGATCTCGCCGAAAACCTGATGACAAAACGAGCAGAAAGCCGCATAGGGCCGATACACCGTTTTACTCAGTTTTTTCAGCCACCAGTAATGGGTCTCGATTGTGGGTGAATCGAGCACTAGTTTTGGATCTTTTTGTCTTTGGTATAATCAATGCTATGTTTAGAGAGCCAACATAGTCGATCTCGCCAAAAAGCTGATGACAAAAGGACAGAAACCCGCATAGGGCCTATACGCCGTTTTACTCAGTTTTTTCAGCCACCAGTAATGGGTCTCGATGTTGGCCAAATCGAGCACCAGTTTTTGAGCGTTTTCTTTTTGGTATAATCAATACTATTTTTAGAGAGCCAACAGAGTCGATCTCGCCAAATACCTGATGACAAAACGAGCAGAAAGCCGCATAGGGCCTGTACGCTGTTTTACTCAGTTTTTTCAGCCACCAGTAATGGGTCTCGATTGTGGGTGAATCGAGCCCTAGTTTTGGATCTTTTTGTTTTTGGTATAATCAATGCTATGTTTAGAGAGCCAACATAGTCGATCTCGCCAAAAAGCCGGTGACAAAATGACAGAAACCCGCATAGGGCCTATACGTCGTTTTACTCAGTTTTTTCAGCCACCAGTAATGGGTCTCGATTTTGGCTGAATCGAGCACTAGTTTTGGACCTTTTTGTTTTTGGTATAATCAATACTATGTTTATACAGCCAACAGAGTTGATCTCATCGAAAACCTGATGACAAAACGAGCAGAAACCCGCATAGGGCCTATACGCCGTTTTAATCAGTTTTTTTAGCCACCAGTAATGGGTCTCGATTGTGGGTGAATCGAGCACTAGTTTTTGAGCATTTTCTTATTGGTATAATCAATACTATGTTTATAGGGCCAATAGAGTCAGTCTCCTCGAAAACCTGATGTCAAAACGAGCAGAAAGCTGCATAGGGGCTATACGCCGTTTTACTCAGTTTTTTCACCCACCAGTAATGGGTCTCGATTGTGGGTGAATCGAGCACTAGTTTTGGAACTTTTAGTTCTTGGTATAATCAATACTATGTTTAGAGAGCCAATAGAGTCAATCTCGTAAAAAACCTGTTGACAAAATGAGTAGAAAGCTGCATAGGGCCTATTCGCCGTTTTACTCAGTTTTTTTAGCCACCAGTAATGGCTCTCGATTGTGGGTGAATCGAGCACTAGTTTTGGAACTTTTAGTTCTTGGTATAATCAATACTATGTTTAGAGAGCCAACAGAGTCGATCTCGTAAAAAACCTGATGACAAAATGAGCAGAAAGCCGCATAGGGCCTATTCGTCGTTTTACTCAGTTTTTTTAGCCACCAATAATGGGTCTCGATTGTGGGTGAATCGAGCACTACTTTTGGGTCCTTTCTTTTTGGTATAATCAATACTATATTTAGGGGGCGAACAGAGTCGATCTCGCCGAAAACCTGATAACCAAACAAGCAGAAAGCCGCATAGGGCCTATACGCCGTTTTACTAAGTTATTTCAGCCACCAGTAATAGGTCTCTATTATGGGTGAATCGAGCACTAGTTTTGGAACTTTTAGTTCTTGGTATAATCAATACTATGTTTAGAGAGCCAACAGAGTCAAGCTCGTAAAAAACCTGATGACAAAATGAGCAGAAAGCCGCATATGGCCTATTCGTCGTTTTACTCAGTTTTTTTAGCCACCAGTAATGGGTCTCGATTATGGGTGAATCGAGCACTACTTTTGGGTTTTTTCTTTTTTGATATAATCAATACTATGTTCAGAGTGCCAAAAGAGTCGATCTCGGCAAAAACCTGATGAAAAAACGAGCAGAAAGCTGCATAGGGCCTATATGCCATTTTCCTCAATTTTTTCAGCCACCAGTAATGGGTCTTGATTGTGGCTGAATCGTGCACTAGTTTTGGAGATTTTTGTTTTTGGTATAATCAATACTATGTTTAGAGAGCCAACAGAGTTGATCTCGTCGAAAACCTAATGACAAAACAAGGAGAAAGCCCCATAGGGCCTATATGCCGTTTTACTCAGTTTTTTCAGCCACCAGTATTGGGTCTCGATTGTGGGTGAATCGAGCACTAGTTTTTGAGCGTTTTCTTTTTGGTATAATCAATACTATGTTTATAGAGCCAATAGAGTCTCGTCAAAAACCTGATGTCAAATCGAGCAGAGAGCCGCATAGGGCCTATACGCCGTTTTACTCAGTTTTTTCAGCCACCAATAATGCGTTTCGATTATGGGTGATTCGAAAACTAGTTTTGGATCTTTTTGTTTTTGGTATAATCAATACTATGTTTAGGGAGTCAACAGAGTCGAGCTCGTTGAAAACCTGAAGTCAAAATGAGCAGAAAGTCGCATAGGGCCTATACGCCGTTTTACTTAGTTATTTCAGCCACCAGAAATGGGTCTCGATTATGGGTGAATGGAGCACTAGTTTTGGAACTTTTAGTTTTTTGTATAATCAACACTATGTTTAGAGAGCCAACAGAGTCGATCTCGTCAAAAACCTGATGACAAAACGAGCAGAAAGCCGCATAGGGCTCATTCGCTGTTTTACTCATTTTTTCAGCCACCAGTAATGGGCCTCGATTATGGGTGATTCGAGAACTAGTTTTGGATCTTTTTGTTTTTTGTATAATCAATACTATGTTTAGAGAGCCAACAAAGTCGATCTCGTTGAAAATCTGAAGACAAAACGAGCAGAAAGCCACATAGGGCCTTTACGCCGTTTTACTCAGTTTTTTCAGCCACCAGTAATGGGTCTCGATTGTGGGTGAATCGAGCACTAGTTTTGTTTTTTTTTTTTCTTTTTTTTTTTTTTTTTTTTTCTTTTTTTTTTTGGATCTTTTGTTTTTGGTATAATCAATACTATGTTTAGAGAGCCAACGAGTCGATCTCGTTGAAAACCTGATGCAAAAACGACAGAAAGCCGCATAGGACCTATATGCTGTTTAACTTAGTTTTTTCAGCTACCAGTAATGGGTCTCGATTATCGGTGATTCGAGAACTAGTTTTGGATATTTTTTTTTTGGTATAATCAATACTATGTTTAGAGAGCCAACGTTGTCGATCTCGCCGAAAACCTGATGACAAAACGAGCAGAAAGCCGCATAGAGCCTATACGCTGTTTTAGTCAGTTTTTTCCGCCACCAGTAATAGGTCTCGATTATCGGTGATGCGAGAACTAGTTTTGGATATTTTTGTTTTTGGTATAATCAATACAATGTTTAGAGAGCCAACATAGTCGATCTCACCGAAACCCTGATGACAAAACGAGCAGAAAGGCGCATAGGGCCTATTCGCCGTTTTACTCAGTTTTTTTAGCCACGAGTAATGCGTCTCGATTGTGGGTCAATCGAGCACTAGTTTTTGAGCATTTACTTTTTGGTATAATCAATACTATGCTTAGAGAGCCAACAGAGCCGATCTTCTCGAAAACCTGATGACAAAACGAGCAGAAAGCCGTATAGGGCCTGTACGCCGTTTTACTCAGTTTTTTCAACCACCAGTAATGGGTCTCGATTGTGGCTTAATTGAGCACTAGTTTTGGTTATTTTCTTTTTTGGTATAATCAATACTATGTTTAGAGAGCCAATAGAGTCGATCTCGCCAAAAACCTGATGACAAAACGAGCAGAAAGTCGCATAGGGCCTATACGCCATTTTACTCAATTTTTTCAGCCACCAGTAATGGGTCTCGATTGTGGGCGAATCGAGCACTAGTTTTGGATCTTTTTCTTTTTGGTATAATCAATACTATGTATAGAGAGCCAACAAAGTTGATCTCGCCAAAAACCTAATGACAAAACGAGCAGAAAGCCACATAGGGCCTATACGCCGTTTTACTCAGTTTTTTCTGCCACCAGTAATGGGTCTCCATTATGGGTGATTCGAGAACTAGTTTTGGATCTTTTTATTTTTGGTATAATCAATGCTATGTTTAGAGAGCCAATAGAGTTGATCTCTTCGAAAACCTGGTGACAAAACGAGCAGAAAGCTGCATAGGGCCTATACGCCGTTTTACTCAGATTTTTCAGCCACCAGTAATGGGTCTCAATTGTGGCTGAATCAAGGACTAGTTTTGGATCTTTTTCTTTTTGGTATAATCACACTATGTTTAGAGAGCCAACAGAGTCGATCTTGCCGAAAACCTGATGACAAAACAAGCAGAAAGCCGCATAGGGCCTATACGCCGTTTTACTCAGTTTTTTCTGCCACCAGTAATGGGTCACGATTGTGGCTGAATCGAGCACTAGTTTTGGATATTTTTTTTTGTGTAATCAATACTATGTTTGTTAGAGTAGATGCCCTAGAGCCAGTCAATTATTGTAGAATTGACTCTTTGTAATAATGTTCATTAATCAATAAAAGGCATTTTATTCTATATCGCGTAAATCATTATTATTGCAATATGTATTGATATATGTCCTTAGAATGGTAGAGCCGTGACGAGGGTATCAAGTGTTTCAAATCTTGATAGTGAGAACCCTATGAGCACATATGGTGGCCATTCTAGAAACGTCCGTAGCCCCAGTAGTTTTTTCAGCCACCAGTAATGGGTCTCGATTTTGGCTGAATCGAGCAATAGTTGGGATCTTTCTTTTGGTTTTACTCAGTTTTTTCAGCCACTAGTAATGGGTCTCGATTGTGGGTGAATCGAGCACTAGTTTTGGATCTTTTTGTTTTTTGAATAACCAATACTATCTTTACAGAGGCAACAGAGTCGATCTCGCCAAAAACCTGATGACAAAACAAGCAGAAAGTAGCATAGGGCCTATACGCCATTTTACTCAGTTTTTTCAACCACCAGTAATGGGTCTCGATTTTGGCTGAATCGAGCACTAGTTTTGGATCTTTTTTTTGATATAATCAATACTATGTTTAGAGAGCCAACAGGGTCGATCTCGTCAAAAACCTGATGACAAAACGAGCAGAAAGCAGCGTAGGGCTTACACGCTATTTTACTTAGTTTTTTCAGCCACCAGTAATGGGTGTCGATTTTGGCTGAATCAAGCACTAGTTTTGGATCTTTTTGTTTCTGGTATAATCAATACTATGTTTGGAGAGCCAACAGGGTCAATCTCGTCGAAAACCTGATGACAAAACGAGCAGAAAGCAGCATAGGGCCTATACGCCATTTTACTCAGTTTTTTCAGCCACCAGTAATGGGTCTCGATTTTGGCTGAATCTAGCACTAGTTTTGGATCTTTTTTTTTTGATATAATCAATACTATGTTTAGAGAGCCAACAGGGTCGATCTCGTCAAAAACTTGATGGCAAAACGAGCAGAAAGCAGCATAGGGCCTATACACCATTTTACTCAGTTTTTTCAGCCACCAGTAATGGGTCTCGATTTTGGCTGAAACGAGCACTAGTTTTCGATCCTTTTGTTTTTGGTATAATCAATACTATATTTAGAGAGTCAACAGAGTCAATCTCGTCAAAAACCTGATGACAAAACGAGCGAAAAGCACCATAGGGCCTATACGCCGTTTTACTCAGTTTTTTCAGCCACCAGTAATGTGTCTCGATTTTGGCTGAATCGAGCGCTAATTTTGGATCTTTATCTTTTTGGTATAATCAATACTACGTTCATAGAGCCAACAGAGTTGATCTCGTCAAAAACCTGATGATGAAACAAGCAGAAAGCGACATAGGTTCTATACGCCATTTTACACAGTTTTTTCAGCCACCAGTAATGGGTCTCGATTGTGGGTGAATCGAGCACTATTTTTTAAGCGTTTTCTTTTTGGCATAATCAATACTATGTTTAGAGAGCCAACAGAATCGATCTCATCAACAACCTGATGACAAAACAAGTAGAAAATAGCATAGGGCCTATACGGCGTTTTACTCAGTTTTTTCAGCCACCGGTAATGGGTCTCGATTTTTGCTGAATCGAGCACTAGTTTTGGATCTTTTTATTTTTGGTATAATCAATACTATGTTTAGAGAGCCAACAGAGTCGATCTCGTTGAAAACCTGATGACAAAACGAGCAGAAACCCGCATAGGGCCTATACGCCGTTTTACTCAGTTTTTTCAGCCACTAGTAATGGGTCTCGATTTTGGCTGAATCGAGCACTAGTTTTTGAGCTTTCTCTTTTTGGTATAATCAATACTATGTTTAGAGAGCCAACAGAGTCGATCTCGTTGAAAACCTGATGACAAAACGAGCAGAAAGCCCCATAGGGCCTATACGCCGTTTTACTCAGTTTTTTCAGCCACTAGTAATGGGTCTCGATTTTGGCTGAATCGAGCACTAGTTTTTGAGCTTTCTCTTTTTGGTATAATCAATACTATGTTTAGAGAGCCAACAGAGTCGATCTCACTGAAAACCTGATGACAAAACGAGCAGAAAGCCGTACAGGGCCTATACGCCATTTTACTCAGTTTTTTCAGCCACTAGTAATGGGTCTCGATTTTGGCTGAATCGAGCACTAGTTTTGTATCTTTATGTTTTTGGTATAATCAATACTATATTTAGATAGCCAACAGAGTCGATCTCACTGAAAACCTGATGACAAAATGAGCAAAAAGCAGCATAGGGCCTATACGCCATTTTACTCAGTTTTTTCAGCCACCAGTAATAGGTCTCGATTTTGGCTGAATCGAGCCCTAGTTTTCGATCTTTTTCTCTTTGGTATAATCAATACTATGTTTATAGTGCCAACAGAGTCGATCTCGTCAAAAACCTGATGACAAAACGAGCTAAAAGTAGTATAGGGCCTATACGCCGTTTTACTCAGTTTTTTCAGCCACTAGTAATGGGTCTCGATTTGGGCTGAATCGAGCACCAGTTTTGGATCTTTATGTTTTTGGTATAATCAAAACTATGTTTAGAGAGCCAACAGAGTCGATCTCACTGAAAACCTGATGACAAAATGAGTAGAAAGCAGTACAGGGCCTATACGCCATTTTACTCAGTTTTTTCAGCCACTAGTAATGGGTCTCGATTTTGGCTGAATCGAGCACTAGTTTGTTATCTTTATGTTTTTGGTATAATCAATACTATGTTTAGATAGCCAACAGAGTCGATCTCGTCGAAAACCTGAAGACCAAACGACCAGAAAGCCGCATAGGGCCTATACACCGTTTTACCCAATTTTTTCAGCCACCAGCAATGGGTGTCGATTGTGGGTGAATCGAGCACTAGTTTTGGATATTTTTGTTTTTGGAATAATCAATACAAGTTTAGAGAGCCAACAGAGTCGATCTCACCAAAAACCTGAGGACAAACGCGCAGAAATCAGCATTGGGCCTATACGCCGTTTTACTCAGTTTTCTCAGCCACCAGTAATGGGCCTCGATTGTGGGCGGATCAAGCACTAATTTTGGATCTTTTTGTTTTTGGTATAATCAATACTATGTTTAGAGCGCCAACAGAGTCGATCTCGTCGAAAACCTGATGACAAAACGAGCAGAAAGTAGCACAGGGCCTATACGCCGTTTTACTCAGTTTTTTCAGCCACCAGTAATGGGTCTTAATTTTGGCTGAATTGAGCACTAGTTTTGGAGGTTTTTGTTTTTGGTATAATCGATACTATGTTTAGAGAGCCAACAGAGTCAATCTTGTTGAAAACCTGATGACAAAACGAGC
This sequence comes from Pistacia vera, assembly GCF_008641045.1. Lineage (NCBI taxonomy): Eukaryota > Viridiplantae > Streptophyta > Magnoliopsida > Sapindales > Anacardiaceae > Pistacia > Pistacia vera. Next base: position 845,155 of record NW_022196055.1, read on the forward strand.
AGAAAGCAGCATGGGGCTGATACATCATTTTACTTTGTTTTTACAGCCACCAGTAATGGGTCTCGATTGTGGGTGAATCGATCACAAGTTTTGGATCTTTATGTTTTTGGTATAATCAATACTATCTTTAGAGAGCCAACAGAGTTGATCTCCTTGAAAACCAGATGACAAAACGAGCAGAAAGCAGCATAGGGCGTATACACCGTTTTACTCAGTTTTTCAGCACTAGTAATGGGTCTCGATTTTGGCTGAATTGAGCGCTAGTTTTGGAGGTTTTTGTTTTTATTATAATTGATACTATGTTTAGAGAGCTAACATAGTCGATCTCGTTGAAAGCCTGATGACAAAACGAGCAGAAAGCAGCATTGGGCCTATATGCCATTTTACTCTGTTTTTTCAGCCACCAGTTATAGGTCTCGATTGTGGGTGAATCGAGCACTAGTTTTGGATCTTTATGTTATTGGTATAATCAATACTATGTTTAGAGAGCCAACAGAGTCGATCTCTCCAAAAACCTGATGACAGAACGAGCAGAAAGCAGCGTAGGGCCTATACGCCGTTTTAGTCAGTTTTTTCAGCCACCGGTAATGGGTCTCGATTTTGGCTGAATCGAGTACTAGTTTTTGATATTTTTGTTTTTGGTATAATCAATACTATGTTCAGAGAGCCAACAGAGTCGATCTCGTCGAAAACCTGATGACAAAACGAGCAGGAAGCAACATAGGGCCTATACGCCGTTTTACTTAGTTTTTTCAGCAACTAGTAATGGGTCTCGATTGTGGGTGAATCGAGGACTATTTTTTGAGCGTTTTCTTTTTGGTATAATCAATACTATGTTTAGAGAGCCAACAGATTCGATCTCATTGAAAACCTGACGACAAAACGAGCAGAAAGCGGCATAGGGCCTATACACCATTTTACTTAGTTTTTTCAGCCACCAATAATGGGTCCCAATTTTGACTGAATCGAGCACTAGTTTTGGATCTTTATGTTTTCGATATAATCAATTCTATGTTTAGAGAGCCGACAGAGTCGATCTGGTCAAAAACCTGATGACAAAATGAGCAGAAAGCAGCATAGGGCCTGCACGCCATTTTACTCAGTTTTTTCAGCCACCAGTAATGGGTCTCGATTTTGGCTGAATCGAGCACAAGTTTTGGATCTTTTTGTTTTTAGTATAATCAATACTATGTTTAGAGAGTCAACAGAGTCGATCTCGTCGAAAACCTGATGACAAAACGAGCAGGAAGCAGCATAGGGACTATACGCCGTTTTACTCAGTTTTTTCAGCCACTAGTAATAGGTCTCGATTTTGGCTGAATCGAGCACTAGTTTTAGATCATTTTATTTTTGGTATAATCGATACTATGTTTAGAGAGCTAACAGTGTCAATCACGCTGAAAACCTGATGACAAAACGAGCAGAAAGCGGCATAGGGCCTATACGTCGTTTTAATCAGTTTTTTCAACCGCCAGCAATGGGTCTCGATTGTGGTTGAATCGAGCACTAGTTTTTGAGCGTTTTCTCTTTGGTATAATCAGTACTATGTTTAGAGAGCCAACAGAGTCGATCTCGTCGAAAACCTGATGACAAAACGGGCAGAAAGCAGCATAGGGCCTATACGCCATTTCACTCAGTTTTTTCAGCCACCAGTAATGGATCTCAATTTTGGCTGAATCGATACTATGTTTATAGAGCCAACAGAGCCGATCTCGTCAAAAACCTGATGACAAAACGAGTAGAAAGCAGTAAAGGGCCTATACGCCGTTTTACTCAGTTTTTTCAGCCACCAGTAATGGGTCTCGATTGTGGGTGAATCGAGCACTATTTTTTGATTGTTTTCTATTTGGTATAATCAATACTATGTTTAGAGAACCAACAGAGTCGATCTCATCGAAAACCAAATGACGAAACGAGCAGGAAGCAGCATAGGGCCTATATGCCGCTTTACTCAATTTTTTCAGCGACCAGTAATGGGTCTCGATTGTGGGAGAATCGAGCACTATTTTTTGATTGTTTTCTATTTGGTATAATCAATACTATGTTTAGAGAGCAAACAGAGTCGATCTCATCAAAAACCAGATGACGAAACGAGCAGGAAGCAGATAGGGCCTTTACGCCATTTTACTCAGTTTTTTCAGCCACCAGTAATGGGTCTCGATTGTGGGTGAACCGAGCACTACTTTTTTAGCATTTTCTTTTTGGTGTAATAAATACTATGTTTAGAGAGCCAACAGAGTCGATCTCGTTGAAAACCTGATGACAAAACGAGCAGAAAGTAGCATAGGACCTATATACCATTTCACTCAGTTTTTTCAGCCACAAGTAATGGGTCACGATTTTGGCTGAATCGAGCACTAGTTTTCGATCTTTATGTTTTTGGTATAATCAATACTATGTTTATAGAACCAATAGATTCAACCTCATCGAGAACCTGATGACAAAACGAGCAGAAAGCAGCATAAGGCCTACACGCCGTTTTACTCAGTTTTTTCAGCCACCAGTAATGGGTCTTGATTTTGGCTGAGTCGAGCACTAGTTTTGGATCTTTTTGTTTTTGTATAATCAATACTATGTTTAGAGATCCAACAGAGCTGATCTCATCGAAAACCTGTTGACAAAACGAGCAGGAAGCAGCATAGAGTCTGCACGACGTTTTACTCAGTTTTTTCAGCCACCAGTAATGGGTCTCGATATTGGGTGAATCGAGCACTATTTTTTGAGCGTTTTCTTTTTGGTATAATCATTACTGTGTTTAGAGAGCCAACAGAGTCGATCTCATCGAAAACATGATGACAAAACGGGCAGAAAGCAGCATAGGGCCTATACGCCATTTGACTCAGTTTTTTCGGCCACCAGTAATGGGTCTCGATTTTGGCTGAATTGAGCACTAATTTTGGATCTTCATGTTTTTGGTATAATCAATACTATGCTTATAGAGGCAACAGAGTCGATCTCATCAAAAACCTGATGACAAAACGAGCAGAAAGCAGCAAAGGGCCTATAGGCTGTTTTACTTAGTTTTTTCAGCCACCAGTAATGGGTCTCGATTGTGGGTGAATTGAGCACTATTTATTGAGCATTTTATTTTTGGTATAATCCATACTATATTTAGAGATCCAACAGAGTCGATCTCGTTGAAAACCTAAGGACAAAACGAGCAGAAAGCGGCGTAGGACCTTTACGCCATTTTACTCTGTTTTTTCAGCCACCAGTAATGGGTCTCGATTGTGGGTGAATCGAGCACTATTTATTGAGCATTTTCTTTTTGGTATAATCAATACAATTTTTAGAGAGACAACAGTGTTGATCTCGTCGAGAACCTGATGACAAAACGAGCAGAAAGCCGCATAGGGCCTTTACGCCATTTTACTCAGTTTTTTCAGCCACCAGTAACAGGTCTCGATTGTGGGTGAATCGAGCACAATTTTTTGGGCGTTTTCTTATTGGTATAATAAATACTATGTTTAGAGAGCCAACAGTGTCGAACTCGTCAAAAACCTGATGACAAAACGAGCAGAACGTAGCATAGGGCCTATGCGCAGTTTTACTCAGTTTTTTCAGCCACCAGTAATGGGTCTTGATTTTGGCTGAATCGAGTACTAGTTTTAGATCTTTATGTTTTTGGTATAATTAATACTATGTTTATAGAGCCAACAGAGCCGATCTCATCGAAAACCCGATGACAAAACAAGCAGAGAGCAACATAGGGCCTATACGCCATTTCACTCAGTTTTTTCAGCCACTAGTAATGGGTCTCGATTTTGGCTGAATCGAGCACTAGTTTTCGATCTTTATGTTTTAGGTATAATCAATACTATGTTTATAGAGCCAACAGAGTTGATCTCATCAAAAACCTGATGACAAAACGAGCAGAAAGCAGCATAGGGCCTATAAACCGTTTTACTCAGTTTTTTCAGCCACCAGTAATGGGTCTCGATTGTGGGTGAATCGAGCTTTAGTTTTTTAGATTTCTCTGTTTGGAATAATCAATACTATGTTTACCTAGACAACAGAGTTGATCTCACTGAAAAGCTAGTGACAAAACGACTAGAAATCCACACAGGGCCTATACGCTGTTTTACTCAGTTTTTTCAGCCACTAGTAATGGGTCCCCATTGTGGGCGAATCGAGCACTGGGTTTTTGAGATTTTTCTATTTGGTATAATCAATTCTATGTTTACCTAGACAACAAAGTTGATCGCGCCGAAAACCTTATGACAGAATGACCAGAAAGCTACATAGGGCCTATACGTTGTTTTACTCTGTTTTTTCAGCCACTAGTAATGGGTCTCGATTGTGGGCCAATCGACCGCTGGTTTTTGAGCACTGGGTTTTGAGATTTTTCTATTTGGTATAATCAATTCTATGTTTACCTAGACAACAGAGTCGATCTCGATGAAACCTGATGACAAAACGAGCAGAAAGCCCATAGGGCCTATACGCCTTTTACTCAGTTTTTTCGCCACAGTAATGGGTCTCGATTTGGCTGAATCGAGCACTAGTTTTGAGTTTTTTTTTGGTATAATCAATACTATGTTTAAGAGACACAGAGTATCGCGTTGAAAACCTGATGACAAAGAGCGAAAGCCCATAGGGCCTATACGCCGTTTTACTCAGTTTTTTAGCCACAGTAATGGGTCTCGATTTTGGCTGAATCGAGCACTAGGTTTTTGTTTTTTTTAAATAATACTAGTTTAAGACAACAGAGTCGATCTCTGAAACCGATGACAAAACGAGCAGAAACCCATAGGGCCTATACGCGTTTTACTACTTTTTTTCAGCCACAGTAATGGGTCTCGATTTGGCTGAATCGAGCACTAGTTTTGAGATTTTTTTTTGGTATAATCAATACTATGTTACAACCAAGAGTGATCCGTGAAAACCTGATGACAAACGACGAAAGCCCATAGGGCCTATACGCCGTTTTACTCAGTTTTTTCAGCCAGTAATGGGTCCGATTTGGCTGAATCGAGCACTATGTTTTTGTTTTTTTTGAATATCAATACTATGTTTAAAGCAACAGAGTCGATCTCTGAAAACTGATGACAAAACGAGCAGAAACCGCATAGGGCCTATACGCTGTTTACTCAGTTTTTTCAGCCACAGTAATGGGTCTCGATTTGGCTGAATCGAGCACATGTTTTGAGATTCTTTTTGGTATAATCAATCTATGTTAGAGAGCAACAGAGTGATCTCTCTGAAAACCTGATGACAAAACGACAGAAAGCCCATAGGGCCTATACGCCGTTTTACTCAGTTTTTTCAGCCACAGTAATGGGTCTCGATTTGGTGAATCGAGCACTAGTTTTTGTTCTTTTGGATAATCAATACTATGTTTAAAGCCAACAGAGTCGATCTCTGAAAACTGATGACAAAACGAGCAAAGCCCATAGGGCCTATACGCGTTTTACTCAGTTTTTTCAGCCACCGTAATGGGTCTCGATTTGGCTGAATCGAGCACTAGTTTTGGATTTTTTTTTTGGTAAATCAATACTATGTTTAGAGCCAACAGTGATCCGTGAAACCTGATGACAAAGACAGAAAGCATAGGGCTATACGCTTTTACTCAGTTTTTTCAGCCACAGTAATGGGTCTCGATTTGTGATCGAGCTTGAGCACTGTTTTTGGTTTTTTTGGTATAATCAATTATGTTTAAGAGCCAACAGAGTGATCTCGAAAACCTGATGACAAACGAGCAGAAGCCATAGGGCCTATACGCCGTTTTACTCAGTTTTTTCAGCCCCGTAATGGGTCTCGATTTGTGAATCGCCTAGTTTTGAGCTTTTTTTTTGGTATAATCAATACTATGTTTAAGCAACGAGATCGACTCGAAAACCTGATGACAAAACGACAAAGCGTGGGCCTATACGCCGTTTACTCAGTTTTTTCAGCCACAGTAATGGGTCTCGATTTGGCGAATCGAGCACTGTTTTTGTTTTTGGTATAATCAATACTATGTTTAAGAGCAACAGAGTCGATCTCGTAAAACTGATGACAAAACGAGCAAAACCCATAGGGCCTATGCCGTTTACTCAGTTTTTTCAGCCACAGTATGGGTCTCGATTGTGTGAATCGAGCACTAGTTTTGAGTTTTTTTTGGTATAATCAATACTATGTTTAGAGCCAACAGAGTCGATCTCGGAAAACCTGATGACAAAACGAGCAAAAGCCGCATAGGGCCTATCGCCGTTTTACTCGTTTTTTCACACAGTAATGGGTCTCTATTTGGCTGAATCGAGCACGTTTTTGAGCTTTTTTTGGTATAATCAATACTATGTTTGAGAGCCAACAGATGCTGTCGCAAAACCTGATGACAAAACGACAAGAAAGCGCATAGGGCCTATCGCGTTTTACTCAGTTTTTTCAGCCACCAGTAATGGGTCTCGATTTGGCTGAATCAGCCTAGTTTTGAGATTTTTTTTTGGTATAATCAATACTATGTTTAAGAGAACAGAGTCGATCTCTGAAAACCTGATGACAAAACGAGCAGAAAGCCGCATAGGGCCTATACGCCGTTTTACTAGTTTTTTAGCCACCAGTAATGGGTCTCGATTTGGCTGAATCGAGCACTAGTTTTGGATTTTTTTTGGTATAATCAATACTATGTTTAAGAGCCAACAGAGTCGATCTTGCAAAACCTGATGACAAAACGAGCAGAAAGCCCATGGCCTATCCGTTTTACTCAGTTTTTTCACCACAGTATGGGTCTCGATTTGGCAATCAGCACTGTTTTGATTTTTCTTTTGGATAATCAATACTATGTTAAGAGAGCCACACATATCGTCTGCAAAACTGATGCAAAACGAGCAGAAACCCATAGGGCCTATACGCCGTTTTACTCAGTTTTTTCAGCCACAGTAATGGGTCTCGATTTTGGCTGAATCGAGCACTAGTTTTGAGCTTTTTTTTTGGATAATCAATACTATGTTTAAGACCACAGAGTCGATCTCGAAAAACCTGATGACAAACGAGCAGAAAGCCGCATAGGGCCTATACGCCGTTTTACTCAGTTTTTCAGCCACTAGTAGGGTCTCGATTTGGCTGAATCGAGCACTAGTTTTGGATTTTTTTTTTTGGTATAATCAATCTATGTTTAGCAACAACAGTCGATTCTCGAAAACCTGATGACAAAACGCAGAAAGCCCATAGGGCCTATACGCGTTTTACTAGTTTTTTCAGCCACAGTATGGTCTCGATTTTGGCTGAATCGAGCACGTTTTTGATTTTTTTTTGGAATAATCATACTATGTTTAAAGCAACAGAGTGACTCAAAAACTGATGACAAAACGAGCAAAACCCATAGGCCTATCGCCGTTTACTCAGTTTTTTCACCACAGTAATGGGTCTCGTTTTGGCTGAATCGAGCACTAGTTTTGACGTTTTTTTTTTGTATAATCATACTATGTTTAGCCAAAAAGAGTCGATCTCGGAACCTGATGACAAACAGGAAAGCCCATAGGCCTATAGCCGTTTTACTCAGTTTTTTAGCCCCAGTAATGGGTCTCGATTTGGCTAATCGAGCCTAGTTTTGGATTTTTTTTGGTATAATCAATACTATGTTTAGAGAGCAACAGATGATCTCGTGAAAACTGATGACAAAACGAGCAAAAGCCCATAGGGCCTATACGCGTTTTACTCAGTTTTTCAGCCACAGTAATGGGTCTCGATTTGGCTGAATCGAGCATAGTTTTAATTTTTTTTTTGGATAATCAATACTATGTTAAGACAACAGATTCGTTCAAAAAACCTGAGCAAAACGACAGAAACCCATAGGGCCTATACGCCGTTTTACTCAGTTTTTTCAGCACAGTAATGGTCTCGATTTGGGAATCAGCCTGTTTTGAGCTTTTCTTTTTGGTATAATCAATACTATGTTTACCAACAGAGTCGATCTCGGAAACCTGATGACAAAACGAGCAGAAAGCCCATAGGGCCTATACGCGTTTTACTCAGTTTTTTCAGCCACTAATGGGTCTCGATTTGGCTGAATCGAGCACTAGTTTTGGATTTTTTTTTTGGTATAATCAATCTATGTTTAAGAGCAACAGAGTCGATCTCGGAAAACCTGATGACAAAACGAGCAGAAAGCCATAGGGCCTATACGCCGTTTTACTCAGTTTTTTCAGCCACAGTAATGTCTCGATTTTGGGATCGAGCACTGTTTTGAGCTTTTTTGGTATAATCAATACTAGTTTAAGAGCCAACAGAGTCGATCTCGGAAACCTGATGACAAAACGAGCAAAAGCCGATAGGGCCTATACGCGTTTTACTCAGTTTTTCAGCCACAGTAATGGGTCTCGATTTGGCAATCGAGCACTAGTTTTTTTTTTTTTTGGATAATCAATACTTGTTTAGAGAGCAACAGAGTCGATCTCGGAAACTGATGACAAAACGAGCAGAAACCCATAGGGCCTATACGCCGTTTTACTCAGTTTTTTCAGCCACCAGTAATGGGTCTCGATTTGGCTGATCGAGCACTAGTTTTTGAGTTTTTTTTGGTATATCATACTATGTTTAAGAACAGAGTCGATCTCGAAAAACCTGATGACAAAAAGACAGAAGGCCATAGGGCCTATACGCCGTTTTACTCAGTTTTTTCAGCCACAGTAATGGGTCTCGATTTGGCTGAATCGAGCACTAGTTTTGATTTTCTTTTGGTATAATCATACTATGTTTAAGAGAAACAGAGTGATCTCTGAAAACCTGATGACAAACGAGCAGAAAGCCGCATAGGGCTATACGCCGTTTTACTCAGTTTTTTCAGCCACAGTAATGGGTCTCGATTTGGCTGAATCGAGCACTAGTTTTGAGATTCTTTTTTGGTATAATCATATATGTTTAGAGACAACAGACGTATTCAAAAACCTGATGACAAAAGACAAACCACATGGCTATAGCCTTTTACTCAGTTTTTTCAGCCACTAGTATGTCCATTTTCACGTATGGTCTCGATTTGGCGAATCGAGCACTAGTTTTGAGCTTTTTTTGGTATATCACTATGTTTAAAGCCAACAGATGATCTCGAAACTGATAACAAAACGAGCAGAAAGCCCATAGGGCCTATACCGTTTTACTCAGTTTTTTCAGCCACCAGTAATGGTCCGTTTGGGAATCGAGCACTAGTTTTGAGCTTTTCTTTTTGGTATAATCAATTATGTTTACGACACGAGTCGATCTCGAAAACCTGATGACAAACGACAGAAAGCCCATAGGGCCTATACGCGTTTTACTCAGTTTTTTAGCCACAGTAATGGGTCTCGATTTGGCGAATCGAGCACTAGTTTTGATCTTTTTTTTTTGGTATAATCAATACTATGTTAAGACAACAGATCGATCTCGTGAAAACCTGATGACAAACGAGCAGAAAGCCCATAGGGCCTATACGCGTTTTACCAGTTTTTTCAGCCCAGTAATGGGTCTCGATTTGGCTGAATCGAGCACTAGTTTTGATCTTTTTTTTTGGTATAATCAAATTATGTGAGACAACAGAGTCGATCTCTGAAAACCTGATGACAAAAGACAGAAAGCCCATAGGGCCTATACGCGTTTTACTCAGTTTTTTCAGCCACTAATGTCTCGATTTGGCTGAATCGAGTTGTTTTTGAGCTTTTTTTGGTATAATCAATACTATGTTTAAGAGCAAACAGTCGATCTCGGAAAACCTGATGACAAAACGACAAAAGGCACATAGGGCCTATACGCTTTTACTCAGTTTTTTCAGCCACCAGTAATGGTCTCGATTTGGGAATCGAGCACATGTTTTTGTTTTTTTTTGGATAATCAATACTATGTTGAGAGCAACAGATCGATCCGGAAAACTGATGACAAAACGACAGAAACCACATAGGGCCATACGCCGTTTTACTCAGTTTTTCAGCCACAGTAATGGGTCCCTTTGGGCTGAATCGACACTGGTTTTTTTTTGAGATTTTTCTTTTTGGTATAATCAATTCTATGTTTACCTAGACAACAGAGTCGATCTCGCCGAAAACCTGGTGACAAAACGACCAGAAAGCCACATAGGGCCTATACGCCGTTTTACTCAGTTTTTTCAGCCACCAGTAATGGGTTCCCATTGTGGGCGAATCGACCACTGGTTTTTTATATTTTTCTTTTTGGTATAATCAATTCTATGTTTACCTACACAAAAGATTTGATCTCGCCGAAAACCTGATGACAAAACGACCAAAAAGCCACATAGGCCCTGTACACCGTTTTACTCAGTTTTTTCTGCCAACGGTAATGGGTCTCCATTGTGGGCGAATCGAGCACTGTTTTTTGAGCGTTTTCTATTTGGTACAATCAATTCTATGTTTACCTAGACAACAGAGTTGATCTCGCCGAAAACCTGATGACAAAACGACCAGAAAGCCATATAGGGCCCGTATGCTGTTTTACTCAGTTTTTTTAGCCGCTGGTAATGGGTCTCGATTGTGGGCAACTCGAGCACTGGTTTTTGAGCATTTTCTATTTTGTATAATCAATACTATGTTTACCTCGACAACAGATTTGATCTCGTCGAAAACCTGATGACAAAACGACCAGAAAGCCACATAGGGCCTATACGCCGTTTTACTCAGTTTTTTCAGCCCCAGCAATGGGTCCCCATTGTAGGCGAATCGAGCACTGGTTTTTAAGATTTTTCTTTTTTGTATAATCAATTCTATGTTTATCTAGACAACAGAGTCAATCTTGCCGAAAAGCTGGTGACAAAACGACCAAAAAGCCACATAGGGCCTATACGCCGTTTTACTCAGTTTTTTCAGCCACCAGTAATGGGTCTCCATTATGGGTGAATCGAGCACTAGTTTTTGAGCATTTTCTATTTGGAGCAATCGATTCTATGTTTACCTAGGCAACAGAGTCGATCTAGCCAAAAACCTGATGACAAAATGATCAGAAAGCCACATAGGGCTTTTACGCCGTTTTACTTAGTTTTTTCAGCCACAAGTAATGGGCACCCATTGTGGGTAAATCGAGGACTGGTTTTTGAGATTTTTCTTTTTGGTATAATCAATTCTATGTTTACCTACACAATAGAGTTAATCTCGTCGAAAACATGATGACAAAACGACCAGAAAGCCACATAGGGCCTATACGCTGTTTTATTCATTTTTTTCTGCCACCAGTAATGGGTCTCCAAATTGGGCGAATCGAGCACTGGTTTTTGAGCGTTTTCTATTTGGTACAATTGATTCTATGTTTACCTAGCCAACATAGTCGATCTCGCCGAAAACCTGGTGAGAAAACGACTAGAAAGCAACATAAGGCCTATACAGCATTTTACTCAGTTTTTTCTGCCACCAGTAATGGGTCTCCATTATGGGCGAATCAAGCACTGGTTTTTGAGCGTTTTCTATTTGGTACAATCAATTCTATGTTTACCTAGACAACTGAGTCGATCTCGCCGAAAACCTGGTGACAAAACGACTAGAAAGCAACATAGGGCCTATACGCTGTTTTACTCAGTTTTTTCAGCCACTGGTAATGGGTCTCGATTGTGGGCGAATCGAGCACTTGTTTTTGAGCTTTTTCTATTTGGTATAATCAATACTATGTTTACCTCGACAACAGATTCGATCTCATCGAAAACCTGATGACAAAACGACCAGAAAGCCACATAGGGCCTATACGCTGTTTTACTCAGTTTTTTCAGCCCCAGTAATGGGTACCCATTCTGGGTGAATCGAGGACTGGTTTTTGAGATTTTTCTTTTTGGTATAATCAATTCTATGTTTACCTAGACAACAGAGTCAATCTCGTCGAAAACCTGATGTCAAAATAACCAAAAAGCAACATAGGGCCTATACGCCGTTTTACTCAGTTTTTTCTGCCACCAGTAATGGGTCTCCATTGTGGGTGAATCGAGCACTGGTTTTTGAGCGTTTTCTATTTGGTACAATCGATGCTATGTTTACCTAGACAACAGAGTCGATCTAGCCAAAAACCTGATGAGAAAACGACCAGAAAGCCACATTGGGCCTATACGCCGTTTTACTTAGTTTTTTCAGCCACCAGTAATGGGTCCCTATTGTGGGCGAATCGAGCACTGGTTTTTGAGATTTTTCTTTTTGGTATAATCAATTCTATGTTTACCTAGACAACAGAGTCGATCTCGCTGAAAACCTGGTGACAAAACGACCAGAATGCCACATAGGGCCAATACACCGTTTTACTCAGTTTTTTTAGCCACTAGTAATGGGTCTCGATTGTGGGTGAATCGAGCACTGGTTTTTAAGCTTTTTCTATTTAGTATAATCAATACTATGTTTACCTACACAAAAGATTTGATCTCGCCGAAAGCCTGATGACAAAACGACCAGAAAGCCACATAGGGCCTATACGCCGTTTTACTCTGTTTTTTCAGCCACTGGTAATAGGTCTCGACTGTGGGCAAATCAAGCACTGGTTTTTGAGCTTTTTCTATTTGGTATAATCGATACTATGTTTACCTAGACAACAGAGTTGCTCTCGCAGAAAACCTGGTGACAAAACGACCAGAAAGCCACGTAGGGTCTATACGCCGTTTTACTCAATTTTTTCTACCACCAGTAATGGGTCTCCATTGCGGGCGAATCGAGCACTGGTTTTTGAGATTTTTCTTTTTGGTATAATCAATTCTATGTTTACCTAGACAACAGCGTCGATCTCGCCGAAACCTGGTGACAAAACAACCGGAAAGCAACATAGGGCCTGTCCGCCGTTTTACTCAGTTTTTTCTGCCACCAGTAATGGGTCTCCATTGTGGGCGAATCGAGCACTGGTTTTTGAGCGTTTTCTATTTGGTACAATCGATTCTATGTTTACATAGACAACAGAGTCGATCTCGCTGAAAACCTGATGACAAAACGACCAGAAAGCCACATAGGGCCTATACGCTGTTTTACTCAGTTTTTTCAGCCACTAGTAATGGGTCCCCATTGTGGGCGAATTGGGCACTGGTTTTTAAGATTTCTCTTTTTTGTATAATCAATTCTATGTTTATCTAGACAACAGAGTCGATCTCGCCAAAAACCGGGTGACAAAACGACTAGAAAACCACATAGGGCCTATACGCCATTTTATTCAGTTTTTTCTGCCACTAGTAATGGGTCTCCATTGTGGGCGAATCGAGCACTGGTTTTTGAGCTTTTTCTATTTGGTATAATCAATACTATGTTTACCTCGACAACAGATTCGATCTCGCCGAAAACCTGATGACAAAATGACCAGAAAGCCACATAGGGCCTATACACCGTTTCACCCAGTTTTTTCAGCCACCAGTAATGGGTCCCCATTGTGGGCGAATTGAGCACTGGTTTTTAAGATTTCTCTTTTTTGTATAATCAATTCTATGTTTATCTAGACAACAGAGTTGATCTCACCAAAAACCGGGTGACAAAACAACCAGAAAGCCACATAGGGCCTATACGCCATTTTATTCAGTTTTTTCTGCCACCAGTAATGGGTCTCCATTGTGGGCGAATCGAGCACTGGTTTTTGAGCGTTTTCTATTTGGTACAATCGATTCTATCTTTACCTAGCCAACATAGTCGATCTAGCCGAAAACCTGATGGCAAAACGACCAGAAAGCCACATAGGGCCTATACGCCGTTTTACTCAGTTTTTTCAGCCACCAGTAATGGGTCACCATTGTGGCGAATCGAGCACTGGTTTTTGAGATTTTTCTTTTTCGTATAGTAAATTCTATGTTTACCTAGACAACAGAGTTGATCTCGTTGAAAACCTGATGACAAAACGACTAGAAAGCCACATAGGGCCTATACACCGTTTTACTCAGTTTTTTCAACCACCAGTAATGGGTACCCATTGTGGGCGAATCGAGGACTGGTTTTTGAGATTTTCTTTCTGGTATAATCAATTCTATGTTTACCTAGACAATAGAGTCGATCTCGCCGAAAACCTGGTGACAAAACGACCAGAAAGCCACATAGGGCCTAAACACCGTTTTACTCAGTTTTTTTAGCCACTAGTAATGGGTCTCTATTGTGGGCGAATCGAGCACTGGTTTTTAAGCCTTTTCTATTCAGTATAATCAATACTATGTTTACCTACACAAAAGATTTGATCTCTCCGAAAACCTGATGACAAAACGGCCAGAAAGCCACATAGGCCCTATACGCCGTTTTACTCAGGTTTTTCAGCCACTGGTAATGGGTCTCGACTGTGGGAAAATTGAGCATAGGTTTTTAAGCTTTTTCTATTTGGTATAGTCAATACTATGTTTACCTAGACAACAGAGTTGATCTCGCAGAAAACCTGGTGACAAAACGACCAGAAAACCACATAGGGTATATACGCCATTTTACTTAGTTTTTTCAGCCACCAATAATGGGTCCCCATTGTGGGCGAATCGAGCACTGGTTTTTGAGATTTTTATTTTTGGTATAATCAATTCTATGTTTACCTAGACAACAGAGTTGATCTCGCCGAAATCCTGGAGACAAAACGACCGGAAAGCAACACAGGGCCTGTACGCCGTTTTACTCAGTTTTTTTTGCCACCAGTAATGGGTCTCCATTGTGGGCAAATCGAGCACTGGTTTTTGAGCATTATCTATTTGGTACAATCGATTCTATGTTTACCTAGACAACAGAGTCGATCTCGCCGAAAACTCAATGACAAAACGACCAAAAAGCCACATAGGGCCGATACGCTGTTTTACTGCATTTTTTCAGCCACTGGTAATGGGTCTCGATTGTGGGCGAATCGACCGCTGGTTTTTAGCTTTTTCTATCTGGTATAATCAATACTATGTTTACCTCGACAACAGATTCGATCTCACCGAAAACCTGATGACAAAACGACCATAAAGCCGCATAGGGCCTATACGCCGTTTTACTCAGTTTTTTCAGCCACCAGTAATGGGTCCCCATTGTGGGCGAATCGAGCACTGGTTTTTGAGCATTTCTATTTTGTATAATCAATACTATGTTTACCCAGACAACAGATTCGATCTCGCTGAAAACCTGATGACAAAACGACCAGAAAGTCATATAAGGCCTATACGCCGTTTTACTCAGTTTTTTCAGCCACTAGTAATGGGTCTAGATTGTGCGCGAATCGAGCACTGGTTTTTGAGATTTTTCTATTTGGCATAATGAATTCCAATTTTACGTAGACAACAGAGTCGATCTCATCGAAAACCTGATGACAAAACGACCAAAAAGCCACATAGGGCCTATACGCCGTTTTACTCAGATTTTTCAGCCACTAGTAATGGGTCTCGATTGTGTGCGAATCGAGCACTGGTTTTTGAAATTTTTCTATTTGGTATAATCAATTCTATGTTTACCTAAGCAACAGAGTCGATCTCGATGAAAACTTGGTGACAGAGCGACCAGAAAGCCACATAAGGCCTATACGCTCTTTTACTTAGTTTTTTCAGCCACCAGTAATGGGTCCCAATTGTGGGTGAATCGAGCACTGGTTTTTGAGATTTTTCTATTTGGTAAAATCAATTCTGTGTTTACCTAGACAACAGAGTCGATCTCATCGAAAACCTGATGACAAAACGACGAGAAAGCCACATAGGGCCTATACGCCATTTTACTCAGTTTTTTCAACCACCAGTAATAGGTCTCAATTGTGGGAGAATCGAGAACTGGTTTTTGAGCTTTTCCTATTTGGTATAATCCATACTACGTTTACCTAGACAACAGAGTCGATCTCACTGAAAACCTGATGACAAAACGACGAGAAAGCCAGATAGGGCTTATACGCTGTTTTACTCAGTTTTTTCAGCCACCAGTAATGGGTCTCGATTGTGGGTGAATCAAGCACTAGTTTTTGACCTTTTTTCTATTTGGTATAAGCAATACTATGTTTACCTGGGCAACAGAGGCGATCTTGCCGAAAACCTGATGACAAAACGACCAGAAAGCCACATAGGGCCTATATGCTGTTTTATTCAGTTTTTTAAGCCACCAGTAATAGGTCTCGATTGTAGGCGAATCGAGAACTGGTTTTTGGGCTTTTTCTATTTTGTATAATCAATACTATGTTTACCTAGACAAAACAGTCGATCTCACTGAAAACCTGATGACAAAACGACGAGAAAGCCATATAGGGCCTATACGCCGTTTTACTTAGTTTTTTCAGCCACCAGTAATGGGTCTCGATTTTGGCTGAATCGAGCAATGGTTTTTGACCGTTTTCTATTTGGTATAATCAATTCTATGTTTACCTAGACAACAGAGTCGACCTCACCGAAAACCTAATGACAAAACGACCAGAAAGCCGCACAGGGCCTATACGCTGTTTTACTCAGTTTTTTTAGCCACCAGTAATGGGTCCCCATTGTGGGCGAATCAAGCATTGGTTTTTGAGAGTTTTCTATTTGGTATAATCAATACTATGTTTACCTAGACAACAGATTCGATCTCACCGAAAACCTGATGACAAAACGACCAGAAAGCCACATAAGGTTTATACGCCGTTTTACTCAGTTTTTTCAGCCACCAGTAATGGGTCTCGATTGTGTGTGAATCGAGCACTGGTTTTTGAAATTTTTCTATTTGGTATAATCAATACTATGTTTACCTAGACAACAGAGTCGATCTCGCTGAAAACCTGATGACAAAATGACCAGAAAGCCACACAGGGCCTATACGCCATTTTACTCAGTTTTTTCAGCCACCAGTAATGGGTCCCCATTGTGGGTGAATCGAGCACTGGTTTTTGAGATTTTTCTATTTGGTATAATCAATACTATGTTTACCTAGACAACAGATTCGATCTCGCCGAAAACCTGATGACAAAATGACCAGAAAGCCACATAAGGCCTATACGCCGTTTTACTCAGTTTTTTCAGCCACTAGTAATGGGTCTCGATTGTGCGTGAATCGAGCACTGGTTTTGAAATTTTTCTATTTGGTATAATCAATTCTATGTTGACCTAGACAACAGAGTCGATCTCGCCGAAAACCTGACGATAAAACGACCAGAAAGCCACACAGGGCCTATACGCCGTTTTACTCAGTTTTTTCAGCCACCATAATGGGTCTCGATTGTGGACGAATCGAGCACTGGTTTTCAAGATTTTTCTATTTGGTAAAATCAACTCTATGTTTACCTAGACAAAATGCCAAAATGCAAAATGCCACGAGCAAAAATGTTATCCGTTAATGGATCTCAATTGTGGGTGAATCGAGGACTAGTTTTTAAGCGTTTTCATTTTCGTTTTAGCAATACTAAGGTTAGGTAAATATTAGGGTTGATCATGTCAAAACATGATGATAAAATCAGACAAAGGCCCAATAGGCCCGATACCCCATCTTACTCAGTTTTTAGCTAGTAATGGATCTCGATTGTGGGTGAATTGAGTACTAATTTTTGAGCATTTTCATTTCTTTCTAATTGATACTGAGGTTAGGTAAACAGCAGGGTCGATCTTGTCAAAAACTTGATGATAAAACGAGCAAAAATCCCTGTAGGCCCGATACCCATTTTTACTCAATTTTAAGCTGGTAAAGGATCTTTATTGTGGATGATTCGAGGACTAATTTTTGAGCATTTTCATTTTATTCTAAGCAATACTGAGGTTAGGTAAATAGTAGGGTTGGTCAAATTGAAACATGATGATAAAGCAAGACAAAAGCCGCACAGGCCCGATACCCTGTTTTACTCAGGTTTCGACCAATAATGGATATCGATTATGGGTGAATCGAGGACTTGTTTTTTAGCATTTTCATTTTCTTCTAATCAATAATAAAGTTAGGTAAACAGTAGGGTCGATCTCATCAAAAACCTAATGACAAAACTAGAAAAAAGCCACATAGGCCCGATACCCCATTTCACTTAGTTTTTAACTCGTAATGGATCGCCATTGTGGGTGAATCGAGGAGTAGTTTTTGAGCGTTTTTATTTCCGTCTAATCAATACTGAGGTTAGGTAAACAGTAGGGTTGCTCTCGTTGAAAAGCTAATAACAAAACGAGTAAAATGCAGCATGGGCTCGATACCTCATTTCACTCAGTTTTTAGCTTGTAATGGATCTCGATTGTGGGTGAATCAAGGACTAGTTTTTTTAGAACATAAGGGTTGATCTCGTCGAAAACCTGATGAGAAAATGAGCAAAAAGCCCCATAGGCCCGATACCCTGTTTCACTCAGCTTCTAGATAGTCATAGATCTCGATTGTGGGTGAATCGAGGACTAGTTTTTGAGCATTTTCATTTCAATCTAATAAATACTAAGGTTAGGTAAATGACAGGGTTGATCTCATTGAAAACCTAATGACAAAACGAGTAAAAAGATCCATAGGCCCCGATACCTTGTTTTACTTAATTTTTAAGCCAATAATGGATCTGGTTTGTGGGTGAATCGAGGATTAGTTTTTTAGCATTTTCCTGTCCTTCTAATTAATGCTGAGATTAGGTAAATAGCAAGGCCAATCTCATTGAAAACCAGATGACAAAATGAGCAAAAATCCGCTTTGTCCCGATACCTCACTTTACTCAGTTTTTAGCCGATATTGGATCTTGATTATGGGTGAATTGAGGACTGTTTTTTATGAGTACTCATTTCCGTCTGATCAATAATGAGGTTAGGTTAATAGAAATGTTGATCTCCTCAAAAACCTAATGACAAAACGAGCAAAAAGCCACATAGGCCGATACCCCATTTTACTCGGTTTTTAGCAGATAATGGATCTTGATGGTGGGTGAATCGAGGACTACTTTTGTGAGTTTTCATTTTCGTCTAATCAATGATGAGGTTAGGTAAACAGTAAGGTTGATCTCGTCAATAATTTGATAAAAAAATGAGCAAAAACCCAATAGGCCTAATACCCCATTTTACTCAGTTTTAGCCGATAATGGATCTTGATTGTGGGTGAATCGTGATAGAGTATGTGCCCTAAAGCCAATCAATTATTGTAAAATTGACTCTTTGTAATAATGTTCATTGATCAATGAAAGGCATTTTATTCTATATCGTGTAAATCATATTCATATGTATTGATATATGTCCTTAGGATGGTAGAACCGTGATGAGGGTATCAAATGTTTCAAATCTTGATAGTGAGAACCCTATGAGCACATATGGTCGCCATTCTAGAAATTTCTATAGCCCCAGTATTATTCTGACCAATGACACAAATAATACGGTAAGGCTATCATAGTGTTGAATGACCCTATCAAAAGGTAGTGACTAATCTCACTTGTCAAGGTTGTTTGCCAACAACCTGGTGCAACATACGGGTGCTTACTGTAGGCAAGTTCACTGCACTGACCCACCAAAGGATTCCATATAGATGGTAACCGTAATGTCTATAGAATAAATCATTTAACGAATGGTAGTGCATGTGATCCTTAGACTTGAGATCACCGAAGCGCCTTGTGCACCGATTGATGTAGTTTGACACTAGCCCAATGTAGTTCTATTCAGAGCTATCAATACGCTAGTGATTGGTTGCATGAAAGAGTGCATCAAGACTATGGTGGATCGACAGATGATTCATCACTCTCAGGTATGGGAGAACTTATCTACACCCTTTAATTGGTATTTTAAATTTTAATTAATTATTATTATAGTTAAAAATCAATTAATATATATATCAAATATATTAACATTTAATTACTAATAATAATCCATTTAAATACATGTGCACATATATTTAAATATAATCTCACTGATTTTAATTTTAATATTAAAATTAAAGACAGGCAACAACCTTAGCAAATTTAATTGCACTATGAGATTACCAAAATACCCTTTCGTCCTAAAAGACCAAAATACCCCTTTCACAAACTAATTCTTAAATTATCTTCTAAGTGTGTGACTCGTATGCTCCTTATCAAATCGACAGTGAGTAGTATCACGATCAATACCAATTAATCGTCTCATTACACACAGACCAAGATTGGCCCTTAGCAAGGCATCATGGCCACTCGATAGATTTGGATTCAGCAAAATCACTACCTATCAACGATATGGTTACCATGCAATCAAATCCTTTCATCATTTGTTATCTCATCGAGGCTAAGGTATAGAAATAGTGTCAACCTCAGTTATTCTCGATATCTTTGTATTTAGTTAGTAGACCAATGACCAGATTAATAAACTAGATTGAGCAACAACTCAACCAGATTGTGACCACAGTTTTAGTGTCATTGCCATTCACTAAAATGCGCCATGAGATAACTTCTCTCGTACCCGAGAGTGATGAATTCTTTTTTGATCCACCATAGTCTTGATACACTCCTCGATGCAGCCAATCACTATCATATTAATAGCTCTGAATAGAACAATATTGGGCTAGTGTCAAACTACAACAACCGGTGCACAAAGCGCTCTGGTGATCTCAAGTTTAAGGATCACATGCACCACCATTCGTTAGAGGATTTATTCCATAGACGTTGGGGTTACCATCCATATGGAATCCTCTAGTGGATCTGTCTAGTGAACTTGCCTATACTAAACACCAATGTGTCGCACCAGGTTGTGGGCAAACAAACTTGACAAGTGAGATTAGTCATTGTCTTTCGATAGGGTCGTTCAACACTATAATAGCCTTACAGTATTATCCGTGTCCTTGGTCAGAATAATACTAGGGCTATAGACATTTCTAGAATAGCCAACATATGTGATCATAGGGTTCTCACTATCAAGATTTGAAACACTTGATACCTTTGTCATGGTTCTACCATTCTAAGGACATATATCAATACACACAATTATGATTTACATGATATAGGAGAAAATTGGCTTTCATTGATTAATAAATATTATTACAGAGAGTCAATTCTACAATAATTGATTGGCTCTAGGGCACTACTCTAACAAAAACAAGAAAAAAGCACCATAGGTGCGATACCTAGTTTTATTGAGTTTTTAGCCATTAATGGATCTTGATTGTGGGTGAATCGAGGACTTGTTTTTGACCATTTTCAATTCCATCTAATCAATACTGAGGTTAGGTAAACAGCTGGGTTGATCTCATGAAAAACCTGATGATAAAACCAGACAAAAACCCTATAGGCATGATACCCTGTTCTACTCAGTTATTAGCCGGTAATGGATCTAGATTGTGGGTGAATCGAGGACTAATTTTTGAGTGTTTTCAATTACATCTAATCAATATAGATAGTCGATCTTGCCAAAAACCTGATGACAAAACAAGCAAAAAGCCGCATAGGCCCAATTCCCTGTTTTACTCAATTTTTAGTATGTAATGGATCTCGATTGTCGATGAATCGAGGACTAGTTTTTGAGTGTTTTATTTTCTGTCTAATCAATTTGTAGGTTAGGTAAATATTAGAGTCAATCTCATTAAAAACCTGATGACAAAACTAGACAAAAGCCGCATAGGACTGATACCCCATTTTACTCAGTTTTTAGTCGGTAATGGATCTCGATTTTGGGTGAATCGAGGACTAATTTTTGAAAGTTTTCTTTTCCTTCTAATCAATCTTTAGGTTAGGTAAATAGTAGAGTCAATCTCATCAAAAACCTGATGATAAAACCAGACAAAAGCCGCATAGGACCAATACCCCGTTTTACTAAGTTTTTAGTTGGTAATGGATCTCAATTGTGGGTAAATCGAGGACTGGTTTTTTAGTGTCATCATTTCTATCTAATCAATACTGAGGTTAGGTAAACAATAGGTTCGATCTCATTGAAAACTTGATGATAAAACAAGGCAAACCCCGCATAGGTCCGATACCACGTTTTACTCAATTTTTAGCATGTAATGAATCACGATTGTGGGTGAATTGAGGACCATTTTTTGAGCGTTTTCTTTTCCATATAATTAGTACTAAGGTTAGATAAATAGCAGGGTTGATCTCGTCAAAAAAATGATGACAAAATGAGCAAAAAGCCCTACAGGCCCGATAACCCGTTTTACTTAGTTTTTAGCCGGTAATGGATCTCTATTGTGGGCGAATCAAGGACTAGTATTTTAGTATTTTCATTTCTATCTAAGCAATACTAAGGTTAGGTAAATAGTAGGGTCAATCTTATCAAAAACCTGATGACAAAACGACTAAAAAGCTTCATAGGCCCGATACCCTGTTTTACTTAGTTTTTAGTTGGTAATGGATCTCGATTGTCAGTGAATCGAGGACTTTTTTTAAGCATTTCCTTTTCATTATAATCAATACTGAGGCTAGATAAATAGCAGGGTTGATATCGTCGAAAACCTGATGATAAAACTGGACAAAAGCCACATAGGCTAGATACCCCGTTTTACTCAGTTTTTAGCCAGTAATGAATCTTGATTGTGGGTGAATCGAGGGCTAGTTTTTGAGCATTTTCATTTCCGTCTAATCAATATAATGGTTAGGTAAAAAGAAGGGTCAATCTTGTTGAAAACTTGATGACAAAAAGATCAAAGAGCCCTAAAGGCCCGTTACCCCGTTTCACTCAATTTTTAGCCAGTAATGGATATCATTGTAGATGAATTAAGGACTAGTTTTTGAGCGGTTTCATTTCCATCGAATCAATATTGAGCTTAGGCTAGCAGCAAGGTCGATCTCATCAAAAACCTGATGATAAAACTAGATAAAAAGCCACATAGGCCCGATACCCTATTTTGCTCAGTTTTTAACCAGTAATGGATCTCAATTGTGGGTGAATCGAGGACGAGTTTTTGAGCATTTTCATTTCCTTCCAATCAATACTGAGGTTAGGTAAAAACCAAGGTCACTCTTGTCAAAAACCTGATGACAAAAAGAGCAATGAGCGCCATAGGCCCGATACCCTATTTTACCCAATTTTTAGCTAGTAATGGATCTCAGTTGTGTTTGAATCGAGAACTAGTATTTGAGCGTTGTCATTTCCCTCTAATAAATATTGAGGTTAGGTGAAAAATAGGGCCACTCTTGTCGAAAACGTGATCACAAAAACACAAAAGAGCCCCATAGGCCCGATACCTCATTTTACTCCGTTTTTAGCTAGTAATGGATCTCGATTGTGGGCGAATCGAGGACTAGTATTTGAGTGTTTTCATTTCCCTCTAATCAATAATAAGGTTAGGTAAGCAGCAGGGTCAATCTCATCAAAAACTTGATGACAAAACTAGACAAAAAGCCGCATAGACCTGATACCCCGTTTTACTTTGTTTTTAGCTGGCAATGGATCTCGATTATGGGTGAGTCGAGGACTAGTTTTTGAGCATTTTATTTTTCATCTAATCAATACTGTGGTTAGGTAAATAGAAGGGTCAATCTCATTGAAAACCTGATGAGAAAAGATCAAAGAGCCCCATAGGCCTATTACCCGGTTTTACTCAATTTTTAGCCGGTAATGGATCTCGATTGTGGGTGAATCAAGGACAAGTTTTTGAGCATTTTATTTTCTATCAAGTCAATCTTTAGGTTAGGTAAATATTAGAGTCAATCTCATCAAAAACCTGATGATAAAACCAAACAAAAGCCGCATAGGACTGATACCCTGTTTTACTCAGTTTTTAGTCAGTAATGGATCTTGATTGTGGGTGAATTGAGGACTAATTTTTGAGCGTTTTCTTTTCCGTGTAATCAATCTATAGGTTAGGTAAATAGTAGAGTCAATCTCTTCAAAAACCTAATTATAAAACTAGACAAAAGCTGCATAGGACCAATTCACTGTTTTACAAAGTTTTTAGTCAGTAATGGATCTCGATTGTGTGTGAATTGAAGACTAGTTTTTTAGCATCATCATTTCTATCTAATTAATACTGAGGTTAGGTAAACAATAGGGTTGATCTCATTGAAAACTTGATGATAAAACAAGACAAAAGCCGCATAGGTCGGATACCAAGTTTTATTCAATTTTTTGTGTGTAATGAATCACGATTGTGGGTGAATCGAGGACCAGTTTTTGAGCGTTTTCTTTTTCGTCTAATCAATACTGAGGTTAGATAAATAGCAGGGTTGATCTTATCAAAAAAATGATGACAAAATGAGCAAAAAGCCCCATAGGCTCGATACCCCGTTTTACTTAATTGTTAGCCGGTAATGGATCCCGATTGTGGGCGAATCAAGGACTATTATTTTAGTATTTTCATTTCCCTCTAAGAAATACTAAGGTAAGGTAAATAGTAGGGTCAGTCTCGACAAAAACCTGATGACAAAACGAGCAAAAAGCTCTATAGGCCCGATACCCAGTTTTACTTAGTTTTTAGATGGTAATGGATCTCGATTGTCAGTGAATTGAGGACTTGTTTTGAGCGTTTTCTTTTTCGTCTAATCAATACTGAGGCCAGGTAAATAGCTAGGTTGGTATCATTGAAAACCTGATGATAAAACTAGACAAAAGCCACATAGGCTAGATACCCCGTTTTACTCAGTTTTTAGCCAGTAATGAATCTTGATTGTGGGTGAATCAAGGGCTAGTTTTTGAGCGTTTTCATTTCCGTCTAATCAATGCAATGGTTAGGTAAAAAGAAGGGTCAATCTCGTTGAAAACCTGATGACAAAAAGATCGAAGAGCCCTATAGGGCTGTTACCCTATTTTGCTCAGTTTTTAGCCGATAATGGATATCGATTGTAGGTGAATCGAGGACTAGTTTTTGAGCAGTTTCATTTCTATCTAATTAATACTGAGGTTAGGCAAGCAGCAGGGTTGATCTTGTCAAAAACCTAATGATAAAACCAGATAAAAAGCCATATAAGCCCGATACCCTGTTTTGCTTAGTTTTTAGCCGATAATGGATCTTGATTGTGGGTGAATCAAGGACAATTTTTTGAGCATATTCATTTCCCTCCAATCAATACTGAGGTTAGGTAAAAACCAAGATCGCTCTTGTCAAAAACCTAATGACAAAAAGAGGAATGAGCCCCGTAGGCTCGATACCCTATTTTACCCAATTTTTAGCTAGTAATGGATCTCAATTGTGTTTGAATCGAGGACTAGTATTTGAGCGTTGTCATTTCTCTCTAGTCAATATTGAGGTTAGGTGAAAAGTAGGGTCACTCTTGTCAAAAACCTGATCACAAAAACACCAAAGAGCCCCATAGGCCCGATACCTCGTTTTACTCTATTTTTAGCCAGTAATGGATCTCAATTGTGGGTGAATTGAGGACTAGTATTTGAGCGTTTTCATTTCCCTCTAATCAATACTGAGGTTAGGTAAGCAGCAGGGTCAATCTCATCAAAAACATGATGACAAAACCAGACAAAAAGCAGCATAGGCTTGATACCCCGTTTTACTCTGTTTTTAGCTGGCAATGGATCTCAATTGTAGGTGAATCGAGGACTAGTTTTTGAGGATTTTATTTTTTTCTAATCAATACCGTGGTTAGGTAAAAATCAGGGTCAATCTCATTGAAAACCTGATGAAAAAAGATTGAAGAGCCCCATAGGCCTATTACCCTGTTTTACTCAGTTTTTAGCCAATAATTGATCTCAATTGTAGGTGAATCAAGGACTAGTTTTTGAGTGGTTTCATTTCTATCTAATCAATACTGAGGTCAAGCAAGTAGTAGGGTCGATCTCATCAAAAACCTGATGATAAAACCAGACAAAAAGCCACATAGGCTCGATACCCAATTTTGCTTAGTTTTTAGCCTGTAATGGATCTAGATTTTGGGTGAATGGAGGACAAGTTTTTGAGAATTTTCATCTCCTTCTAATCAATACTGAGGTTAGCTAAACAAAATAGTCAATCTCATTGAAAACTTGATGATAAAACCAGACAAAAAGCTCTATAGGCTCGATACCCTGTTTTACTCAATTTTTAGCTCGTAATGGATCTCAATTGTGGGTGAATTAAGCACTAGTATTTGAGAATTTTCATTTCCATCTAATCAATACGAAGGTTAGGTAAATAAAAGGGTTGATCTCGTCAAAAACCAGATGACAAAATGAGCAAAAAGCTCCATAGGCCCGATATCCTGTTTTACATAGTTTTTAGTCGGTAATGGATCTTGATTTTTGGTGAATCAAGGACTTGTTTTTAAGCGTTTTATTTTCCATCTAATAAATACTTAGGCTAGGTAAATAGCAGGGTCGATATCGTGGAAAACCTGATGATAAAACCAGACAAAAGCAACATAGGCTAGATACCCCGTTTCACTCAGTTTTTAGCTGTAATGGATCTCGATTGTGAGTGAATTGAGGACTATTTTTTGAGTTTTTTCATTTCCATCTAATCAATAATGTGGTTAGGTAAAAGGTCAATCTCATTGAAAACCTAATGACAAAAAGATTGAAGAGCCCCATAGGCCTGTTACCCCGTTTTACTCAGTTTATAACCGGAAATGGATCTCAATTGTGGGTGAATCAAGGACTAGTTTTGAGCATTTTCATTTTCATCTAATCAATACTGAGGTAAGGCAAGCAACAAGGTCAATCTCGTCGAAAACCTAATAATAAAACCCGACGAAAAGCCACATAAGCCCGATACCCAGTTTTACTTAGTTTTTAGCCGGTAATGGATCTTGATTGTGGGTGAATTGAGGACAATTTTTGAGCATTTACTTTTCTATCTAATCAATATTGAGGTCAAGTAAGCAACAGGGTTGATCTCGTCAAAAACCTGATGATAAAACTAGACAAAAAGCCGCATAGGCCAGATACCCCGTTTTACTCAATTTTTAGCCAGTAATGGTCTCGATTGTGGGTGAATCAAGGACAAGTTTTTTAGCGTTTTTATTTCCATCTAATCAATACTATGGTTAGGTAAAAAGCAGGGTCAATCTGGTTGAAAACCTATGGATAAAAAGATCAAAGAGCCCCATAGGCCCGTTACCCTATTTTACTAAGTTTTTAGCCAGTAATGGATCTCGATTGTAAGTGAATCAAAGACTAGTTTTTGAGCGTTTTCATTTCCGTCTAATCAATACTGAGGTCAGGCAAGTAGCAGGGTTGATCTCATCAAAAACCTAATGATAAAACCAGAAAAAAACCGCATAAGCTCGATACCCTGTTTTACTCAGTTTTTAGACAGTAATGGATCTTGATTGTGGGTGAAACCAGTACCTGTTTTTGAGCATTTTCATTTCCCTCTAATAAATACTGAGGTTAGATAAAAGGCAGGCTTGCTCTTGTCAAAAACCTGATGATAAAAAAAGCAATGAACCATATAGGCCTAATACCTTGTTTCACTCAATTTTTAACTGGTAATGGATCTCGATTGTGGGCAAATCGAGGACTAGTGTTTAAGCGCTTTCATTTCCCTTTAATCAATACTGAGGTTAGGTAAAGAGTAGGGTCACTCTTGTCGAAAACATGATCACAAAAGTAGCAAAGACGGCTAGGCCCGATACCTCATTTTACTCAGTTTTTAGCCAATAATGGTTCTCGATTATGGGTGAATTGAAGACTAGTTTTTTAGCATTGTCATTTCTGTCTAATAATACTGAGGTTAGGTAAACAACTAGGTTGATCTCATTGAAAACCTAATGATAAAACAAAACAAAAGCCACATAGGCCCGATACCCAATTTTACTCTGTTTTTATCTAGTAATGGATATCGATTGTAGGTGAATTGAGGCCTAGTTTTTTAACGTTTTCATTTTTGTGTAATCAATATAGTGGTTAGGTAAAAAACAGGGTCGATCTCATTAAAAACCTGATGACAAAAAGTGCAAAGAGCCCCATAGGCTCGATACCTCGTTGTACTCAGTTTTTAGCCGATGATGGATCTCGATTGTGGGTGACTCGAGGACTAGTTTTTGAGCATTTTTATTTATTTTTGACTAATCAATACTGAGGTCAAGTAAGTAGCAGAGTTGATCTAGTAAAAAACCTGATGATAAAACCAGACAAAAAGCCGTATTGGCCCGATACCCGTTTTACTCAGGTTTTAGCCAGTAATGGATCTCTGTTTTGGGTGAATCAAGGACCCGTTTTGAGTGTTTTCTTTTTCTTCTAATAAATCCTATGGTTAGGTAAATAGCTGGGTCGATCTCATTGAAAACCTGATGATAAAACAACACAAAAGTCATATAGGCCTGATACCCCATTTTACTCAGTTTTTAGCCAGTAATGGTTCTCGATTGTGGGTGAATTGAAGACTATTTTGTTAATGTTTTCATTTCTGTCTAATCAAAACTGAGGTTAGGTAAATAGCAGGATCAATCTTGTCAAAAACCTGATGATAAAACCAGAAAAAAAGCCACATAGGTCCAATACCCCATTTTGTTAAGTTTTTAGCTGGTAATGGATCTCGATTATTGGTTAATCAAGGACTAGTTTTTAAGCATTTTCTTTTCCATCTAATCAATCCTATGTTTAGGTAAACAACAGGGTTGATCTCATCAAAAACCTGATGATAAAATCATACAAAAAGCCGCATAGGCCCCATACCCTATTTTACTTAGTTTTTAGCCGATAATGGATCTAGACTGTAGGTGAATTAAAAAAATTGAGCACTAGTGTTTGAGCATTTTTATTTCGTCTAATCAATACTAAGGTAGGTAAATAGCAGGGTCGATCTCATAAAAAACCTAATGATAAAACAAACAAAAAGCTTCGTAGGCCCGATACCCCATTTTACTTAGTTTTTAGTTGGTAATGGATCTTGATTATTAGTTAATTGAGGACTTTTTTTCTTTTTTTTAGTGTTTTCTTTTCCATTTAATCAATACTAAGGCTAGGTAAACGGAAAGATGATATCATCAAAAACTTGATGATAAAACCAGACAAAAAGCTGCATAGGCCTGATACCCTATTTTACTCAATTTTTAGCCGGTAATGGATCTCAATTGTGGATGAATCAAGGACTAGTTTTTGAGCATTTTCATTTCTAAATAATCAATACTAAGGTCAGGCAAGCAGCAGGGTTGATCTCATTGAAAACTTGATGATAAAACCAAACAAAAGCTGTATAGGCCCGATACCCTATTTTACTCAGTTTTTAGCCAACAATGGTTTTCGATTGTGGGTGAATTGAAGGCTAGGTTTTTCGTGTTTTCATGTTCGTCTAATCAATACTAAGGTTAGGTAAACAGTAGGGTTGATCTCTCTGAAAGCCTTATGATAAAACAAGACAAAAAACCGCATAGGCCTGATGACCCATTTTACTTAGGTTTTAGCTAGTAATGGATCTTGATTGTGGGTGAATTGTGCACTAGAATTTGAGCTTTTTATTTTTGTCTAATCAATACTAAGGTTAGGTAAATAGCAAGGTCGATCTCATCAAAAACTTGATGACAAAATGAGCAAAAAGCTTCGTAGGCCTGATATCCCGTTTTACTCAGTTTGTAGCTAGTAATAGATCTCTGTTGTGGGTGAATCGAGGACTAGTTTTTTAGCGTCTTCTTTTTCATCTAATAAATCTTGTGGTTGGGTAAACAGCTACGTCAATCTCATCGAAGACCTAATGATAAAACCAGACAAAAGCCACATAGGCCCCATACCCCATTTTACTCAGTTTTTAACTAGTAATGGTTCTCGATTATGGGTGAATTGAAAACTAGTTTTTTAGAATTTTCATTTCCATGTAATCAATACTGAGGTTAGGTAAACAACAGCATCAATCTCGTCAAAAACCTAATGATAAACCAGACAAAAAGCCACATAGGTCTGGTACTCTGTTTCACTAAGCTTTTAGCCGGTAATGGATCTCGATTGTGGGTTAATCGAGGACTCATTTTTGAGCATTTTATTTTTTGTCTAATCAATCCTATCTTTAGGTAAACAGCAGAGTTGATCTCATTGAAAACCTGATGATAAAACTAGACAAAAAGCTGTATAGGCCTGATACCCTATTTTACTTAGTTTTTAGCTGGTAATGGATCTCGATTGTGGGTGAATTGAGCACTAGTATTTGAGAATTTTTATTTCCATCTAATAAACACTAAGGTTAGGTAAATAGAAGGGTCGATCTAGTCAAAAACCTGATGATAAAACAAGCAAAAAGCTATGTAGGCCCGATACCCCATTTTACTTAGTTTTTAGCCGATAATGGATCTTGATTGTCAGTGAATTGAGGACTTGTATTTGAGCGATTTCATTTCTGTCTAATCAATATTGAGGCTTGGTAAACAACAGGGTTGATATCATTGAAAACCTGATGATAAAACTAGATAAAAAGCTGTATAGGCCTGATACCCCACTTTACTCCGTTTTTAGCCAGTAATGGATCTCGATAATGGGTGAATCGAGGACAAGTTTTTGACCATTTTCATTTTTGACTAATCAATACTAAGGTCAGGTAAGCAGCAAGGTTGATCTCGTCGAAAACCTAATGATAAAACCATATGAAAGCCACATAGGCTCGATCCCCCATTTTACTCAGTTTTTAGCCAGTAATGGTTCTCGACTGTGTGTGAATTGAAGGCTAGTTTTTTAGTGTTTTCTTTTTCATCTAATCAATACTAAGTTAGGTAAATAGCAGGGTCGATCTCGTTAAAAACCTGATGATAAAACAAGACAAAAAGCCGGATAGGCCCGATACCCCGTTTTGCTTCAAGTTTAAGCCGATAATGGATCTTGATTGTGGGTGAATTGAGCACTAGTATTTGAGCATTTTTATTTTCATCTAATCAATACTAAGGTTTGTTAAATAAAAGGGTCAATGTTGTTGAAAACCTGATGACAAAATGAGCAAAAAGCTCTATAGGCTCGATACCTCGTTTTACTTAGTTTTTAGCCTGTAATAGATCTTGATTGTCAGTGAATCAAGGACTAGTTTTTGAGCGTTTACTTTTCCTTATAATCAACATTGAGACTAGCCAGACAAAAAGGTCAATATCATCAAAAACCTGATGATAAAACCAGACAAAAAGTCGCTTAGGCCCAATACCCCGTTTTACTCAGTTTTTAGCGTTGGTAATGGATCTGGATTGTGGGTGAATTAAGGACTTGTTTTTTAGCATTTTCATTTCCCTCTAATCAATACTAAGGTTAGGTAAAAAGTAGGGTCGATCTTATAAAAAACTTAATGACAAAAAGTGCAAAGAGCCCCATAGGCCCGATACCCTGATTTACTCAGTTTTGGTCACTAATGGATCACGATTGTGGGTGAATCGAGGACTTTTTTTGAGCATTTTCATTTCCGTCTAATCAATGCTGAGGTTAGGTAAATAGGAGGGTTGATCTTGTTGAAAATCTAATGACAAAACGAGCAAAAATCCACATGGGCCCGATACCTGGTTTTATTCAGTCTTTAGCTAGTAATAGATCTCGATTGTGGGTGAATTAAGACTATGGTGGATCGAAAAAGGATTCATCACTCTTGGCTATAGGAGAAGTTATCTCACTAGGTAATTCAATAAATGGCAATGACACTAAATCTGTGGCCATAGTGGGATTGAGTTGATGCTCAATCCAATTTAATATTCCTGTTGTTGGTCCAGTAACTGAATACAAACATATCGAGGATATTTGAGATTGACACTATTTCTGTACCTCAGTCTCAATGAGATAATAGTTGATGAAAGGATTTGATTGCATGGTAACCAAACCGTTGACAGGCTTTGATTTCGCTGAATCTGAATCTGAATCTATCGGGTGGCCATGATGCCTTGCTGGGGGCCAATCTAGGTCTGTGTGTAGTGAGACGATTAATTGGTGTTAATCACGATACTACTTACTGCCGATATGATAAGAAGCCTATAGGTCACACACTTAGAAGATAATTTAAGAATCAATTTCTCAGAAGGGTATTTTCGTCTTTCAGGATGAAAAGGTATTTTGGTAATCTCACAGTTAGAGCTGGGCACTTGGGACCGGGCCCAAAAGCCCAGCTCCAAAACTTGGTCCTAAGACCGGTCCTTGAGAGGACCGGACCTAGGAGGCCTGGTCCCATTTTGGGACCAGGCCTAAGGAAGAGGGCCCGAGCCCTCCACTGGGCCCTCCTCCGGTCCCAGGCTCGGGCCCAAAAAATTTTGTATTTTTTCAATATAGTTCCCCATCAAATTACATAAACCCCCTGTTAATTTTAAAGTAAATTAAATTATGAGGGCCAACATAAAATTTTACAAAATTTATAAAAAAAAAAAAGATCTTCCAGGTCTAAAAAATTTATAAAATTTATAAATTTTACCCATAAAAAATACTAAAAACCCCCTATAAAATTTTGTTTTGCCCCCAAAATATAAAAAAATTGAGGGGGAAAAAAAATTATCCAAGCGCCATGGGACCAGTCCCTACCAGGCCTAAGGCCTGGTTCGGGTCCTAATTTTTCTGACCGGTCCTAAGCCCAGGCCTAGGCCTGCTTGGGACCGGTCCCTGCCCACCTCTACTCACAGTACAATTAAATTTGCTGAGGTTGTTGCCTATATTTAATTTTAATATTAAAATTAAATTAGTGAGATTATATTTAAATATATCTACGTATATATTTAAATGAACTATGATTATTATTAATTGAACGTTAATATATTATTATATATTAATTGATTTTAATTATAATAATAATTAATTAATTAAAATACCATAAAGGGTGTATTTGGTTGCAAGGGTGAACTAGGGTTGTAGCCCATGGCTATTCCCAATGGAATAGGATTTTAATTGTTGCACTATATAAGTGCAACTTAAAATTAAAAAAAAATATATATATATTCATTCAATTAAAACCCTAGCCACCCTATTTCTCTCTCTCTCAAGAAGAAAACTTTTCTTGTTCTTCTTTCTTGATTCTTGAAACCCTTGATTGTTCTAGCAAAATAATCAAGGGTTCTGTAGATTATCTTCGTGTGGACTTCCGTGAGTGCGATCCTACTTTAGATCAATTAGCGAAGAATCACGTGAACAATAGACGTGAACAGTAGATGGTGAACAGAATTCGTGTTCAAAATCAGAGACATTCGAAGGAGTCTCCAAACGTACATAAGTATTCTAATCCTTGAATGGATTTACTTTATACATATTTTGTTTATAAACATGTAAACGGTATAATCTATACTCGGATCTTGGCAAAGAAAGGTAATTGATTTATCGATTGAATTTTTGTTTTTCCGCTACGTATAGTAGATCAATTACTTGCACAGAGATGCCCACATGCACGCCGCTATTAGTGAGTGGCATCAGCAGAGAGATACAATATTTGTACAGTCTATCAATAATGTATGTGGATGAGGACTATACCCAGCAGAGCATACCTACATGCACGTCGCCATCAGTGAGAAGCCATAGCAGAGAGATACAACATTGGTACGGTCCGTCAATAGTGCATGAAGATGAGGACTGTACCCAGTATACACTCACATGGCCAAGGTTCCAAATCCATGCATCAACCTAGTCCGATCGGCAAACCAGAATAGAAAGAAAGAAAAAAAAGAGATACAGCATAAGAGACAGATAACAAAAAAGAAAAGAAAGTTCTTCTCTCAGGAAAGTTTATTATTCTGCATATGTATTATGCTACTTACATGATTCAGTGTTTCTTATGTGCTCGACGATGTACAGTTTTATTAATTGTCTCTGCACGTTGATAAGTAGCAAATCAGTATCATAAAAGAATGCAGAATATTAAAAACGAATGCAGAATATCAGAAAAGAATGAAGAATATTATCAAAGATTAAAGTGAGAAAAGGAAAATCAGAACATGAGTAATGGAGGAAAAACAGTAGTGCAGTTTGGTTTATTTACTGAGCAATTAGTGCTCACTCTGTTATTCTACTGTTTTGCAAGTACTTGATGATTTACGATCGGATGGGACGTCAATAAGCGGAGGAGTTTGGCGACACTATCCAAGACTACCTTGTACTATCGGTTATTTTGTGTATATGTTTATTGAATTAAAATTAGAATTTTTGGATTTTACATTATATACCTCTGTGTATATATGTTTGCAAAAGTTATTTAGTGGATTTTATCATATATTTCTTAAAGAATTACTAGCTAGAGAGTATATTATAATGATCAAGTCATGGCAGCAGAAAACAAAAATATATAACAGTAGATCGTTCCCTTAGAACCAAGATCAGGGCACAAATTTTATAGATTATACGTTAAATCAAAATCTGTAGAAAAATCATATTAGAGTTAGGAATTCAACGCACATTTGGAGGCTCCTTCAAACTTGTCTCTGAATGGGTTTCACTACTGATCCAAGAGAAGGATCGAACCAGCGGTAGTCCACACCTAGATAAGCCAAAGAACTAAAGAGCGATTTGCTAGATCCTCTTTAGCCTTAAGAACCAAGAACAAGAATCAAATAAAAATTTGATTCACACAAGTGTAAGGTGGCGTGGGAAGAGAGAAAAGGGGCTGGAGTTTTTTTAATCAGAAGTGATTGAATGAATGAATTATTTAATTCACAATAATCTTGCACTTATATGGTGCACACAATGGCCTATTCCATCATGGAATAGGCTTGGCCACCAACCCAAACAACCCCTATATTCAAATAGCCCCATTTAGATATTTTTATTTTTATTATTATTATTTCAATTAAATTCAATTAACATATATAAAATATATTAACATCTAACAATAACAATAATTCATATAAATATATGCGTACATATATTTAAATATAATTTCACTTATTTAATTTTTAATGTCAAATTAAATAAAGGCAACAACCTCAGTAAATTTAATTGCACTGTGAGATTACCAAAATACTCTTTCACCTAAAAAGATGAAAACGCCCTTCTCATAAACTGATTCTTAAATTATCTTCTAAGTGTGTGACTCGTAGGCTCCTTATCATACCGGTAGTGTGTAGTATTGCGATTAACACCAATTAATCGTCTCACTACACACAGACCAAGATTGGCCCCTAACAAGGCATCATGGCTGACAGGCTATTCGCAAGTGTACGAAATCGTGCAAGTAGTAAAACTCAAGTAAACGAGTGTCGAATCCCAAGGGAATTACCTACCAAGTACCAAACTATTATATTCTATTGCTATTTGATTAAACTGAAGTTTAAGAATGAATTTAATGAAAAAGGAAATAAACTAAAAACTAAGTACTAAATAAAGGCAGAATTTGTAAACACTTTGAAGTAAAGATCAATATGACTAAACCTAGGGCATAGATTTCACACCAATTTAATCCTATGCATTGACATCTATTGTTAACCTAATCAAACGTATTATAAAAGCCAAATCCCCTTATTCCACTAACTCTCTCTCGAGCAATTAGCAAATTAACTCTTAAGCAACAACCCAAGATATCTCTAAGTTGGATTTAGAAGCTAAGAGATCATTAAGCTCTATGGAATTTACCGGAGCCTCACAGATCGCGGTAACCTATCTCTAGCATTCGCTTAATCTGTGGTTTTATTACCTAAGACAAATCAGGTTTCATCTCTCGATCTCAAACTAACCCATGATATCATTCAACTCTCAGGCCCTTGAGAATTGAAAGCATTATGCATAATAATAAAACTTAGAAATCATGCTCAATATAGAATCAAAATAATAATGTCAACACATGTTCATAAATTGGGCTACATCTTAGCCCTAGGAAAGAAAGTTAGTTCATAATGAAAATAACAAAATCCATCCTTCTATTCAATAACATCAGTTCAAGAAAGAAAAAGATAAACTTCTCTAATCGGTGAACGAGAGCTCTACAGATCCCGATCTCCAACTTGGTAGCCGTCTTCTTCCTCTCAAAAGTCCCCCCCAATTTAATTTCTTAAAAACTCTCTTTTATATCCCTCTAGTTCTTGGTCGTGCTTAGGAAAAATATTAAAAACTTAACCCATTCAGAGTCAGATTAGGGTAGTGAATTAACACAAACCCGTGACCCATCGCCGCGGCGGTAAGAATGGTCGCCATGGCGATCATTCTTTATGTCCAAGGCATCTATAATCTTCAGAATTTGAACAAGTCATCAACACAAACATTGTAGCTCTCTGAATAAGCTTTCCAACGCCACTAGAATCGTAAAATTTCGATTTCTACAGCTCAAGTTATGACATAAACATCGATGCATACTCATGATGAAAGATTTCCAGATTTCCCGTAATATCTTCGACGTGCCACAACTTCCTCATTTCAACCCTGATTCTTGTGCCGTTTGTTCCTACGCGTTGTAAATCCTATCAACATCGTTTTTTTCCCTTCAAAAACCTGTTTGAGCCTGAAAACACTCAAAATGCACCCGTGATCCCATGACTAGTATTTATGAAAGAAATAATCCAAATTCCACACTTTAAGCACATTTTTCCATAAATAGACCAATTAAATCACTAACACAATATAAACATTCAAGCTCTTATCACAACCCCAAACCAGCTTTTTGCTAGTCCCTAGCAAAATAAGCGATAAAACAAGTCTCTAAGCTTGAAAAGAAAGCAATTGATTAAAAACCTAAATCTAAATTATCCTAAACCACTTTCGTAGATTGACACGATTGCATTTAGCGTATGCAACAAGCCTTTAAACCCCTAGGTGGCCCTAGTTGGATGAGTTGTAGTCTCGTGAGGGTTTCCAGTGATGATACCCACAAACATCCACACTAAACTTATCCTAAACTCCAAAAGTAACAAAAACATAAACATAAAAAGAACACACTAACCAATAGTCTTGGATCAATTCATAAAGACATCTCAAAAATTGCATATACACAAAATAAATAGATTAATTAAAAATCACCTAAAACTCACAGACAATGCAAACATCAATTTCATTTTCGTTATCGACCCTAGAACATCCATACAACCACAAACCATTAGTCTACTAACTCGGATGGTGTTATGCACAACATTCATGAACAAAATTTTGATCTCAGTATCCGGGTTATGACTTACATGTGAATCATGGAATCAAACTCCATAGGCTCACTTTTCACATCACTCTCCATTAATGTAGAATTTCACATCACCTAGGATCAATAGGTCTTTGTAAAGGTTGTAACTTTGGGCCAGGGTATGGGTTCCAAGAAAATGATATGAATAACAAAGTAAGAGAACTCAATTTGCCTCATGCAACTCTAGAATCAAATCGAACTCCACTTCTTCTCGACCACCAACCAGTGTGTCCACTAATTTACAACCCTCAAACTTGAATTTTTTTCTTTTTTATACCATAAATGCGGCGAGGGAGATGTGTCTAAGGTGTACGTGGCGTTGTTATACCAAAGGTTGCCAAGTACTGCTAGGCAGTTTTTAAGGCGGGTTCTGGTTTCCAGCCGAAATACCCTTAAACTAGGCAGAATTTTTTTATTTTTTTTAATTGTAATAACAATAAGAAGGCTGAAACATGCACACATGCACATCCCCACTGATTTTACAAACACTCCACAACCCCCAACCAATTTCTTCGCACGCATGAGTTGTGACAACCACACTTTCTTACCACAACTCGTAAAAAGCTTGAAGAACAATAAAGTCTCTTAATGATAAAACAGGTAAGACTGTGTTTTAGGCTCAAAATCAGGATAGGGCAAACATTAAGTTCAAAGAACGAAAAGCAAGGCTAAATTGTGTTCAAAAGGTTCAACGGGCTAACTAGCAATGACAACAACAAGGGTTGGTTTGAAAGGCTCAATCGGTCCAAAAACAGCCTAAATCATTTCCTAAATGATGTGAATTCTAGGATTTCTCCTTGAGTGATTATCAAATGAGTTCTAGAGTTTGTTGAAATCACAATAAAGTTCATGAAAACTCCATACATAACACGTCTCTAAGTAGGTGACTGAACCACTTTCAATCCACAGTTCACTAGGGTCTCAACTTCATGTCATTAATATTCACACACATCTGTAAGCAAAGGTAAAAATTAATGTCCTCCATTAATTCCATGCTATTGCAATCACATTCCTATCATAGACATATGACTTCATCCAAGAGACACAATAAAACTCACAACCTAAAATGAAAGAATAAATAAAAATACTCTCTAAATCCATACAAAAACAAATTCTGCTCAATTTAAGTTTCTTAAATTCCTACCCCCAACAAATAAAATCAACATTGTCCCCAATGTTAAGCGTAAGAGTAAAAGAAAGAAAACGTTACCGCATTCCTCAACAAGATAAAGCTGTCCAGTCTTATACACCAGTCGTTCTATCAAAACAGAAAAACCACTAAACAGACCGTGGCAGCCATCATAGTTATGCAGAATACAATAATGGATAAAAAGAACATGAACAAAGAAAAACAAAACAATAAAACGAAATAGACTAACAGTTCACAAAGACTCAACGAACACATAGTAGACAAAATGAAAGTACATCAAAACAGAAAAACTAAAAACGATCCAACACAAACTGGATCGACAACATTAACTATAAACTACTCCTCATACTTGCCTCAGAATCCTCATCAGGAGCATCACCGTGCTCCTCATCCGTCGGGTATGCAAAATCAGTCCATTCACACCCCGGTGCTGCCATCCCAGCATGAGCAAGTTCAATCTTTGCATCTCATGTTGCACCCTCATTTGCCCACTCATCCATGTCATCCAGGCCTCTTGACGATTCTGTTGCTGTTTTAACTTTTCGATGTCTTGATTCAGCTTCAACAATTGATCTTTCTGGGAAAGCTTCGACGATGAAGATGCTTTGGTCTTGGGTACCTCAGCTCTGCCCCCACTGGTTAAATTTTGCATAAATTGCTCGATAAGACATACTCCTTGCGGAATAAAAACTTCTTCAACATTCAATGGCACTTCCGCTTGCGTACATAATGCAGTAATCAGGTGAGGGAAATAAAAACTCGTCTTGGTACGCTTTGCCGAATGGATAATCTCTTGAAAAATAATTTCACCCACATTCATGCTCATCTTCTGGCGTATAGCATACATTACGATCGCCCTAGCTTTACTAACAGTACTCATGTGCTTGGATGGCATCAATTGAGAGCATACAAAATATAACCACATGCACGAAATTGAGTCCAAGAACTTACTTTCAAAGCGAATGTGTTCCCCAGCTGTAATAAACCATGTAGCTCTCCCTTCAATCAACAAGTTTATTACTGTGTCGAAATCTACTTGTTGCTTGAATGCAGCATATGCATCATCATCAAACTCAACTTGCGGCAGCCTATAAAATTCATTGATCACCGATGCACTAAACACGATCTCTTTACCTCTTACCAGTGTCCTCCTATCAACACTTTCAGGAGCGTTGGCATAAAACTCCTTTACCACAGAGGTAACAGCAGGCGCTGGAGGCTCTTTGCAAAATTTTTCCCAACCTAGAGCTTGAATCACATCAGTTATTCCCTCGAAAGCTTCTGTAAACACCAGCCCTCTTTCTTCAACAAATCGCCTCGGTTGCTTTGCAAAATTCTCATACCTTTCCTAAGCAGCCTGGCTAACAAACCATTGTCACTGGAGGCCTGCCCTTTTCCTTTTTCTCTCCTATCACTTCTCGGCTTTCTATTGGGTGCCACTATCACTATTTCAAACTCAACCCAAATACCCAGTTAAAATACTAACACTGCTCAACGAAAATCAACTCACTCACAAACAGCAACTGCCCTTC
The DNA here is from genome assembly GCF_008641045.1 of Pistacia vera. Taxonomy (NCBI): domain Eukaryota; kingdom Viridiplantae; phylum Streptophyta; class Magnoliopsida; order Sapindales; family Anacardiaceae; genus Pistacia; species Pistacia vera. The sequence continues at coordinate 884,421 of NW_022196055.1, forward strand.
TTCAATCAAACATAATCACAACAATAAACACTCCCACAAAAATCACCCACTCTCTATCAATAGTCACAATCAACACAAAATCATCCCACACAACCGCCAAATTCAATTTAATTCAATGGGTTCCCAACTTCACCAATCAAAATTACTTCGCAAATTGGGTGAGAAACACTTACTTGAGCCTTGATCTATCAAAATATACCTTGAATTGATATTGATTAGATGAATTTTTGAAAACCCCCAATTTTGTTTTTGAAACCCTAACCTTGAGTTTTTTTTCGCGAAAATCCCTCTTGCCTCTAAATCTGCATAATGTGATGGGGATTTGAATGTGTTAGTAATCAATAGAGCAGAAAATTGAAAATGGGTTGAAGAAATTATGAGGAAATAAAAAGAATATGGTGAATGGTAATGGAGGATGTTTTAAATAGAAGAAGGACAAGCTAATTTAAACACAAAAATTGCATTGCCTGGTGCAACCGCTGTGGCGATCTTATGCGTCACTGCGGCGATCATTGGTATCATAGTGGCGTCACTAGATTCACACTCGTTGCAGCGATGAAACTTATCGCTGCGGCGAGCATGATAAATTTCACAGGTGTTCCATCGTGGGCGTAAGTCACGCTCGCTGCAATAATTAACTGTACCGCCGTGGCGAGCATGATCAGTCTTCTGCTTGATCCTTGAATGCGTTTTGTCAATCACCTGAAAAACGGTCTGAAATCCTGAATCAATAAACTAAAAATGCAATATGACATCACACAAAAATAAAAATAAAAATTACTGACTAAAAATGCACTAAATAAAATAACATAAAATAAAACGCAAACGAAATCAGAAATTTGGGTTGCCTCCCAAAAAGCGCTTGTTTAAAGTCTTAAGCTCGACTCCTTTTCTGTCATCAATTCAGATTCTGAAGAAGAATTGAAACCCTCTCGTCGGCATTTCCATTCTCAATATAAGGTTTCAATCTTTGCCCATTGACTTTGAATGTTCCTTTTGTTGGGTGGTGACGCTCTATCGCCCCATGCAAAAACACGCGATGAATGATGAAAGGGCCAGACCATCTTGAGCGCAATTTTCCGGGAAAAGGTCGTAGTCTCGAGTTGAACAATAGCACCTTATCGCCCTCCTTGAATTCCTTGTTCACAATGTGTTTGTAATGCCACTGTTTAGTCTTTTCTTTGTAAATCCAGGCATTCTCGTATGCATCATTATGGAACTCTTCCATCTCATTGAGTTGCAGTAAACGTTTTGCCCCAGCAGCTTATAGATCAAAATTCAGAAACTTTACTGCCCAATACGACCTATGCTCTAACTCCACTGGCAAGTGACAAGCTTTTTCGTAAACCATCCTATAGGGCGACATTCCTATTGGTGTTTTGAATGTCGTCCTATACGCCCATAGTGCATCATCAAGCTTAGTTGCCCAATCCTTTCGAGAGGTGTTCACTGTCTTATCCAGGATTCATTTCAGCTCCCTATTAGAAACTTCGACTTGGCCACTGGTTTGCGGGTGATATGAGGTTGCAACTCGATGTGTAATTCCATACTTGCTCAACAATGTTGTGAATTGACGATTGCAAAAGTGAGAACCACCATCACTGATAATGGCTCTTGGCGTGCCAAACCTTGAAAAGATATTCTTCTTTATGAACTTGATAATGACACGAGCATTGTTTGTTGGCAACGCGGCAGCTTCCACCCACTTGGACACATAATCTACAGCAACCAAAATGAAACGGTTAGAAAACGAAGATGGAAAAGGTCCCATAAAATCTATCCCCCAAACATCAAACAATTCTACTTCTAGGATATTATTTAAAGGCATGGCATTTCTCCTAGAAATATTCCCAACCCGTTGACACTCATCACAACTCATCACAAAATGAAAAGCATCTTTAAAAAGAGTAGGCTAGAAAAATCCTAATTGAAGAACTTTTGCGGCGGTCTTTGTCGAACCGAAATGTCCACCAACTTCTATTGAGTGGTAGTGATGAAGTATACTTGTCATCTCTTCCTCTGGCACGCATCGTCTTATCATCTGATTAGCACAATGCTTGTACAAAAATGGATCCTCCTAGAAATAGTACTTTAAATCTGCAAAAAATTTCTTTCGTCTCTGGGAGTTCATTCCAGGGGCATAACCTTTCGCACCAAGTAGTTAGCAATGTCCGCGAACCATGGTCCTTCTTGAATAGCAAACAATTGCTCATCCGGGAAGTATTCGTTGATTGGCTTTTCTTCCTCTCGAACTTCTTCATTGGACTCCAATTGGGATAAATGGTCAACCACTTGATTTTCTGTTCCTTTCTTGTCCTTAATCTCCAAGTTGAATTCCTGTAGGAGCAATACCCATCGCAATAATCTTGGCTTGGAGTCCCGTTTTGCTAGGAGGTACTTCAATGCAGCATGGTCTGTGTACACGATGACCTTGGTACCTAGCAAATAAGAATGAAACTTATCAATAGAAAATACTACTGCTAAAACTTCTTTCTCAGTAGTGGCACAATTCAGCTGTGGTCCCGTTAAAGTCTTACTGGCATAATAAATCACATGCAAGACCTTACCTTTTCGCTATCCTAAAACAACCCCTAAAGCATAATCGCTCGCATCACACATGAGTTCAAAAGGTAGTTCCCAATCGGGCGCAACAATAATAGGAGCAGAAATTAATATTTCTTTTAAGCGCTTAAATGGATCTAAACACTCTTGACTGAAATTAAAAGGAACATCCTTAGCTAATAAATAACAAAGAGGTTAGAGATTTTAGAAAAATCCTGTATGAATCTCCTATAAAAGCCCGCATGCCCAAGGAAGCTTCTGACAGCCTTCACTGAATTTGGAGGTGGTAGTTTCTCAATAACTTCAATCTTCGCTCAATCCACCTCAGTGCCATTCGCTGATATCCGATGACCCAACACGATCCCATCTCGTACCATGACATGGCATTTTTCCAAATTGAGCACAAGTTGGTGCCAACACATCTCTGCAAGACATTAGACAAGTTAGTTAAACAATCATCAAAAGAATTTCCAAAAACAGAAAAATCATCCATGAAAACTTCAATGGACTTCTCAACCATATCGGAAAAAATCGAGATCATGCAATGTTGAAAAGTTGCAGGGCCGTTGCACAAGCCAAAAGGCATTCTTCGATAGGCGAAGGTTCCGTATGGGCATGTAAAAGTCGTCTTATCCTGATCTTCCGGCGCTATGGCAATTTGGTTGTAGCCTAAATATCCATCTAGGAAGCAGTAGAACTCATGGCCTGCTAACCTCTCTAACATTTGATCGATGAATGGCAATGGAAAATGGTGCTTACGAGTCGCGAAATTCAGTTTGTGATAGTCGATACACACTCTCCATCCCGTGACTGTTCGTGTCAAAATTAGCTCGTTGTTGTCATTCCGGACCACTGTCATTCCTCCCTTCTTTGGTACCACTTGGACTGGACTCACCCATGCACTATCCGAAATTGGATATATTATTCCTGCATCTAAAAGCTTCAACACCTCTTTCTTGACCACTTCTTGCATTGATGGATTCAATCTTCTCTGTGGTTGGACAATAGGCTTGAAACTTTCCTCCATTAAGATCTTGTGCATGCAGATTGAAGGACTGATACCTTTGATATCCGCAATTGTCCATCCAAAGGCCTTCTTGTAAATTCTCAAAATACGCAGCAACTTTTCTTCCTCTAAAACACTCAAAGAAGCATTAATAATGACTGGAAAAAATTTACCCTCTTCTAAAAATGCATACCTTAAATGAGATGGTAATTGCTTGAGCTCAAGTGTAGGTGCCTTCGTGATTGGTAAAGTTGACTGAGACTCCACAGCTCCAATTTCTCTGATCAATTTACCCTTGGGACAACCTAAGGTTGGTAAAGCTCTTAAGTATCTTAGACACTCACTTAACTCTTCACTAACAACCTCATCCTCTTGGTCTCTAGAATTCATCAAACAATTCTCTAAAGGCAGGATTGGGTAGTTCTCTTCAAAATTCTGCTCCACTATGGTGTCGAGAACATCAATCTTAAAACATGAATCTAACTCAGACGGATGCTTCATAGACTTGAAAACATCAAATTCTACTTGCTCATCATCTACCCTTAAGATCAATTTCCCTTGGTGGACATCTATCAATGTTCTACCCATGGCCAGAAAAGGTCGCCCTAAAATTAAAGGTATTTCCCTATCTTCCTCCATATCCAGCACTATGAAGTCTACTGGGAATATCAGTTTATCTACCTTAATCAGGACATCTTCGACTACCCCCCTAGGATATGTGATCGATCGATCAGCTAATTGGAGAGACACGGTGGTTGGCTTCACTTCTCCCAATCCAAGCTTCATGTAAATGGAAAACGGCATTAGGTTGATACGAGCCCCTAAATCGCATAGCACTTTATCAAAATAACAACTACCAATAATACAAGGGATAGTAAAACTCCCTGGATCCCGTAGTTTAGGTGGTAGTTTCTTTTGAATCAGTGCATTGCATTCCTCTGTCAGCATGACTTTCTCGTGTTCCTCGAATTTTCTCTTGTGCGTGAGGATCTCCTTCAAAAATTTTGCATACTTCGGCATCTGTTCAAGCATATCAACAAAAGGAATATTAATATGTAAACTGCGAAACATGTCAATGAACTTACCGAATTGCTTGTTGAGCTTTTGATTCTTCAACCGTTGTGGATACGACAAGGTTGATTGGCTTGAAGGATTATTCTGCTCATTTGTACGGTTTCCGCGGCCACTAGATTCATCGTCGCGGCGATCGTTGGATAATCTTGACGAAATTTGAATAGCATCACAGTAGCCGCGGCGATCGTCCTTCCTTCTGACGGAATTTTCTTTCTTCTCAGGGTGATTGCATGTGCCTGTTCCTTGGGATTTTTCTCTGTATCACTCGGTAAAACCCCTTGACCTCTTCCCACTAATATGTTGTGAATCTACCCAATTTGAGTCTCTAGGTTCCTTATGGATGCAAATTGATTCTGAACCAGGACGTCGGTCTTCTCAAACCTCTTGCTTGTCTCCTCAATGAACTTGGTTAATGCATTTTCCAAGTTTGATTTTTGCTCTTGAGGTTGAAAAACAGGTGCTTGTTTTTGCTCATTGTTGTTGCTCCATGAAAAATTCAGGTGTTTCCTCCATGCTGGATTATATGTATTGGAATACAGATTTCCTTGCCCTCTTTGGAAATTATTGACGTAGATGGTGTGTTCAGGCTGAGCAAACTGGTTTCCCTCTTGGCAATCGTTCGACGCATGATTTCCTGCACAAAGGTCACATGTTAGAGAGGAAGATTCAATTGCATTTATCTTCAACACATTACCTAGTTGCTTCTAGATGTTCGTAAGTTGAGCAGCCAATGCAGTGTAACTGTCGACTTCGTGCACTCCCGCTGATCTCCTTGTTGAATTTCTTTCTGGGGTCCTCATATAGTTGTTGTTCGCCATCACCTCAATCAGATTGTATGCTTCCTCTGGCGTTTTATTTTTCAAAGCTCCCCCACTTGCAGCATCAATCATAGCTTGAATGGTTGGTAGTAACCCTTGGTAGAACGTTTGCACTTGTGACTAGATTGGTATACCATGGTGTGGGCACCTCTGTAAGAGATCCTTGAACCTTTCCCATGCTTCATACAATGATTCTGAATCCTGTTGATAAAATTTGGTAATCTCACTCCTCAGTTTGGCCGACTTGACAGGTGGAAAGTACTTGAATGTATCGCACAACTCCAGAAAGTTTGCGATATGCAGGTTGGGATCATCATGAAGTAACCCAGCAAATTGGATCGACTGCTGAATCATTTCGATAATTGCTGGCTTAATCTCAAAATTGTTTGCTTGAACGGGTTGTCTCCTGATGCTTGAATAACAACCATCGACAATAGGACTAGAATAGTCCTTTAATGCTCTCTGAACTGCTTTTGCACCACCCATTGCATTTCCTCCTACATTACCTTCATTCTCATTCTCTTGATTTTGCATGTTAGGATTGACAACTCCTGTGTTCGCCATTGATCTTTCAGAAATAGCTTGCTTTTTTTCTTTCCTCAACTGTTTCGTGGTTCTCTCGATCTCAAAATCTAATGGATTAAGATTACCACGACCTCTTGAACGTAAGCTCTCCAGATTCTAGCTGAAAACCACAAACAAAACAAACAAAAATGAAAATAAATTAGTAACAAGAAATAAAATAAATCAAATTAGCAACTAAATATTTTGTATTGATATTGGTAAAACAAAGTAGTTCCCCAGCAACGGCGCCAAAAACTTGACAGGCTATTCGCAAGTGTACGAAATCGTGCAAGTAGTAAAACTCGAGTAAACGAGTGTCAAATCCCAAGGGAACTACCTACCAAGTACCAAACTATTATATTCTATTGCTATTTGATTAAACTGAAGTTTAAGAATGAATTTAATGAAAAAGGAAATAAACTAAAAACTAAGTACTAAATAAAGGCAGAATTTGTAAACACTTTGAAGTAAAGATCAATATGACTAAACCTAGGGCATAGATTTCACACCAATTTAATCCTACGCATTGACATCTATTGTTCACCTAATCAAACGTATTCTAAAAGACAAATCCCCTATTATTCCACTAACTCTCTCTCGAGCAATTAGCAAATTAACTCTTGAGCAACAACCCAAGATATCTCTAAGTTGGATTTAGAAGCTAAGAGATCATTAAGCTCTATGGAATTTACCGGAGCCTCACAGATCGCGGTAACCTATCTCTAGCATTCACTCAATCTGTGGTTTTATTACCTAAGACAAATCAGGTTTCATCTCTCGATCTCAAACTAACCCATGATATCATTCAACTCTCAGGCCCTTGAGAATTGAAAGCATTATGCATAATAATAAAACTTAGAAATCATGCTCAATATAGAATCAAAATAATAATGTCAACACATGTTCATAAATTGGGCTACATCTTAGCCCTAGAAAAGAAAGTTAGTTCATAATGAAAATAACAAATCCATCCTTCTATTCAATAACATCAGTTCAAGAAAGAAAAAGATAAACTTCTCTAATCGGTGAACGAGAGCTCTACGGATCCCGATCTTCAACTTGGTAGCCGTCTTCTTCCTCTCAAAAGTCCCCCCAAATTTAATTTCTTAAAAACTGTCTTTCATATCCCTCCAGTTCTTGGTCATGCTTAGGAAAAAGATTAAAAACTTAACCATTCAGATTCAGATTAGGGTAGTGAATTAACACAAACCTGTGACCCATCGCCGCGGCAGTAAGAATGGTCGCTGCAGTGATCGTTCTTTGTGTCCAAGGCATCCGTAATATTCAGAATTTGAACAAGTCATAAACAAAAACATTGTAGGTCTCTGAATAAGCTTTCCAACGCCACCAGAATCGTTGAATTCCGATTTCTACAGCTCAAGTTATGACATAAACATCGATGCATACTCATGATGAAAGATTTCCAGATTTTCCGTAATATTTTCGACGTGCCACAACTTCCTCATTTCGACCCTGATTCTTGTGCCGTTTGTTCCTACATGTTGTAAATCCTATCAACATCGTTCTTTTCCCTTCAAAAACCTGTTTGAACCTAAAAACACTCAAAATGCCCCTGTGATCCCATAACTGGTATTTATGAAAGAAATAATCCAAATTCCACACTTTAAGCACATTTTTCCATAAATAGACCAATTAAATCACTAACAAAATATAAACATTCAAGCTTTTATCAATGGCCACCTGATATATTCGGATTCAGAGAAGCACCTACCTGTCAATGATATGGTTGTCGTACAATCAAATCTTTTCATCATCTGTTATCTCATCGAGACTGTGGCACATAAATAGTGTCAACCTCAATTACTCTCGATATGTTTGTATTCAATTACTGGACCAATGACCGGAATAATGAATTGGATTGAGCAACAGTTCAATCACATTATGATCATAGATTTACTATCATTGTCATTAACTGAATTATGCCGTGAGATAACTTCTCCCGTAGCCGGGAGTGATGAATCCTCTATCGATCCACCATAGTATTGATACACTCCTCGATGCAGCCAATCACTACTGTATTGATAGCTTTGAATAGAACTGCGTTGGGCTAGTGTCAAACTACACCAATCGATTCACAAGGCGCTTCGATGATCTCAAGTCTAAGGATCACATGCACCACCATTCGTTAGAGGATTTATTCCATAGACATTGGGGTTACCATCTATATGGAATCCTTTGGTGGGTCGGTCTAGTGAACTTGCCTTCAGCAAGCACCCATGTGTTGCTCCAGGTTGTCACCAAACAACCTTGACAAGTGAGATCAGTCACTGCCTTTTCACAAGGTTGTTCAATACTATGATAGCCTTACTGTATTATCTGTGCCCTTACTTCATAATAATATTGGGGCTATAGACGTTCCTAGAATGACCACCATATGTGCTCATAGGGTTCTCACTATAAAGATTTGAAACACTTGATACCCTCGTCACGGTTCTACCATTCTAAGGACATATATCAATACATATAACTACGGTTTACATGATATAGTAGATAATGCCTTTTGTTAATTAATAAACATTATTACGAAGAGTCAATTCCACAATAATTGATTGGCTCTAGGGCGCCTACTCCAACAAGTCCTACTTGCACTATAGCCAATCATTCATGCACTCAACATTGAATGACCTAAGTGCCCATCGTGCTTCTGCTACAACAGAAACTTCAATAGTAGGTTAGTAGGTATTCTGCAAATCTGCACATTCCCTTTCTGATCGATCTCTTAGATCAGATTGAATCAACTAAGTATGTGTTTGGATTACTGGTGAGACTATGATTCCTCAGCCACAACAATGGCTCCATCGTTATCGCATTAGAACTATACTAGATCAGCAATGCTTGGAACCACATCAAGTTCAGTAATGAACTTCTTGATCCAAACCACCTACACGGTTGCATTAAATAATGCGATATCATTATTATCAATTGTAGAATTCGCTGCAGTACACTGATTTGAGCTCTTCCAGCTCACTGTAGCTACATTGAGATAAAATATACAATCCCCAATTGCGAACTATAATCATTTTTATTTGTTTGAAAATAGCATCATAGTATCCTCTTACAATGATCTTATCTTCCCCTCCATAATCCAAGATCACATTCTTAAGCCTTTTCAAGCGCTTAAAGATGTCCATTGACACTCATCCAGTGTCACTCACTTAGATCAGATTAATATCTTCTACTAGTGTTGAATGCACATAAGACATCAATCTAAGTACATAACATATAGCTCACTTAGATCCTATTGATATCTTCTACAAGTGCTTAATGCACATAAGATATCATTACGAGCATGCAATCACAGCATCGCTCACTAGGATTCAATTGATATCCCCACAAGTGCTTGGTGCACATGAGACATCCATTTGAGCATACAACATGACATTGCTCATTTGAGTCTGATTAATATCCACTACAAGTGCTTGATGCACATTAGATATCAATCTAAGCATACAAGATGGATCCACTTGCTGAAGTATGTGGGATCCTCTTCATTCTATCTCTCTTATCGTGTGGTTAAGGATACATATCCTTACAAAGATAGACACTATGTGCCATCAGAAGAAATCTCTTCTTGGATTCTTTCATACTGAATATGTTCAATACCTTGTCTATGTACTTTGACTTAGTTTAAGCAACCTACTTGATCTATCACAATAGATCTTCATTCAAAGAATGTAGGCTACTTCTCCTAAGTCTTTCATCGAGAAACACTTGGATTGTTAGTAAACGGTCCCATATATGCAGCGGAAACAAAATAAATATAATATAGAGATTGTTTACATGAGCCAAGATCAAGGGTATAATTTTACAATTCATATTAAAATAAAATCTGCAGAAAAATAAATCTGAGTTTAAAGAAAACAAACGCACGTTGGAGGCTTGTAACGGCCCCACAAAGGTGGTCGACCATGATCACACAGCATGGCAGGATATCTCTGCCCCCCTTAAGGAGATTTCTTGCATGCTTCCCAATTGACTATAGCCCCTTGGTCTTGGGTTTGAGTGGTGACAGAGGCCAAAGAAATCTCCTTAAGGGGGGGAGAGATATCCTGCCATGCTGTGTGATCATGGCCGGCCACCTGTGTGGGGCCGTTACATAAAAAGGCATCATTTTACGTAACGGCCCCACACAGGTGGCCGGCCATGATCACACAGCATGGCAGGATATCTCTCCCTCCCTTAAGGAGATTTCTTTCACTTCCCTCACCACTCGAACCCAAGACCAAGGGGCTATAGTCAATTGGGAAGCATGGTGAGTACCATCAAGCTAGCAGTAACGCCCCACTTGAGGTATGTAGCTAATTTACGTTGCATTGCTTGAAGCTTTATTGTTTTGCTCTTAATTGGGTTGTTATATTGTTAATATTGTTTGGTTGGTCCTTGGTTGAATGGATATTGTGAGTTGATTGAGTGGTTGCCTTGAAATTTGTAAAAGACTTGGCAAATTTTTGTGTTACAGACTTCGCCAGGGCGAAGAAGAAGCTTCGCTGCGGCGATGAAGTCTTGCAACCTAAGGTGTAGGTTCTGTCAGTTTTCGCTGGGGCGAAGAAAGATTCTTCACCGCGGCGAAAGGCTTAAAAAAAATGTGTATTGAGATTCTAGAGAATTCTTCCATAGGGGCAAAATGACCTTTCTACCCTTAATTAGTAGGAAAAGTGGGGAGTAAAATATAAGAGAATTTTATGAAGAATATGCTAGAGTGGGAGTATGATTGTAATGATTTAAAGGACAAGGATGGAATTCCCAAGGAAGAGCAAGGGTAAAATGGGAATGAATGAAGATAATTTGAGCTAAAAAGGGGTTAAGTTTAGTAAACCCTTCATTCACTCTTCTTCCACCGCCTCTTCCATTTTCCATTTCCTCTCAATTCTTCCTTCAATTTTTGAAGGATTTTTTAGAGTTTTCAGTTGGATCTTGGTATAGAATTAATCTAAGGCATCCTAAGGTAAGGATTCTTGCTTTAGATGTGAAGTTTTGCATATATTTGTACAGTGAAGTCTTATGGTGTTATTGTTTAAAGTTGTAGAGAAGGGACAAGTTACTAAGGAAAAAAGAAGTGTTAGTGGAATCATACCATCACAAGGTAAGTAAATCCCAATCCAAGTTGATATTTGAGAAATCCTTTGTGTAGAGATTTATTTATGCATGATATATGTTATGTTAATGAGAACTTGGATTGAGATGAGTAGTTATTTTGTGGTTGTTAAATACACTTCAATTGAGAAGTGTGATGTGTGATGAGAATGTAGTTTGTGATGAAATTGGAGGAGATTGAGAAATCTCTTTGGAAGTGTTAAGTTATGGTAGGGATTATAGCTTGATGAGGGAGTTTTCTCCCATTTGGATGGTTCAAGAGAGGGATAGACTTATAAATAAAGTGGAGTATAGGTATGCACACGAGTTGCTTGATGAAATGCCTAAGAGAAGTATGAGCATGAGTTGTGAACCTTCATTTTTGCTACATTGCATAATGGCATTTCCTAAGTGCATTAATGAGCCTGAACCATCCATTTGCATTAATTGTGCATTTGAGAAGTAGTTTGAGAAAGAGTAGAGAACTTTATGACTAACCTACTCTAAGCATTAAGCTACACTATATATCTAGTTTGAGAAAGAGTAGAGAACTGTGTGAATGAACTACTCTAAGAGTAGAGAGAATGAGAAGAGCACTAAGAACGGGTTGGTGCTTTGTGATCTCCACCCGATAGGTATGAGAACGGATTGGTGCTTTGTGATCTCCACCCAATAGGTATGAGAACATGTTGGTGCTTTGTGATCTCCACTCGATAAGTATGAGAATGGGTTGGTGCTTTGTGATCTCCACCCGAAAGTCAAGAAGAGTAGATGGTGCTGTGTGAACTCCACCCAGCCGTGCCTCCAGTAAGATGAGGCTGTGACATCTAGCAGTAGTTAAGTAAAGAGAGCTGTGTGAAAGATGAGAACTGTAAGGAAAGAATTAGAGAGAGAGTTATAGGGACAGTCGAGTAGAGGATTTACTTACTAAGCATTATTTCGTGCTCACCCCGTTGTTTTTCTTTGTGGTTGTAGGATCTAGGTGAGAATGCAGTTGGATAGGTGTCAGCAAGCGAAGAGTAATAACTACACTGTCCACTGTTTTAATACCATTTTGTAAATGACACTCTGTTTTGTATAAATAATGTTTATATGTAATAAAATAAAACTTTGAGCCCATTTACTTTTGCTACTATACATATATTCTACTTGATATAGTTCTACAAGTATCCTCGTGTAAAGCAGTCATTACAAGGCTCCTCCAAATTTGTCGACGAATGTTTTGCTACCGATCCAAGTGTAGGATCGAACCTGCGTAGTCCACACGAATACAATCTCAAAAGAACCAAAGAGGGATTTGCTAGATCCTCTTATTGAATTGATTTTAGGCCAAGAGATGTTGCTGCCGTCGGAGTGTATTATCAAAAGGGGGCTGTTGTGTTTTTTTCAAAGAAAAATTCTGTTTTATTAAATTAACACATTTTTTCTTTTTATAGTACATCAATTTGCCCTAATCCCATACGGAATAGACTTGGGCTCAAACCCAAACGCCCCATGTTGCCAAACACTCCCAATTTAATATTTTTATTTTTCCATCATTATCTCAATTAAAATCAATTAATATATATTAACATTTAACAATAATGATAATATATTTAAATATGTGCGAACACACATTTAAACGTAACAAAGCACCCTTGTGTACCCGAGGTTTCGTTCCAATCGGTTCTTTTGAACACCCTAATTAACATGATTAATGCTTAATTAGGATTAATGAAGTATTGTGTAATCTTTCTAAAATTATACTATGTTCCCCCAAAACCCAAAATTATTTAAACAAATTCATTTGCCTCCCCTCTCCTGCCATCAACGAGTCGAAACTGCCCTCCCCTGGTTGCTCTTCTTCTTAGCTTCGTCTACATCTTCTCTTCTCCTTTCTCTACACCTTCTTCTTCCTCCGCCATTAACATCTTCCCGCCAAAGATCCGCCTCCTCCTCCTCCTGACATTTCGCCAGGTATGTGTATCTCCTCTTTGCATTTATATTTTCGATTTACAAAGATTTATGATGGATTGGTGTTGAGTTTCATTTTGATTTAGTTGTTGTATGTTGGTTTTGAAGTAATGCCAGTTGAAAGAGTGAATTTTGTTGAATATTTCTTGCATTGTGGGAAGCTAAGGATGGTAGAACCGTTGTGTAGAGATGATTGAAATTTGTTTGGATTTGATGGATTGCTTGAGCATTTGATATGTTCGGTATAATCCAGCAGATCACTTAAGTGATTAGGTATATGACAGAAGATCATTTAAGTGATCTGCTATATTTTGTATACGACACAGATGCTTAAGCATCTGCTATAAGTCTGGTATATGACGAAGATTGCTTACGATCAGATATATGCAGAAGATTGCTTAAGCATCAGATATATGGCAAAGATCGCTTAAGCGATCATGCTTATTTATACTAGATCGCTTAAGCAATAAGCGATCCAGTAAGCTATACTAGATTGCTTAAGCGATACACCACATCGCTGAAGCACTTTGTAGATGTTTTTTAAAATTTGTCAACCCTTAATATATCGATGATAATTTTTGTTTTCTTGTATTATAGGTACTTGGCCATTATTAGACATGAGACAAGTTTTTGGGTGTTGAATATTTTGGTGAGTGGGTGGGAGAAGAAGTTGGCGAAGTGATAGAAAGAGCAAACAGTTAAAGCAATTCTATGAGTACAGAAGTTAGATTTGATGAATTGATTGATGAAATCATTAGAAGAGTGGTTTAGTAGCTCACGTAGTGATATAGTTTGAAGTATGTTTTAAGTAGAGTTTTTGCAAATTTTAAGGTACCCTTTGTATTAATGTCTGATAAAGATGTGAAGTTATATATGTTTGATGTGGTCGGTGATGGTTTGAGGCGATTTTAATGGTTTCGGTTGCAGATAAAGCTTTGGAAGTTGGTTCAAGAGTAGGCGGTGATTTGGGTGGGGAGAATGCTGGTTTTAATTTTAACTACGAGGCATTGATTTGTTGTTGAAAATCAAGAGTAGGCAGTGATTTGGTGGTGAGGAGGACACTGTAGAAGAGGTTGGTCATGTGGGGTAGAATGAAAATGTAGACGAGGAGGACCCCGTATATTCCCCACAGATATAGAGATTCTATAATATAGTTAGAAAGTGTAGTTTGGGAAAGAACACTATAGTCCTTTATGCAGGTTCAGAGGCGGCAATTGCGGGTACTAGTGAATCACCTCATGTTTTTACTGATGGATTAGAATTGCGCATAGGTATTTATTTGACAACAAGGAGGAAGTGGTGAGAAAGCTAAAACTTGTTGCCTGAGAGGTAATTTTAAGTTCATCACCAAATCTAATTTATGGCTAGTGACGGTTGTATGTAGTGATCAAATTGCAGTGGCGGGTTATTGTAAAGGTTGGTAGAGTCCGAAATATTTATTGTTAGCACATATACCGTGAGAACACTGTGGGTTGGGACATATTTCAGGAGCGATCAAGTCTTTGTTGATGTTATTGGACAATTTGTCAAAAGTCAATTTGTGAGGGAAAGGTCTTCTCCTAAGGACATTTAGACTTGTGCACAGAGTTGGGATGTGATGTTAGTTACTAGAAATGCTAAAGGGACAATATGCACAAGATTTGTGAGGGCACCGCAGAGTATGGGTACGCAGTATTAGAAGCGTACCGTTATATGCTTGAGTTGACAAACCAAGGTAGCAAGACGACTTGAAGTGGGACAAGAATATGAGGTTTAATATTTTTTTTGTTTTTTACGTGGCTGTAGGGGTTTTGTAAACATGAGAAATGTGTTAGCTATTGATGGTTGCTTTTTGATAGGAAAGTATGAGGTACATTGTTGGTGGCCACTGCACAGGACTGCTAGAATCACCATATCCCGTTGCATAGTATGTGTTTGCCTCAGAAATGAAAAGTCATAGACTTGGTTTTTTTCAGCAATACTTACGATAGTGCCTGGCAATGACGAGTTGTGCAAATATCCGATAGGCACAACTCTATAAAGAAGGGGATTACCACTATTTACCCCTAGCATATCACGATACTGTATAGGCACATTGGTGGGAACTAAAACAAAATTTAAGTGTGTTGGCCTCCTTCAGACATACTACATGGCAACAAAAGCTTATCAGTTGATGAGTTCGAGGAGACTTCCGACAATCCAAATCAAGGATGATAGAATGCTAAGTATCTTGAGCATGATGTTGGTTTTGAGCAATGGACTAGAGCTTACTTTCTTAAAAGAAGGTTTGATGTCATGACCACAAACTAACCGAGTCCATAAATTTGAAGTGTTAATAGAAAGGGAGTTTCCAATTGTTGCCCTTTTTGATGCAATCCAGAGAACATTGTGATGGTGGTTCCATGAGCATTGTATGAGTTGATAATTTTATCACAACCCTTGTTCCGTTGGCTGAAAAACTATTGCAAGAACGTATGGAACGGGCAAATGTACTATTTGCCTATCTCCTCATGCTCAAGATTTCACATGTGTGGCTATGTCTGGATGCCCTAGTTAACCTTCTAGTAAACTTGCAGCCATAAAGTGCTTGGCATTCAACGTTTACCTTGTCTTATAGCAACTTTGAAACACCAACGCAGCCAGATTTGGTTCAAGAATTTACACGGAACTTTGCTCCCCTCTCTATATAGCAAACCACACTGTTGGCTTATTCAGAAAGATATATCCATTTCCTCCAAAAGAGTAGTGAGTGGTGCCAACAAAGTTGCTTGACATTACATTCATCCCCCATCAAGAAGACAGAAAAGAGAAGAAAAGAGTTAAGCATATTCCATCAGCTTGTGAGGTTCCTTGGAGGATGAATAAGTGCTCAATTTGCAAGCAACATGGCCACAAGAAACAGTTGCCAGAATTGATCACATACAGATAAAGAAAATTAGCTTCAAATTGATCAGAAAAAGCACACAAGTAACCTACCGAAAATTAGACACTTAACCGATCTGCTATTATCTGCAGATTTGAATAGCAGATCTAAAATGACCTGCTGCTCTATCTGGTGAACTTATTAAGCGATCAGATCAGATCCTTAAGCAATTGCAAGCGATCATCTGGTGTTCGCTTAAGCGATCGATGAACTATAACGTGCTCCGTTTAACAGGTAATAGACACCTAGATGCTGTTCCGTTTACTTGTTCACTAGTTTTCTCTGGTTGTATGTCAATCTTTTGTGGTGCATTAAACTGATTTATGTCCTTGTATTTCCAGCTACCCATCAAGAAGAGAATGAAATCGAGAGAGTTGCCAAGGCCAAACTTGAAGACTTATTAGTGAATCGAGAGGAGTTGCCAAGGCCAACCGTTGAAGACTTATGTTTTTCAATTTTTTATGTTGACAATTGGATTTTTTTTTTGAGTTTTGAATAGATGATATTAAGGATGCTTGTAGTTACTTAATGGTTGCTCTTATTGTGCTACAGAAAACTGTATAAATATATTTTTTTCACATCAATTCTTACAAAAAATAATATATAAATAATATTGAGATGTTATTGTGCTACAAATTAATTCAATATTGACATTTTATTGTCCTACTAAATTAATTCAATAATGAGATGATATTGTGCTATTGAATTTTAGAAGGAAATGTTAAGTACAAGTAAATTGGGCCTTGGTCGCTTAAGCGATGACAACTATTTGTACAGGATCGCTTAAGTGAGAGCTACATTGCTTAAGCGAACATGAATTTTAGAAGGAAATGTTAAGTAAGTAAATTTGGCCTTGTCGCTTAAGCAAGTCATCTATCGCTTAAGCGAGTGATGGCTTATCTGTACAGGATCGCTAGCGAGAGCTTACATTGCTTGAGTGATCATGAATTTTAGAAGGAAATGCTAAGTACAAAAAAATTTGGCCTCGGTCGCTTAAGCGACGTTGTCCATCGCTTAAGTGATCAGACTTATTTGTACAAGATTGCTTAAGTGAGCTTACATCTTTTAAGTGATCATGAATTTTAAAAGGAAATGCCAAGTAAATAATGGCCTCGGTTGCTTAAGCATGTCGTCTATCGCTAGCAATCAAGCTTATTTGCACAAGATCGCTTAAGCGATCATAAATTTTAGAAGGAAATGCCAAGTACAAATAAATTTGGCCTTGGTCGCTCAAGCAAGCGACGTCGTCTATCGCTAAGCGATCACAACTTATCGGTAGAGGATCGCTTAAGCGAGAGATTACATCTTAAACATCATGGCTAATTTCCTTTTGTACTTAAATAATCATTCTCAAATACACAATCCTTAAGTGATGTTAGATCTCACTTAGCAATCTAGTATAGATTAGCCGTGATGCTTAAGATAGCCTATGTCGCTTAAGCAACCATGGCCAATTGGCTTCTTTTCTCTCTATCTTTTGATAGTGTGCACGTTTGAGTGAGAAATTATATTTTGTATTTTGGGTTATAACCATCCTTATTGAAATGAGATACGTTTGTGTTGATGGAATTAGGTTGTCAAATAATCCTTCTTAATTTGCCTTATATGTGTTAATAACCGATGTCGCTTGAGCGACCAAGGCTAATTTGCTTCTTTCTCTCGAATCTTGTGATGTTGTGAAGTCTCAAGTTACATTAACTTTACTTAATTGGGTGTCAAATAATCCAAAAAAAGAAAAAAAAACGGATCGCTTAGCAATCGTATATGTAAAACCCTCTCCAGTCAAGTATCTCTTGAATATCCCTCAATGAGAATCTGAGGATACATGTTTGGAGAACGAGTTGTATTTAGAAAAAATCAACCTGTGTAAGGATAATAATAATAATATCCGAAACTGCATAAAAAATAACATCAGATCCAAACATATAATTTCAAAACTTTAGGAATTTATCCGTAAAATACACAATCGAAACATATTTATAGGGTGGAATATTCCAAAAGGTGTTTCAAAATATTTATCATTTACATTATTTACATCAAGATAAAAATATCGAGATGACAATAAATTATCTCCCCTCACGTAGCCCCGCTGTCTCTAGCATCCTTCCTTGGTTTACTTGTAAAGCAATCAACAATAAAAGGGAGCCCTAATCGCTAGTGGAAGGATCCATTTCATTCTAAATGTGCTATTTGACCTTTATTTAAACATATTTGTTAACACACCACTTATCTTTTATCTAGATATCATCTAACATGAGTATAAATCATCTCATGATATAAATAACATCATAACTCGTGTAGGCAACTAAATGCATTGAAGAATTTAATGTGTAGCCGATCAGACTTTTCTAGCGCTTAAGCACTTCATATCATCTGCCTCAAATTCATCTAGAGCTCATATCATCAAGAGGCGTGCTTACGCGTTATTTAACATCTAAGCATATATTCATTTCCTCAACCGGTATACGAGGATATGCTTACGAGTTTCCCATCATGTCTATATGATCTCTAACATCTCATGGCATGTAATCCATATTTTGGTGAGCTTAATACTTTTAATTCATCTATGGATCACAATCCATTTACATTACCTCTTGCTACAATACATCACTTAAAAATGTATTACATTGCATCTTCAGCCTTTCATAACATTAATCATGCATTGACATCATGACCATGTATATCTTTCAAGATCATCTAACTAATGGGTAAACCTTGTACATGGCATAATCCAATAAACATTAACAATCAATTCATAATCATAAGAATTGATCATGTTAACTTAAACTTTAATAACCGGTTTCTACTTCAGGCCATTTTCAATCCATTTCTCAAACGAATTGGATCTTGCATAAACATAAAATTATAGCTTGTGTCTTAGCTTTCTAATTATTCAAGAATCATCTCATTTCGATTTTTATAACTCAAGTTATGGTCGAAATACTGAAGCAGGTTTAACAAACCCTAGCTTACAAATCCGAATTTTATATTAACTATGCCACATCAATTCCTATTGACAATACAATAGGTCACCTTATGGATCAAATAAACCTCCCCTTAATATTCTTTAACATCTTAAAGAAGTGTAAAATCTCATTCCCATAATCATCCATTATTGTTATAACATTGTAAGCTAATGCAAACAACACCTCAACACTTCTAATAGCAACCATTCAACACCATGTGGCCTCCCATACTACAAGTTTTGCCAAATAAGCATCCACTTCATTTTCTTCAATCAAACATAACAACTCATAAAACACAAATAACAATAACTTCATGTACAATGAATTCAAGGCAATAAGTAGAATAAATGATTCAACTACACTTGCCATCAACTAATTCTATGCCTTAAAGCCTTAATTTAAGGTTTCATAAAAATCTACAACCCTAGCATAAACCCTAAAGTCATGGGGGTTCTCCTTACCTTTTTAAAGAATTCCTCCAACAAATCCTTTGCCTTTGACTCTTTTACACCCTATCCTCATATATAACATTATCCTCAACATCACCTCAAATCTTCAAATCACATCAAAACTAAAGGTTTTTCTCCTTACCTTAAACCCTTCAAATTGAAGATCCAAGGCTCCTATCTTGTTCTCCTTGAAAAATTAGCAAAACCCTTTAAAACTTAGAGAAAGAAAGCTTGTTTCATGGAAGATTTGAGGAAAATGGAAGAAATGTTGAAGAAGGCTCTCCTCTCCTTGCTTGAACGAATTTCATGTAACGCCCCCACTTGAGGTATGTAGTTAAATTATTGTTGCATTGCTTGAATGTTTATTGATTTGTTCTCATTTGAGCTTGCATGTTGTTATTTTTGGTTGGTTGGCCCTAGTTGAATTTTGTTTAATTTATTTGGAGAAAATGTGAAAAATCCCTTAAACTTTCATTAGGGGTAAAATGGTCTTTTCACTCAAAATAGTTGAAAAATTGGGGAGTGAAAAGAGATAGAATTTCATGGAGAATGTAATAAAAATGAGGGCTTATTAATTGTTGACTAAGGACTAAGATGAAATTTCAAGAAAGAGCAAGGGCAAAATGGGAATGGTTGTATGTAGTTGAGCTAAAAAGGGTTTAAGTGTTGAAACCCTTCATTCTTCACCATCTCCACCGCCATTCTCATTCCCTAATTTCTCTCAATCCCCCACTCAATCTTCCAAGAATTTCTAAGATTTTTGAGGTAGTTTTTAGTAGAGATTTAATCTAAAGCATCCTAAGGTGGATTCTTGCTTTAGATGAGAATTTGCTTATGATTTGTTAAAGTCTTATGTTGTTATTGTTTTAAGTTGTAGATAGAAGACAAGATACAAAAGGGAAGAGAAGTGCTAGAAAGCCTTTACCCATAAGGTAAGTAAATCAATCAAGTTAAGATTAAGAAAATCAGTGAGTAGAGATTTTTTTTAATTATGTATGTGTTATGATTATTGAGAAATTGGGTGAGTTGTGATGAATTATGCTTGTTGTTGGATATATTGAATATAGAGAGTGTATGCATGGTTGATGATGGATTAAATGGAAGAATTGGAGAAATGTTTGGGAGTGTGTTTGCCGTGTAGGTATAGTGATGCTACAAAGAGATTTTCTCTCTTCATTTTTGATGTGAGAAGCAAATTGAATGATAATTAAATTAGGGTTTGTTTAGGCACAATTGTTGTTTGATGAAATTAAGTGAAAAGCCTAAGTGAAACTACCCATGTCACGCCATGACCTTCTGAGTAATTTTTGGGCATCTTACAGATTGAACTGGGTTGAGACTGAAATAAAAGTTAGCCCTATCTCTAAGCTTTAAAGAGACAAAATCGTAGCAATCTTGATATGTATAACTCAAGTTATGCCTTCTTGAGTGTGACCTGTGCAAAGATGACTATTTGATGCAACATTGCATTTGTGCATTTCATGAGTGCATAATGAGCATGAATCATCCATGCATAATTATGCTATTAGAGAAAGAGTAGAAAAAAAGTATAGAAACTTTGAGTGTGAGCTTTATTAAGAGAAAAGAGAAAAAAAGAGAATAGAGTAGGTTGTGCGATGGAAACCCGTGAGTAATGGGTAGGTATTTCCTACATGTTACGCGCATTGAGAAAGCGACATGAGTATGAGAGAGAGAAGTGTGTCACCCGTGAGAGTGCATGCGGATGAGGGCTATACCCGAGAGTACTCGAGAGAGAGATTATATACTCACATGCCCAAGGGTTCCAAACTCCCCATGTTAAACCAAAGTCCGAATCAGCAAAGAAAAAACTAGTAAAGTCACGGAGAGCGGAAGCGAGTCCCGGCGTGCCCCCGGTAAATGGGGACAGTAGACTTCTAAGAGAGTTAGCAGAAAAATATTCTAAGAAAGAGAAAACAGAGAAGAAAAACAAAAGAGAAAACAGAGGAAGTAAATAAAAGAAGAGTAAATGAAAATTGTAGGAAAGACTTGGAGAGAGAGAGTTCGTGATAGATACTAAGGTTCTAAGAAAGAGAAACAGAAAGAGAAAAATAAGAGAATATCAAAAGAGAGAGTAAAATGAATTGTACAGGAAAACTTGGAGAGAGAGAGTTACGGGGATGATGACTGAGAGGGTTTACTTATGAGCATTATTTGTGCTCACCCCGTTGTCTTTCTATGTTTTTTGCAGGATTTAGAAGTGAACACGGTCGAATGGACCGTCGGCCACTCGAGGAGGAATGGCCTACACTGGTCCTACATAGTTTTTGCTAGAGTTTTTTTGTTTTGATACTCAATTTTGTATAAAAATGTAATGTTTAATAAAAGAAAAATTTGGGCCCAACTACCTATTTATTATACTGTATTTTATTATGTATATTTTTATGAGTATTTGAGTAAGAAGTAGTTATTACTGTTTCATCTCATTTATAGGAAAATATTCTTTATTTTCAAAATTATGCAATTGGCCCAATTATTTTAATTGTATACCCAAGCATCCTTAATTTTCATATAAAGGCATTTTGGTCCATTTCACACTATACAGAATTTATTACTTAATGAGAGCCATAAATGCAATGAAGCCTACTCATCCTTGACTTTTCCAATGCTTATCCTAGGCAAAATGACCATGTCACCCCTAATGTCTTTCTATGTGATATTGGATTCATACCGTCCCACATGCATGACCCTATTTGCCTTAGTTATGTTGTTATGCTTTTAACATAAATTAAAACATCTAAGACTATTTTAAGTTAGGAACCATACTTTTTGAAATCTTGGGTATTACAGTAATTATAAGCTTTTCGTACTTAAGCGATACTGTGAAATCGCTTAAGCCGCCAAGGCCAATTATTGTCAAATTCATTTCCCCATCCTATGTGCACGATCGCTTAAACATTACATAGCTCGCTTAAGTTGATTTAGTATACAATAAGCTTTCCATTGCTTAAAGCAATCAAGTCAAAAGGTAAAATCAGACATCATCCCAATCACGATCGCTTAAGCGATGTCATTGTCTTGCTTAAGCGATCCGATAATTTAGCCTTTGTTGCTTAAGCGATACCATACAATCGCTTTAAGCCGATCAAGTCAAAGGCAAAATCAAGATCATCCCCAAGTGCCGATCACTTCAGCGATGTCATGTCTCGCTTAAGCGATCCAGTATATTTAGCCTTTGTCGCTTAAGAGGTTACCATCAAGTTTGCCTTTTTATGTGTCATCCCAAGTCACGATCGAAACATTACCAAGCATCTCCATTCCTAGTTGCACGATCGCTTAAGCGATGTCACGCTCCACCTTAAACGTCTAGTAGATATTTGGCCCCTTGTCCTGTTAGGTTACCATACATTCACTTAAGTGTATCCAAAGGTCCAAGGAAGATATCAAGATCACCTTAAGTGCATATTGTTTAAGTGCATGTCAGGTCCGTTAGCGATCCAGTAGATTTTTAGCCTTCATCACTTAAGCGATTTCCAGTCAATATTTAGCCCATCACTAAGCGATGCAAGAACCACGCTCTTAAGCCGACCCTGGCCTGCACTGTCAAAAATCATCTGGAAGTCCTGTCACGCTTAAGCGATGTTAGATCTCGCCTTAAGCTTATCCTAATAATAGGAAAACTCTTTTTCGCTAAGCATAATACGCTTGCTTAAGTGATCATGCCCAATCAAATATTAATTCATCTTTTCTCCCTCAATTTGACAACCTATGCATCAACACATATTAATTCCATTCTTTTCTCTATTTGACAACCTATTTCATCAACACATATTTCCTTTTAACAAGATCACTAAATAAACTCAAAGTAAAAAAGGGAAAGAAATACGGAATTGCTCTTTTATGAATCTAAATGTGTTCCAATTACATGAAAATACAACATTATCCACAAGAAATAAATGTCCTAACAGCAGCCCAAAATACATAGCCCCTCCATCCTCCCTCTCCCATCTTTGTCTCAGCCTTTCCCCATCTCCAAAATTATCCAGCCCCCCCTTCAGCATCAGTAGTACCCCTATTTGTTCTCTTCCTACAACCCCACCCTTTCTAACAATACCATTTTAATGCACCGCACCTCAATTATCCATTTTTTAAGACAACCCCAAAATTTATCATATAAAATGCATTCACATACTACAAAACTCTAGTCCACCTTCATTCCTATTGAGACAACATGAAACAATGACTTGGTTGGGTTTTGGTCGTCAAAGGTTGATAATTTCCATGGCATGCTTCACAATCCTAACAACCATCAGCATAATTTGTATTAATAATGAAAACATCCAAAAAAAGAACTGGTATAATAAGCGACAAAGCTACCGTTCCGTATAACTAAGGGATCCTATGACTGCAAAGCACTCAACAAGCCAGTGCTCCCGAAGTTGCTCATTGTACATCGTATCAAGCTGTCCATTGCGGGTGCTATTGTCCAATGTCGAACACCTCAAGAAATTTTTAGTGCATAATCCCCGTCAACAAAATCATTAACAATATGGAGTGAAGCATTTAGGATTAGAATTGCTAATAGGAATAATTGTATTATTATGTAAGTTTTATTACAAAATTTACCTCGCGTTCATTTGTCGGACGGGAACGGGCTTGTGTGGCCATTTTTCCCCCCTCCCCTCATCAGTAGTTTCAATCACTCAAGTGCTGAACATCCCACTTTCTCTCGCCAACAACCGCGAGAACAAGTGTACACAGCGGCTGCATCTCCTTGTCCAAACTGCCTCTCCTGACAATAACTCGGGTTTGCAATCAAGGACTTGAGTAAGCCCATCCCTCTATAGTCAGACGATGTTATCCATGCATATCCTTGATGTTCATGACACGCAAGTTTAAACTCCTTCATGTTTACCCATTGTTTTTTCCATATTTGGGCCTTTTCCCCCCTAATACTGCATCATCCCTCTCATCAAATTGATAGTCGGCAAGGACACCGTCAAACTCCCCTCTGCGGCCATTCTTTTTCGCTTGCGTCCCATTGTTACGCCTCCATCATTGGTATTTTCCATTAACACTCTATATATACTGTTAGAGTAGATGCCCAGAGCCAATCAATTATTGTGAGAATTGACTCTTTGTAATAATGTTTATAATCAATAAAAGGCATTTTATTCTATTGGCGTAAATCATTATTATTGCATCATTGTATTGATATTATGTTCCTTAAAGTGGTAGAACTGTGACGAGGGATCAAGTGTTTCAAATCTTGATAGTGAGAACCCTATGAGCACATATGGTGGCCATTCTAGAAACGTCGTACCCGTAGTATATTCTGAAGTAAGGGCACAGATAATACGGTAGCCTATCATAGTGTTGAACGACCCTGTCGAAAGGCAGTGACTGATCCACTTGTCAAGGTTGTTTGGTGAAACCTGGTGCAACACATGGTCTTGCTGTCGTAATGCGATACACCACAGCAAGTTTAACTGGACTGACCCCACTAGAGGATTTCCCTATTGGATAGTAACAACTAGTTTGGGGTCCTATGGAAAACACAACTCCTTCTACACAAATGGTGGTGGCATGTGAAATTTCCCTTAGGAAGGAGGACAACAAAACGGAGCCTCCAGTGTCTTTTTCCTCCTCATCCCGTCGCCCTGCCCTTACTTACACCTTTGGCCTAAAAACACATGCCAAGCCGGCAATTAGCGCTTCAAACCTGCAAGTCCTGATAAATCCATGTTTTCCCATAGTGGATTTTTGTATTGAAATTTCAATAGGTATGGCGATAATTTCTTCTATAGTTTTTTGGGCCATAAATGCGGTACATACATTTTCTATTAATTTTTTTTGTTTTTTTTTTTCTCTGTTTTTTGGCACAGCCTATAAACCGCACTGATTTGAGATCAAATGACCGGTGTTGAGGCGAAATTACAGTAACTCTGGGATTTTCAAAATCAGAATGGACCTGAATTAGAAGCTATGAAAGCTTAAGAAGCAAAGCTACAACTTTTTCATGTGTTGGGTTTTTTCCTTATTCTAACTGAAGATGGCAAAAAACTTAGTTGACAGTTGTGAACCAGCCCGTTGCGAACGTAAGAAAAACCGTCTTTGTTGAAAACATTGGCGTCAGTAGTTTTGTTCCATAGCAGAGCTATAGACCTCAGATTGGGAATATTCTTAACGATTAAGAAAGATACGACCCATGATACAACTTTTTTATGGGTTGTTTTTTTTTCTATGATCCCGTTTTCAGCTTTTAAAGAAAATGGTTACAAAATGAGCGGAAAAGTTAACATTTATGCCATGGACAGACCAAGCGATTTTGTTTTCAACTGTATTTTTAATTTTATAGTGTGGGCCTTTTTAACCATAATTACCCATCATGATTTAATACCAAAAGAGAGGGTTCCCTTTAGAAAATCGTTGCAGAGAGCTTAGGGTTTTCTGAAAAAAAACAAAAAAGACATGCAAGAGGAGGGGGAATAATCGAGGCCTAGCACATTCCAATTCAGAGAAGTTTGGGTGATAATTTTCCAAGATTCAATTCTCCAGATTTCCCGTTTTTGTTTTTTCCTTTTACAGGAACGACCTCAGTGTACGCAGGCGGAAAAAAACAAAAATTTTTACAACATGGGAACGTCCTTAGAACCCACAAAAATGCGGGCAACATAAATTACAGGTTTATATATTAAAGAATCTGCAGAAAATAAATCTAGAGTTTAGTATCATAACCCCACGTTTGGAGGCTCCCACCAATATGTTCCCTGAAAACGTTGGTTTTTGCTACCAAATGCAAAGGGGTGGACTCGGGGACCCCAAGAAAGTTTCCACACGAAACACAATGGAACCAATGAGGTGATTTTGCTAGAATCCTCTCTTGGCCTTACAAAGAATCAGACAGAAAAGCTTTTGAATTTTTTGGGGCCACAAACCAAAAATGGGGTGGGAGAGTTGGTTTTTTCCTTTTGTGTTTGTGGCGTGTTTTGTTTTATTTTTCTCAAAAGGCACAATTAAAATAGCCATATTAAATCACAACAAACACGTCCTCTTCTTTATAGGCAAACTTAGTTGTCCCTATTCTCCCCTATGGAATCGGCCCCCCTTGGGCCTTGTCCCCAACCCCAAACAACACCCTCCCAATGTTTTCCAACCCCCACTCGTAATTCGATTATTTTTTCTTAGACTGTCAGGTTAGTTTTAGTTTAACGGGCTGCTATGCTATTCTTCTAAATAATCTCCAGGGCATTCTGCACTGTCAATCATATCATCTTCTGGTTCTGGACTTTGATTTCCAAAATTGTGTTCAAGAGTCCAAGACTTTCTCTGATGGTACTATGGAATTTTTTAAATTTGCAGGACACCGAGAATGGAGGTATTTCTGATAGACCTGATGATGCCGTTGATGTCTTCCACACATATTTTGGAGTGGCAGGTATCTAATTGCTTTGATTCTGTTTATTTGACCTAAGCATATGACTTTGTTATTTTTCTACTGGCATCATGTTCAATTAAATCCTCATTTAGTTTTTTTTGTTTTTAGGTAAACTCTTGCTGATTCCATAACTAGTCTGAATTTCATAGTCTTTCCATTCCTTCAGCATCTTGCCTTTTACGTGGCCTAACTTCTTTCATTTGTGGAATTTTGTCTCCAGCATTTACCTCTTCAGTATTTCTAACAAGATTCTTCTGAAAATACTTTCTAACAAAACTAACAAGATTCTTCAGTAAATTTTATTTTTTACTACTGTCACCTAACCTCTGACCTTTAACTATTTGCTCGTTTTATTAATTTATCTATTTTCTGAGACGGATTGGATGTTCTCTGTTCCTGTTCTACTTTTTAAGCTTTAAATTATTGTCAGTTTCAAGGGTAGAGTTAAACTTATCCACCAAGCAACCTTCTTGGGCATTTCCATCCCGACCATGATCAGAAGGATGGAAGGGCCCTAGGAGGGTTGCTGGGTGGGTACAATTGTAATGCCCGGTTTTGAAACATTCCACATAATTGGAATTTACTGTTTTGACGCCTATATATCCTACTTTCCCGGCATGAGCTTTCAGTGTGATTATTTACCTTTCATAAATGTCATTTACCAGTTCTAAACTCTTTTTTCTTTACCATTGATGCAGGACTTTCACTTCTTGAATACCCTGGAGTGAAAGCAATTGATCCAGCTTATGCTTTGCCTGTCGATGTTGTAAATAGGATTTTCTTATCTAAGTAACAGGTTTATTTGGTTTCAGAAAATGCAATGTTGCTGGGGGTCGAGATTGGGGCAGTCTTACTTTCCCCCATTATGGTAGTGTTAGCCAATGTCTTTTGCTATTAACAATTCAGTAATTAATTATTGGAAGATTTATTTATGAAGTTTAGTTAAAGTATTACTAGATGAAAGATTGGACTATTATAAGAAAAGAAAAAGGAAACAAAAACGATATATATAGTTTGTTACATTACATAGTCCCCCTCATGTATCATTAAACAACAATTTACACATAGTATCTAAAATAGCAATTTATCCTTTTCAGTATTCCAGTAAAATGATGAAAACCTATGTGACTAACAGCTAAATAGATCAGTAATCAGAAAGGATAAATTGTTATTTTAGGTGCATTTTTTATTCAATGATTCCTTGGGCCGTAGGAGTTGGGAAGTTGAGAAGGGCGACTGTTTTGCTTATTGTATCGCATATGGCGTTCATGGTTTTGCTGGCAAGTTTGCGCAAGGAGAGTAAGGGCCTAAGGGGGACTCGGTGTTGACATTGACGTTGACTATTTCAGTGGTGGTGGACTGATAGTTGCAGTTTAAGGTTGGGTTGGGGGAGAATAGCAATGACTGAACTGAAGAGAGGAATTGAATATAGCAATTTTATTTTTTCCTGTGTCTATTCTATATTTTAAATACATTGAAGTAAAACTAAATATTTTTATAAATTGGCCTTCTCGTTCTCCAGTTGCGCCAAAAACTATGACACAACCCAAATTTTAAAAACAAGCTACGGCAAAGGCATTTGGATTGACATTTTGTGTTAGGTCAAGCCTGTCAATCAACTCACTCAACAATCAACACTTATAACAATTTCTGAAAGCAAAAGAAAAACAAACATCAACCATCATGCTATTTGTTTTAGAATTACTAGCTAAAGGGAATAACTACGAGTTAATTCCTTCTAGTTCTTATGATTTTAGTTTATTATAATTTAATAATTTTTTTTTTATTTTTTTGTCTAAAAACTGAATAAATCTACCTGTTTTATGATAGAATTTATAGAAACAATTTTATTAACAATGTGACATAATAATTTCCATTGACCAATTTTCTTATTATATATAATTATATATACAAAATTCAAATGGGTGTAGAGAATAAGTGTATATAAAATGAAACTATTATTTACCAAATAAAATAGTTGAACATTTTATAAAGAAACATTTCATAATAACTGATTCAAAAATATCAATAAAATAAAATTGAAAACATTCAAGAGAGACTAGCAATTTAGAAAATCAACAAAACAAATAAATTTCATGAAACTTGCATTAATTTGTAAAAATAAGCTGTTGAGAACAGTGGATTTGAAATGTCCCATCAAAAGCATGGATGCTAAAAAAAGCCCACATGAAAAAGGGGCTTTTGATTAAAAGACCAAATCAAGTTTAAATTTAATTAAAAGACTATGTAATTTCAAACTCTTAACTAAATATCCTTATTATTGATTAAGAGTAATTAAACATAGGGGTGTTCGGTTCTGGGTACCCTGCATTTTTTGAAGGAACCGGAACCGGAACCAACGGTTCCTTGAAATTTGGAACTAGAACCAGAATCGACGATTACGGTTCCTAGATACCAAGAACTAGAACCTGTAACAATAGTTTCGGTTCCGGTTCTGTTTGTGTGGAGCGGAACCCTTGCTTTCGCGTACGGCAGGGGCGTTCGGGACATCGAGGGACGGTCTTTTCGGGGATCGTCGTTTTGATCTGATTTTTTGCATGGTGGTGGGGGAAAATTCAAGGAACGATGTGCAACAAGAACGGAGCGATTCAGACGAGCGGATCTTTTTTAATGATTTTTCGAAGATTAAAAATTTAGAAAATCGCGAAAAATAAAATACTGTGCGTTTCGGGTCGGGGTCTGTTGCGTTGTGCTCCAAAAATCCCCATTTGAATTGTAGTGTGCAGATTTTGGGTGCACGCTTTTGGTGTGGAGCGGCNTGGTTGCAAGTTCGGTATGTCATTCCCTATCAGAAGTATGTCATCGACATACAACACTAGGAATGCCATTGCACTCCCACTTACGTTCTTGTAAACATAGGTCTCATCTTCATTCTTGATAAAACTGAATTCTTTTACGACTTCATCAAAACGAATGTTCCAGTTCCTTAAAGCTTGCTTGAGCTCATATATGGACCTCTGCAATTTGCATATCTTATTAGCCTTTCCATCAAGAATGAAACCATTGGGTTGCGTCATATACACATCCTCTTCAAGGTTTTCATTTAGGAAAGCAGCTATGACATTTATTTGACAAATCTCATAGTCATAATATGCAGCAATCGCAAGCATAATCTAGATGGATCTAATCATGGCAACCGGCAGAAGGTTTCTTCATATTCAATACCATGAATTTGTTTGAAACCTTTGGCAACCAGTCGTGCTTTATATGTATGCACCTTGCCATCCATGTTAGTCTTCTTCTTGAAGACTCATTTACACCCTATGTGTTTTACCCCTTCAGGTGAATCCACCAGAAAACCATGATTGGTTCTGGTACACAGAGTCTATCTCAGATTTTATGGTTTTAAACCATTTAACAGAATCTGGATCAGATACAGCTTTATCGCAAGTTATGGGTTCATTGTCTTAGTAGACCAGTACGTCACCATGTTGAGTACTGAGAAAATCATATCTCTTGGACTCATGATGTACTCTCCCAGATCTACGTAGCTCCTGTGTTACCTAAGGTGGTTCACTTTGATCCACAAATTGTGGAGTAACCTCTTTGCGATGTTCAACCACCTTTTATGGCACATCTACCCGTCCTTTGTCTAATGTATCTTGTGGTACTAGAACTTCATCGAGTTCTACTTTTCTTCCACTAGTACTTCTTAGAAAATTTCCTTTTCTAGGAAGACACCAGTACGAGCGACAAAAATTTTGCACTGTTCTGGATGGTAGAAATAGTACCCTTTGGTCTCCTTAGGATACCCCATGAATATACATGTACAGGACTTTAGGCCTAGCTTATTCGAATTCAATTTCTTGACATAAGCTTTGCAAACCCAAATCCTTAGATAAGACAAGTTGGGCTTTTGTCCACTCCATTGATCATATGGAGTTTTATCTATAGACCCTGACGACACATGGTTTGGTACGTGAGTCGCAGTCTCTAGGACACAACCCTAGAATGATGTGGGAAAATCACAGAAACTCATCAAGGATCTAACCATATCAAGTTAAGTCCTAATCCTCTCTTTTAGATACACCATTATGTTGGGGTGTACATGGAGATGCGAATTTTAATACTATCCCACATTCCTTCATGTCCAACTCAACTTTCTATAGTTGGTATAGTTGTCATTTTGAGATTATCGTTATTGTCTATCTTAAGGACATATTATTATGAAACAGTTCCATAAAGAATATTATTTACATTTAAGGACAATAATCCATCCGTAAAGTAATACTCTCATTTGTCCTAAGTGGACACAGAAATATAATTTCTAGAAACTGAAGAAAGGTCATAACAATCCACGAGTTCTAAGAAACAAGCCCATCGACAAAATCAGACTATAAGATCCTATAGCAAATATAGCACCATTTGCTTCATTTTCAACTAGTAGGTCCACCTATCCCTTGGTGAGCAATCTACTTTGTCGTAGTCCCTACACATCAATCAAATGTGAGTACCACATCTTGTGTCAACAACCCAAGATGTTAATGGGATAAGTTAATCTCAAAAACGTACTTGACGAAGAAGTAACATTGTTCTTCCCTTTTGCTGGGAAGGCCTTGCAATGTTTCCTCCAATGGTTGGGATTCCCACAGTGAGGACAAACACCTTTCCTTTCTGCAATGGTTCTTTCCAATGACTTATGAGCCCTTGCCTTCTTACTTGGGTTGGCTTCAACCACCGTCAACGTTTCTGACATTTTCATGCCTAACTCAATAGCCTTCAACATATCCAGAAGCTCAGAGAGGGTGTTCTTCTTATCATCCTCAATGAAGTCATAGACAAATTGAGAATAAAAATATGGCAAAGACTGTAATATGAGGTCTATCGCTAAACCCTCATTAAGTCCACATCCCAAAATCTCAAGCTTGTTCATATACTCGGTCAATTTGAGTATATGATCGCCAATTTTCATACCCTCTTCCATCTTGCATCTGAATAGAGACTGAGACACCATATGCTTCTCATTTCTTTGAAGAAAATGAAGAATAGAAGTTAAGTCCATTTTCTGGCAATGCTGTCGCAGTAATGGTGTCATTGATGCAAGCATAATGTATCTTGTCATTTCTGCTTTCGCATCATGTGTATGCTTCACATATACATACCCAGTCTCATGGATAGAACTATCTGCAGGCTCTAGTGACAAAGCATGCTCAATGGTGTATAATCTATCGCTTAACTGAAGTATATCGTTTATACTTCTATACCAGTCAACGAAATTCCCACCATTCCATTTCTCTCCCAGTTTGATGATTTGTCGCAGTGATGTTGGGTTCATTTTTGCTCAATTTTAATGAATCTACAAGTGCACAATAAGTAACTGTTATTACAATGTTTATTATTATTGTTTAATAAGGCCTTTTATTAAATAATCGCTCCCACTATTTTCCTCAAGTCAATAGCCCTCCCTATTAACTCGGGAAAGCCCGTTGGCTTTCCTAGTAGACTCCCACCTGGCCTATTTCAAACCTTCACTTTGGTGAACAAGCAAAAATGGGTTGATTAGGTAGGCCAACAAACTTAATCCACGCCAATTGATAGCTCCCACTACCAACCTCAAATGTGAAGAAGCCAACAAGCCAATCACACAATCCAATGGCCTAGCCATCGTCCTTAAGCATGATTCTCAGTATCAGTAGAGTGGACACTATATGTCGTCATGTACACACAATGTGTGTACTTCTCTACCATGCCTATGATGTGTTTATCAACCTTCGCTTTGGCAAACAAGCAAAACTATCATTTTAAGTCGACCCATCACCATTAAGGAAAACTCCAATGAATTTTAACCTCCCATTGGTAGAAATGTACCCTTCGCTTTGGCAAACAAGGTTCCGACAAACAGTGGTTTGACTAAAACCATGGTGATGGAAGGAATATGTGACTTAATATACTTTAATTGAGGGGGTTTATTTGTGTCTCACCAGATTATTATCTTTGTTAGAATGACATTGTTTGGCATGTTATTGAACATTCAACCTTAGCATGCATTCTAAACAAAATATTAAACGTGTCGGTACATAGCCCAATTAAAACCGATTTCCTCGAGCCTAGAGGAATCGGTAGGTCACCTAGGGGTCTTGTAATAAAATCTTGAGTCTTCAAGTAGGATTGCCTCTTAATCTATCTTCAAGTACATTACAAAAATATCATTCTAAATTTACAGTGAAAATAATTATACAAAAATCTTTACATCAATAAATTTAGAAACCTTGATTTACATTCGAAGGGAATGAGATGAGAAAAGAATGTACATCGAGAAGGGGAGAAAGGCAGAACATGATGCGTTGTAACTACAACATGCAATGAATAGCAAGTGCACTAGTCGCATAAAGTAATAAAGTGATGAGTGAGTATCGTTCCCATGAGGATAGTGTTACTAAGTACCGATTTCCTTAGTTTAAATCCTAATTAAAGCAACAAAAAATTGGATTGATGGAAAATTAACAAACTAAAAACAAATGCAAAACCCAACAACTTAAATAATTAAACAATTCTAAAACAAATGCTAGGTGNCTTTAAAGTTTAAATTGCAATAGTTTGTAATTGTAATCTTCATCTGAGTTGTAATTGAAATTGTGACTGCAGTTTAGTTGTATTAGTTTATTTAAACTGTGCCTGCATAAAGCCTGAAGGCTTTAAATTGTAGTAGAATAATAGTTTGTAATTGTAATGTTGCTTTGGTACTGAAATTGTAATAGTTTATTTAAATTGGGACTGCATACCGCCTAAAAACTTGCAATAGTTTGTAATTGTAATTGTAATTGTAATGTTAATTTGATTTTTAATTCGAAATATATTATTATAAATCTGCTTATAAATTGTAGAATATATATATTTAAAAAAAAAAAACCAGTTAACTGGTTAATCGGTTCAGTTCAAAAACTGGTTCATGCAGGAATTCGGTCCGTTTTTTGTTTGAAATTCGCATAAACCAGTTTTCCGGTTCGATTAAAAAAGGGTAATCCAATTCGGGTAACCAGTTTTTTCCACCCCTACCTCCCCCTAGCCGCCCCTCATCCCATCCTCAAACGCCGCTCCAGCCTCACGAGGTGCAAACAGTAAGTGTTGCAAGTTGCTGTTGCCGCATCTTCTCTCCAACCTCACGGGGTGGAAGCGATTCGCGGCAATGTTGTGCTTGGGTGTGGAGTGGCTGCTGCATCTGGCCTCTACACTTGGTGTGCTTGTCGCACTGGGCAGTGGTGCAATGGATCCAGCCGTACTGCCTTAGGGGATTTAAAGTTTTTTTTTTTTAATTTCTTTTGGATTTTGTTCTTTACCTTAATTGATTTGGATTTTAGTTTAGACTAAACGACATATTCCCACCCAAGGTTGAGCCAAATCCTAACCTAATACGCGTGGTTTCATTTATTCCAAATACCCACCCTTATATCAACACCATTTTCTTTATTTTAACAGTAAAGGGGCAAATTGGTCTTTCTCTCTTTTTTTTTTTTTTTTTTTCTACCTCTTCCCTTCCCATTTCTTTCCCCAGTACGCCTCCTCCTCCCATCTTCTTCCTTTTCCCTTTCACTTTCTCCCTTATCTCTGCCTCCTCCTCCCATCTTCTTCTTTTTCGGTCTACACCTCCTCCTCCCCAGCGCCTCACCATCCCAATCCACTACCCCGCCGACCACCTTGACTCCCTTTNTTAGGAAAAACCCAAAACATGAACGTTGTAGCTCTTTTTATTAGCTTTCCAAAGCTT
Organism: Pistacia vera; assembly: GCF_008641045.1. Classification (NCBI taxonomy): domain Eukaryota; kingdom Viridiplantae; phylum Streptophyta; class Magnoliopsida; order Sapindales; family Anacardiaceae; genus Pistacia; species Pistacia vera. The sequence continues at coordinate 918,931 of NW_022196055.1, forward strand.
CTAAATTCAGGTCATTCCGAGTTTCCAAGCTCAAGTTACACAATTTATGCTCAAAACTGTCATTTATGCTAAAAATCATCGTTTAGGCCTACAAAGACAAATTAATAGAATTAGGTAGCAATTATGGCCCAAATTGTATGAAAAGTATCCTAAATCCTATCAAAATTCAATGCAAAATCATAGTGTAAAATATGATTATCAGAACACACAAGCCCTATTTAAAAATTTACAACCATACATACCCAAAAATTTTAAAACATTCACCATAGGTCTAAGGCTCATGTACCGAGTGCCATGCAATATACAAACAAGTACATGGCGTATATTCAAAAACAATCAATTTTTGAATTGGGTGGGTTAATTATTAATCACCCCTAACAATTTGCAGATCTTTATTTGGTCTAAAAGTTTTGCAGCTTTTTCACTTTGGCCCCTACACATTCGAAAGTATGCTCGCTGCGGCAATGGATTATATCACTGCAACGTGCATTGATTTGCATTGCGTACATGCACCACATGTTATTGCCGTAGTGATGGGTTATATCACAGCAACGAGCGCTGATTTTCAGCAGCATGCACTTTAGACTACGATTGCCACAGCGATGAGTTATATCGCCGCGACGAGCGCTGATATTCAATCAGCGATCGCGTTAAGACGATCACCACGCGATGGGTTATATCGCAGCAATGAACACTGATTTTCAATCAGTGAATACGCCAAACAACGATCACCGCGGCGAGCGTACACTGATATGTAACATTTGATCAGTTCAACCAGCCACCAAAAATACGCCGAATGGATTTTGCAATCAATCCAAACTTCTGATTTCAACAAAAATCCATATCCCAATATACCAATGCTTGCAGATCATCAACAAATTGCATTAATCAATTAAATTGATTTCTTAAAACATGCTTTCAAGACAAAGTTTGGGCAGATTCAACAAGGCAACATGTTATCAATCAAACACATGTAATCAACCATACATTAAACTGTAAAATCTGGTACCCTAGGCTCTGATACTACTGTTAGGAAACGATCAAGTCATGGCAACGGAAAACAAAAATATAAAACAGTAGATCGTTCCCTTAGAACCAGGATCAGGGCAAAAATTTCACAGATTGTACACTAAATCAAAATCTGCAGAAAAATCAGATTAGCTTTAGGAATTCGTATGCACGTTTGGAGACTCCTTCAAACTTGTCTGTGAATGGGTTTCGCTACCGATCCAAAAGAAGGATCGAACCAGCAGTATTCCACACGAAGATAACCCGAAGAACTAAAGAGGGATTTGCTAGATCCTCTTTAGACTTAAGAACCCAGAACAAGAATTAAATAAAAATTTGATTCACATAAGTGTAAACTGGCGTGGGAAGAGAGAAAAGAGGCTAGAGTTTTTTTAATCAAAAGTGATTGAATGAATTAATTATTTAATTCACAAAAATCCTACACTTATATAGTGCACACAATGCCCTATTCCATCATGGAATAGGCTTGGGCACTAACCCAAACAACCCTTATGTTCAAACAGTCCCATTTAGATATTTTTATTTTTATTTTTATTATTATTATTTCAATTAAATTCAATTAATATATATAAAATATATTAACATTTAACAATAACAATAATTCATTTAAATATATGCATTCACATATTTAAGTATAATCTCACTTATTTAATTTTTAATGTCAAATTAAATAAAGGCAACAACCTCAGCAAATTTAATTGCACTGTGAGATTACCAAAATACCCTTTTGCCTAAAAAGACTAAAATGTCCTTCTCATAAACTGATTCTTAAACTATCTTCTATGTGTGTGACTCGTAGGCTCCTCATCATACCGGCAATGTGTAGTATCGCGATTAACACCAATTAATCATCTCACTACACACAGACCAAGATTGGCCCCTAGCAAGGCATCATAGCCACCTGATAGATTTGGATTCAGCGAAGCAGCTACATGTTAACGATATGGTTGTCGTACAATCAAATCCTTTCATCATCTGTTATCTCATTGAGACTGTGGCACATAAATAGTGTCAACCTCAGTTACTCTCGATATGTTTGTATTCAGTTACTGGACCAATGACTAGAATAATGAATTTGATTGAGCAACAACTCAATCCCACTGAGATCACAGATTTACTATCATTGTCATTAACTAAATTGCGTCGTGAGATAACTTCTCCCATACCCGGGACTGATGAATCTTCTGTCGATCTACCATAGTCTTGATACACTCCTCGATGCAGCTAAAAATGAGTGCTTGATTCACCCACAGTCGGGATCCATTGCTTGCTGAAAAACTGAGTAAAACGGAGTATCAAGCCTATGCGGCTTTTTGCTCGTTTTATCATCACGTTTTCGAAAAGATTAACCATTATTTTTACCTAACCTTAGTATTGATTACATGGAAAAGAAAATTCTCAAAAAATAGTCCTCAATTCACCCACAATCGAGATCCATTAGTAGTTGAAAAACTGAATAAAACGGGGTATCAGACCTTTGTGGCTTTTTTCCTGTTTTATCATTAGATTTTTGAAGAGATCGAGCATGTTGTTTAACTACCCTTAGTATGGAAGTCAAAAAATAAAACACTCAAAAAATAGTCCTCGATTCACCCACAATCGAGATTCATTACCTGCTAAAAAATTAGTTAAAATTGGATATCAGGCCTATGCGGTTTTTTGCTCATTTTATCTTCAGGTTTTCGATGAGATCCACCATGTTGTTTATCTAACCCCAATATTGATTAGATGGAAAATAAAATGCTAAAAAGCTAGTCCTCGATTCGCCCTCAATTGAGATCCATTACCGATTGAAAAATTGAGTAAAACGGGGTATTGGGCCTATGCGGCTTTCAGCGCATTTTATCTTTGGGCATTCGATGAGAATGACCATGCTGTTTACCTAACCTCAATATTGATTAGACATAAAATAAAACACTCAAACATTAGTTCTCAATCCACCCACAATCAAGATCCTTTGTCAGATGAAAACTGAGTAAAACGGGGTATCGAGCCTATGCAGCTTTTTGCTCGTTTTATCATCAATTTTTCTACTAGATCGAGTATGTTGTTTACCCAACCTTAGTATTTATTAGATGGAAAATAAAATGCTCAAAAAATACTCTTCGATTCACCCATAATTGAGATGCATTACCGATTGAAAACTTAGTAAAACGAGGTACCGGGCCTATGCAACTTTTTGCTTGTTTCATCATCACGTTTTCTATGAGATGAACCATGTTGTTAACTTGACCTCAGTACTTCTTAGATGGAAAATAAAACGCTCAAAAAATAGTCCTTGATTTACCCACAATCGAGATGCATTATCAGCTAAAAAACTAAGTAAAACAAGGTATCGAGCCTATGTGGCTTTTTGCTTGTTTTATCATCAGGTTTTGAATGAGATTGACCATTATTTTTACCTAAACTTAGTATTGATTATATGGAAAATAAAAAGCTCAAAAAATAGTCCTCGATTCACCCATAATCGTGATCCATTACCGATTGAAAAACTAAGTAAAACGGGGTATCAGGCCTATGGAGCTTTTTGCTCGTTTTGTCAACAGGTTTTCCACAAGATTGACCATGCTATTTATGTGACCTCAGTATTTATTAGATAGAAAAGAAAACGCTCAAAAAATAGTCCTTGATTCACCCATAATCAAGATGCATTATCGACTGAAAAACATAGTAAAACGGGGCATCGGGTCTATGCCGCTTTTTGCTCGTTTTCTCATCAGGTATTCAAAAAAATTGACCATGCTATTTACCTAACCTCAGTATTGATTAGGCGGAAAAGAAAATGCTCAAAAACTAGTCCTCAATTACCCACAATCAAGATCCATTACCAACTAAAAAACTGAGTAAAATGAGGTATCAACCCTATGCGGCTTTTTGCTCGTTTTATCATGAAAATTGGGAAAAAAATCTAGCATACTATTTACCTTACATTAGTTTTGATTAGATAAAAAAGAAAACACTCAAAAAATATTCCTCGATTCACCCACAATCGAGATCCATTATCAGTTGAAAAATTGAGTAAAACAGGGTATCAGGCCTATGTGGCTTTTTGCTTGTTTCATCATCACGTTTTTGATGAGATCAACCATGCTATTTACTTGACCTCAGTATTGATTAGACAAAAAAATAAAATTCTCAAAAATGAGTGCTTGATTCATCCACAATCAAGATCCATTACAGACTGAAAAACTAAGTAAAACAAGGTATCAGGCCTATGCGGTTTTTTGCTTGTTTTATCAACAAGTTTTTGATGAGATCAACTATGATTTTTACCTGACCTTAGTATTGATTAGATGAAAAATAAAACACTCAAAAAATAGTCCTCGATTCACCCACAATCGAGATCCATTACCAGCTGAAAAAGTGAGTAAAACGGGTTATTGAGCCTAAGCAGCTTTTTGCCCATTTTATCATTAGGTTTTTTTATGAGATTGACCATGCTGTTTATCTTACCTCAGTATTGATTAGATGGAAAATAAAATGCTCAAAAAATAGTCCTCAATTCACCCACAATCAAGATGCATTATCGACTAAAAAACATAGTAAAATGGGGTATTGGGCCTATGCAGCTTTTTGCTCGTTTTCTCATCAGGTATACAACAAGATTGACCATGCTATTTACCTAACCTCAGTATTGATTAGACAAAAAAGAAAATGCTCAAAAACTAGTCCTTAATACCCCACAATCAAGATCCATTATCGATTGAAAAATTGAGTAAAACGAGGTATCAACCCTATGTAGCTTTTTGCTCATTTTATCGTGAAAATTGGGAAAAGATTGAGCATACTATTTACCTAACATTAGTGTCAATTAGATGAAAAAGAAAACACTCAAAAAGTAGCCCTCGATTCACCCACAATCGAGATCCATTACTGGTTGAAAAACTGAGTAAAAAGAGGTATCAGGTGATACGTTTACAAGTTCCTAAAACACTTGTAAACATGAGTGGACAAGGAATTACAAGTCCTAAAACACTTGCTAATTCGGTTGAATCAAAGAATTTCATTCCAAGTCCTAAAACACTTGGATTGTGGAGTGTGGAAAGCATTGGAGGAGATTCGGCCCAAGCAAGTTCCAAGGGGAGAGAGAGCCCAAGCACTTCGGCCCAAACCATTCCAAGTCCAAGCCCAACAAAGGAAGCTCAAGTCCACCAAGAGAGAAGCCCAAGTGTTGAAGTGAACCCATTCGGCCCAATTCTCATTCCAAAGGGGAAAGTCCACTTGAACCCTTATTGGATCCATTTGCAAGATCTTCAAGGCCCAATTTCTTACACCCTTATTAGTAGACTTGATTAGGGTCATTGATCAAGTTTCGGGCTAATAAAGTGAGTTTTTTCAACTAATGGGGTGGTTAAAGACATGAACCCTAGAATTAAGGATTCATGTCCCTTTTGCATTAAATGGGTATGGCCTTAATTTTTGAATGGAATGCTTGTAATTATTTTGTGTAATTTTTATTATTTTCATTTTCCTGTATTGTAATTGTTGATTACACTTTTAACCTTGTAATTGCCTATATAAAGGCAACTATTCTCCTTGTAAAAGTTAGTTCATGAAATATCAAAAACTTAGTTTAACCATTGAGAGAACTTTGTGTTCTTATTGAGATTTCTTTATCCAAGTCTTGGCAAGGAGATTTGGTGGTGAATTGATTCAAGTTGGTGGAGAATTCCTTTATGCTTGAAGTGTTCATTCTTGTCTTAACCTAAAATTGCAAGTAAGTGTGACATTGCTTCCATTTGTGTTTGGCCGAATTTGAGCTTGAGTTTAGGGCATATTTTTGTGTTGTTTGTTGTTGCAAATTGGTTGGATTTGGATCATCAGGCCTATGCGGCTTTTTTCTCGTTTTATCCTTAGATTTTCGACGAGATCAAGCATACTATTTAAATACCCTCAATATTGATTAGAAAAAAAAAATGCTCAAAATATAGTCCTTGATTCAGCCATAATCGAGATCCATTACCGGCTGAAAAATTGAGTAAAAAGAGGTATCGGGCCTATGTGGATTTTTGCCCATTTTATCGTTTTGCCTGAACTTAGTATTTATTAGATGGAAAAGGAACTCTCAAAAAATAGTCCTCGATTCACCTACAATCGAGATCCATTACTAGCTGAAGAACTGAGTAAAATGAGGTATCAAGCCTATGTAGCTTTTTGTTCCTTTTATAATCAAATTTTTGATGAGATCTAGCATTCTGTTTGCTAACCTCAGTATTTATTTTACAGAAAAGAAAATGCTCAAAAAATAGTCCTTAATTCACCCACAATTGAGATCTATTACTGGTTGAAAAAGTGAGTAAATGGGGTATCGGGTTTATGTGGATTTTTGCTCGTTTTATCCTCAGATTTTCAAACACATAGAGCATGTTGTTCACCTAATCTTAGTATTGATTAGACGAAAAAAGAAAACACTCAAAAACTAGTCCTCGATTCACCCACAATCGAGATCCTATACCGGCTAAAAAAACCGAGTAAAATGGGGTATCAGGCCTATACGGCTTTTTGCTCATTCTATCATCAAGTTTTGGATGAGAACAATGATTTTGTTTACCTGGCTCAGTGTTGATTAGATAGAAAATAAAATTCTCAAAAACTAGTCCTCGATTCACCCACAATCGAGATCCCTTACCGGTTGAAAAACTGAGTAAAACGAGGTATCGAGCCCATGTGGCTCGTTTTATTATCCGGTTTTTGAGAGAATGAAAGTTTTGTTTACCCGATCTCTGTATTGATTAGACAGAAAAGAAAATGTTCATCCTCGATTCACCCACAATCGAGATCCCTTACCAGTTGAAAAACTGAGTAAAACGGGGTATTAGGCCTATGCGGCTTTTTGCTCGTTTTATCATCAAGTTTTTGACAAGATGGAGCATGCATTTACCTAACCTCAATATTGATTAGACATAAAATAAAAAACTCAAAGAATAGTCCTTGATTCACCCACAATCAAGATCCATTACCGGCTAAAAACGTGAGTAAAATGGGATATCGGACCTATCTAGTTTTTTGCTCATTTTATAGTGTAAATTCTAAAAAGATCAACGATATTGTTTACCTAACATTAGTGTTGATTAGATGGAAAAGAAAACGCTAAAAAACTAGTCCTCGATTCACCTACAATTGAGATCCATTACTGGCTGAAACTGAGTAAAACGGCGTATCAGGCCTATGCAACTTTTTTCTCGTTTTATCATCAGATTTTTGACAAGGTCGAGCATCATGTTTAACTACCCTTAGTATTGATTAGATGAAAATAAAATTCTCAAAAAATAGTCCTTGATTCACCCACAATCGAGATCCATTACCGGCTGAAAAACTAACTAAAATGAGGTGTCAGGCCTATGTGGCTTTTTTCTCATCTTACCATTAGGTTTTCCATGAGAACAACCATTAGACTGAAAAGAAAACGGTCAAAAACTAATCCTTGATTCTCCCACAATCGAGATCCATTACCAGTTGAAAAAGTGAGTAAAACGGGGTATAAGTCTTATGTAGCTTTTTGCTCGTTTTATCATCAGGTTTTTGATGAGAATGACCATGTTGCTTACCTTACCTCAGTATTGATTAGATAGAAAAGAAAATGCTCCAAAAATAGTCCTCGATTCACCCACAATTGAGATCCTATAACGATTGAAAAACTGAGTAAAACGGGTATCAGGCCTATGCACCTTGTGCGGCTTTTTGCTCGTTTTATCATTAGGTTTTTTACAAGATTGACCATGCTATTTATCTAACCATAGTATTGATTGGACGGAAAAGAAAATTCTTGAAAAATAGTCCTCGATTGACGCACGATTGAAATCCATTATCGGTTGGAAAACTGAGTAAAACGGGGTATCAAGCCTGTGGACGGGTCGCTATTGCAGTACAGTACATGGTCGCTATTGCAATACAGTGCACAAGTAAAGGTCGATCCCATACAGAGTTGAGCTATCAATTAATCTAATACTATGTAAAAACAACTAAAATAGTGAAATCAAGTGAGATAATAAAAATATCCAACAATTCAATAAAATCTAAATTAACTAAAATTCAAATAGAAATAATAAAAATACTAAAATGACAACTAAGGCAAAAACGATATCTAAACAACTAATTAACAATGAGAAATGGTCTAGTGTATCCAATTTCACCATAATTATCCTACTTTATATTATTAATCTAACTGATGTTTATCGATCCAAATTTGAGCGTTGATACTTACAAAGTAAGTGTAACGCTCACATGGAGATACGTAATTTAATTTATGCTCTTATACCTTTAGTTAATTTTTGCTAAGGTTATTTTAAGGAAAATGCCTTAAACTTGCATTATGGGTAAAATGGTCTTTTCACTCAAAATTAGTTGAAAAAGTGGGGAGTGAAAAGAGATAGAATTTCATGGAGAATGCAATAAAAATGAGGGCATTATGGTAATTGACTAAAGGATATAGATGGAATTTTAAAGAAAGTGCAAGGGCAAAATGGGAAACTAATATATATATATATATATATTTATTTATTTATTTATTTATTTATTTATTTATATCAAATTGAAGAGTGAAACCCTGACCACTCTTACCCATTTTCACGCCACTTTCACCTCCATATTCTCTCAAATTCTTCAATTTTTCTTCAAAGGAAATTCATAGGTTTTGGGTATTTTTGAGTGGATTTTCAATCCCAAGCAACTTTAGGTAAGATCCTTGCACTAAGAAGTGATTTTTCATTTTTAAAGTGTTGAATTTTAATGGTTTGTGCTCATAGGACTTAAGAAGAAGAGAGTTTGATCAAAGAAGATTCTTAAAGGGGTTGGATTGCTCATATCAAAGGTGTAAATCCCACCCAAGTTATGATTTGAGAAATCAAGTGTGTAGAGATTTTACATATATGTATATGCTTATGATTTTGAGAATTGTTGATGAAATTGATGAATTATTGATGAGTTTGATGATTATTGATGAATAGAATTTAGCCATGAGAAGTGGTTTTGGTTGTATGATGATTAATTGAAGTTTGGTTGAATTTAGAAAGAGTTGAGTAGAATTTTTGGGAGTGTCTTGTTTTGGACAGGTTTAGTAATTGGTTAAGGGAGTTTTACTCCAAATATTGGTGGCTTGAGAAAGAGATAGAATTGTAGTCAAGTTAGAGTTTGATTATGCATGCAATATGTTTGATGAAATGTCCAAGAAAAGTGTATGCATGAGTTTTATTCATTTATGAATTGATATGAGTTTGTAGATGGTAGAGAGAAACTTATTTTTATGCTACATGGCATCCTTGCATTTAAACATTTGCATTTAGAAAGAATTATGAGCATGAAACCATCTACATTTATACATATTCATAAGAGCATGAAAAAGCACTAAAATGTGTTAAAGAGAAAATAGAAAGAAATGAGAATATTAAAGATATTCATATCTGAAATTTTAGTTAAAGAAGTGTAAAAAGATAAAAAGAAGAGAAGGTTGTTGCGATGGGGAGCCCGTGAGTGACATAGTCCCACATGCACGCCGCCTTTAGTGAGTGGCCTCAGAATTCAAAAAGAAGAATTGTACAGTCCGTTAGAAGTACGTGTGGATGAGGACTGTACCTAGAATTAAAGAATTCACTCAGATGGCTAAGGCTCCAAATCCATGCCTCAACCAAGTCTGATCGGCAAGAAAAGAAAAATAGAAAGAAATAAAGAAACAAAAACATAAAACATAATAAGAAAAATAGAAAAGAAAATGCATAATTTGTGCATTTGTGCATTTGCATCATGAATATGCATAATATCATGCTCCTTATCATGAGTAGAGAGAAATTAGAAAATTGAGAGAAAAACAGTGAGCAAAACAGAGAAAGAATGAGAAAGAATAGAGAAAGAACAGAGAAAGAACAGAGAGAAAGAATAGAGAATAATCGGAAAATATGATGTAAGGAAAGAAAATTCAGGATTTAAGCAACGGAGAGAGAAGGGTAGCATAACGGGTTTACTTACTGAGCAATTAGTGCTCACTCTGTTGTTTTCAATGTTTTTGCAGATAATAGGTGAGTTGCGGTCACTCAGAATGTCACGCAGTGGAAGGGATTGGGCTACACTGTCAAGTTGCTATTTTTGAGCATATTTTGAGTATATTTGTATATAAAGAAAAACTAAATATGGGCCCATACTTTATTACTCGTTTATATGTGTATTTTCTTATATATTTTTAATGAGTTTTATTAATTATTTTACGAGTATACTAGCTAGAAAGAAGGTATTACAGTGAGGCCATGTCGTGGCCAACTGGATCAACCTAGTGTTTTCATAATCCAAACTAGCTAGTGGCGTGTAGCTTACTCTAAATCACAAAAACCCATTATGCATAAAAGTACCAAAACGAACACAAACCAACTCACATTTGTTGAGGGCATCGCACAGACATAAATCAATCATTCATCAAAGCAATCTGAGATTAGCTAGTGGCGTGTAGCCTAACCCCAACTCATATAATCAATCTATAAAATATTAAACACAATCAAACATCAACTACGATCAAAGATCAAGAGATATTCAAGATTAGCTAGTGGCGTGTAGCCTAACACTCATACAACCATTCAACCATAAATCAAAGGCAATCATGCAATAATAATGATTAATCAACTCAATAAACATAAATGAACAAAACTAAGATACCATTGGATCAATTAAACATTTGATTAAACAATAAACATAAATTAGTCTAATTAGATTACATTGGATACACTAGAAAGGGGTTTAGCTACTCATAAATACAAGAAAAAATTCCTTGATCTTACACTTACACATTTGGATGCAAAATCCACTCAAGATGATCAAGGATTTGCCTTACACAATCAACCACTCTCTCCCAAGCCTCAAAAGTTGAAAAAGTGTTCTCTAAAACCTAATATATCTGAAAAACGGAGTAAAGTTGCCTTTATATTTTTTAGGCAAAATGGCATAATTGTAAATAATGGTCACCCAAATTAGGGTTGAAAATGCGGAGTTCTTCTAAATATTGCGATATGCACCGCGACTCAAAGTTTTGCATTGTGGCTTACTTTAATTGCATCGCGGCTCAGATGAATTGCATTGCGACTCAATTTGGATTTCATCGACTTTATGCCATGACACAGAAAAGTGTGTTGCGGCTCAATTTCTATTTCGTTGTCTTCATGTTAGAGTCATGAAAATGACTCTATTTTGGTGATAAAACTACCCCAAGTGTGATTAAATTGAAGTATATTGAGACAATTAAAGAATTTATGAATTTATTCACGAAAATCGTTTCCTAATATCTTTTCTTATGAATTTAACATGTTTGGAATGATTTTGGAAAGGATATGAGTTGATATTAGATTGTGGTTTATGGATTAGGGGTGATTTTGTCTCATTTATGTTGTTTAGTGGGTAAACTGTCATATTTATAAGGGCTGATTTTGTCACTTTTCAATCATGTAGGGACCAAAGTGATATTTTTCACTTTGTGTAAAAAAGAAGATGAGGCATCAAAAATGGTCCAGCGCCGACACCCCTCCACAGTATTTTCGGCAACTCTTCCCCTTCCATTTCTGGAGATCTCCGGCGACCCTTCACCTTCCATAACCACCTATTCAAACCACAGCAAACCACCATCGCAATTCACGCAAACGCCGCGACGCTTCATCTTCCACCACCATGACTTTTCGTCTTCCAGGCTAGATTTCGCCATTTTTCGATGATGTTTCGGCTCCCCGGGACTTGATCTCCCTTCCCCATGGTCGAATCCACACATCTCAAGCTTCAGCCGCCGCAAAAACTGCCGGAATCCGTCGGAATCTGCCATCTAGCCACCGCGATTCTTCATCTTCCAGCTGAGATCCCGCTCATTTCCAATGACTTTTCAACTTTGTTACGGTGTAGGCAAGATCGAGATTGACTCCACGACTCTGCTCATCAGCTCTCGACTAGTTGGATAAGCCCGATTATAGGACATTTGGTAGTATTGTGCTTCAGATTATATTTGTTTTCGTTTCATGTTTGATTTCGATACTTTAATATGGTTTGAGCATAATCTGTGATGAATATTGTTGTCCATTTTGATTTAATGTTTTCATAGAACTCGCTAAATGATAAACGTTGGTTTGAAATAATTAAATGATGAATATTGCTTTTCATTACTTCGCATCGATTGTAATTNATTTAATAATAAATAATATAAAGTAGCAAGAGTGAAAGATTATACAAAAGAACAATAAAAGAATTTGTTAGAAATTAGATGGAAGAAGAGGCTTTAATCACTGGTGAAAAAATTTTACTTCTTAACAACTGAAGGAATAAGAAAATAAAATAAAAATTTTATTAAAACTTAAAATAAAATAATTTTTTTATTAAAACTTAAAATAAAACAAATAAATTTTTTTACTGAAACTCTTACCAGGCCGGAAAAAATCAAGGGTATTCAACTTTCAGTATCAATTTTGATTATAAAAAGGGTCAAAACTCAAAAGCACAATGGCTTTAGGTTTGTTTTAAGGGACAATAACAATTTATCGCTCAAGTTTGGCAAGTAACTTTTAGTTTGATAGAATTTTTTTAGTAATGTTCTGATTTTTGTTAATGATATTTTATTCATTATTGTTGATGCTTGATTTTGACACCAGCTATTCGCACGTGGGAAATGCTAAGCGAACTTAGAAGTCACACGTGATATGAGAATATTTAGTTAAATAAAGGGTGAGAAACAATGTTTAAAGTTGTTCGGATGCTCAAAAGCGAATTCTATGTCAACTGATATTGTATTAATGAATAAGGTCAGAGGTCGCATTAAGCGAGTTAAGTTATGGCTTAGAGAATACAATGGAGAGAGAGAGAGAGAGAGAGAGAGAGAGAGAGAGAGAGAGAGAGAGAGAGTAAGCTATTCTAGAGTGAAATTAGCTAATCCCGCAAATAAATAGAGAAGGCCTCTATTTATAGTGGGATAAACCAAGGTAACGATTACTAATTCTGCAAGTGGGTGGATATGGTGCAAATCCTTCTCTGCGTCCAATTGCTCACCTGCCCGAGTGATTTCCTCAACTTATGCAGGGATTGGACATGTGGATGATTTCCAACCATTCGCTAGCCTGGCACTCACCCACTACACTAACAGGGGCATGCCATTTACGTCATTATGCGACGTGGGTGCGTGTGAACGGTCGCAGAACTTTCCCAAGTTCTGACCATCCCATGCTGATAAGACTCCGCATCAGCCTTACTTGTTCAGGCATAACAAAAGTCCCCTAGTTTTTAAGGTGTGAGAATCGAACCTTGAGAACTTCACAATAATGCCTTGATTTAATATGTCCCGAATGACCAATGGTCGATCCGACCTGGCTACAATGAGGTCATAAAACATTTTCCTATGAACGACCTGATATGGTCCCCTTCCACAAGATTGATGACTTGGATCAGACCCTATTCGGTGTTGTATCGATGCACCTTTTATCTTAACTGAGGTCCACAACCTGGTTATACTTAGCATATTTTGCTGAAGGAATCATATCACTCCACAACTGACATGCGATGAAGAGTGTTCTGTCCCAACGACCTCTTCAGATGTTATCCGTTGCGCTTGATAGCTAATCCATTAATGAGGTGTCCTTTATTCTAACAAACGTGTCATGTACGGAATAAATGTCAGCCATGCGCATTAAATGCAAGTCATGCTGAAACAACATTCCTTATCAGGGCATTAAATGCGGATGGGAGTGCATTTAATGCATAGGAGAGAATCGAGTCATCACTCGATTATTTCAACAGAGCGACGCGATGATTGAATTTCTTGAAGCGTGGCGGTTACTCTTTCTCATTGATTCGTGACACGTGGTCGCTCGGCTTCGGAAATCGCAATCGTCATTTCCCTCACTATAAAACCCCAGGCTCCCTTTAAGCAATGTCATAACACTTACATTTTCAGAAAAAATCAAGGAGCTCTCACGAGACCAGACTTCCAATTTTTTAAGTTGGTGCGCATCTTTTGCTTACAGGGAGAAGTTCGACCCCCATAGCCAAAAGAAAAAGGTAAGGAAAGTCGTTCCATTGCTTTTCTTTTTTCTATTTCGAGTTTTGTTAACTATTCGATAATGGCGGGTTTTTATAAGGAATAGGTTTTTAGGATCTAAGCCATTGAGGGTGGTCCCTAAGGGTTTTTAGGGTTTTGCTCTTCCATGTCGTTGTACAAAAATTTTGTACGAAGACTGAGTAATCTCCACGTGTCCCCCTTTTTCAGACTGTAGACGATATGGACCTTACAGCGACCAGATCGGATGAGGGGACAAGCTCGCAGACATAGGACACCCCAGTGGGTCCTGCACAAGAGATTCTATCGGTAACTACTCGAGACGAAGTACAGAAGGCAGTAGACCAATACGCAATCAGTGTGGACGTCTACCATTACCAGAAGCATACAACTCGAAATTCGCTAGAGGGAATGGTTGCGATCTCCGAAGCTATATTCAAGTGCGAAGTACTGATTCCCTTCCATCCCTTTATTAGGTCGATCTTTGATCACTTCGCGGTCGTACCTTTACAACTGACGCCTAACGCATATATAATAGCCGTAGCTATGTATATCACATGTGCCGAGTACGGCCTCGACCAACTGACTGCGCTGGAGCTTGCATGCGCATACTATCTAAAGAAAAGCAAGGACAAAGACTCTTATTACCTCTCAAGGCAACCCACAATCAAGGGAGGCATTCATAATTACCCCAGAAATGTCGGGGCATAACAGACCAAGTTTTTCTTTTTTCATTATAATGGCATCTGCCGCTTTAGGGAGCCGAATAGGTTTTCCCTTGATTACACTTGGTGAATTTTTCCTTTCTTTTTGGCTTTGCTGAATTTTTCCTTTCTTTTTGGCTTTGCTTTCTAACGATCTCTCTTGTCTCTTCGCAGGGAACAAGTCAACCAGGCTGAGAGACCTTTCTAACCTCAGCCGAATAGTTTCATTCGGTATCCTGCCAGATTACTATCGCGATGTGAAACGACTCGTGACAACCATGAACTTGAGGAAGTACTGCTTCTTCAACTCTAAAGCGACATTGGAATCCCTACTTTATAAGTGTTTGCGGTCCCTTTAGATTTTACCTTTGCGTGCAGCGAACCTTTAACTAACAGTACCTGTATGCAACGAACATGCTGCCCAAAGTGCCGAAATCGTTGAAGGAGAGAGCGTTCGTTTTTCCCTGGATCAGTACCATAGGACCAGCCGAGACGAGCCCTAACGACATCTCCGCTAAAGGAACGCATGTAGGGACGCAACCACCCACCAAACAACTAGCCGAAACTGCCCAACCCGCAGCTGCTCGCCCAAAACAGAAAACCATGGGTCAAAAGGCCAAGAAAAGAAAGGTGCTGCAGCCCAAAGAGTTAGAGTCCAAGCCAGAGGTCTTGGGGGTGCAGCCTGAAAGGTTGTAGCCTTATCAAGCCCTTCACGCTGGAGGGAGCTCGAGTCGCACGACAGGGGCTACAATTCTCCTAAGCCATTCGCGTAGAGGATGAACCACGGCCTCTAGGCGAAGAGAAGGCAAGGGGTCGACTGGCGAGGTGCCCTCGGCTATAGGAGTTGACACCCTGGTGTTGGACTCCATGGGTCAGCTTCTGGAGTACCTTCAATCGGTGGTGTTCACCCATTTGGAGTGCCAGCTTACCAAAGTTTTTGACGAGCTCGTGGCCTCCAACCCTGCGAACCTAATGATCAGGGTGGTCCAACTGCAAAGCTAGGTAAAACGGTTTATCCTTATCGAGGACTTTCTAATACTTACTCTTTTTCAAGGAAGCAACCTAACACTTGCTTATTACTTGCGTAGTCTTTGCTTGCCTTGCACTTAGCCCAACAAAATACCCAACTGGAAGATGTCGGGGGACTCTCCGAGTTGAGAGGAGGGAGTACGCAACTGAAGTAGGATTTGGCAGCTGCAAAAGAAGGGTTGGACCTGAACATCGTCCAGACAAATTAATACATGTCGGAGAGGAACTCTACCCTCAATACGGTGGAATTCTAGAAAATCGAACTGGAGAAGAGGGGGGAAGAGCTCAAACAGCTTCAAATGACAGTGGCTAGACTCACTAAGGAGACTGGTGATGCGTTTTTACTACAACATGCAAAAATAGCAAGTATACTAGTCGCAAAAAGTAATAAAGTGATGGGTAGGATATCGTTCCCACGAGGACTGGTAGCAAAGCACTAAGTTCCCTAACGTTAACAAGTTGAAGCAACCGAAAATCTTGGATTTGTGGGAGCAATTTGTAATTGAAAGAAAACAAAATAAAATCTAACAAGTAATTAATCCATAAAAGGGAAAACAAATGGAACACAAAGATTTAATTTAAGTAAAACGGGTAGGGTTTTGACTTCGTTCGGATTATTTATGGGTTATACCTAAAAGTTACACTATTTTCACATTCACATGCAATGGTTGTAAATCGGATTCACTACTATGATAACATACCCTCTCGGGCTATGTTTTCCTATTCATCATTATTAACATTCCGCACCCAACAATTTGAAGGTTAACAATTCTAAATCATGAAGCACAAGAATCCTAAATTGATTTCATTAATTCTTGAATCTATCTCTAGCATCCAATACTATAATGGTTATTACCCATGAAGCTTAACATGAATTATTTCTCAATCTCATCATGTTCATCACATACAACAATTAATTTCAGAGTAACACACAACCACAGCTTATTCACATGGAAATAGCACAATCACATACTCAACCCATTCCAAATCCAAACTACAATCAAAACCCTAACCCATAGAAGATTAGTTCATAGCTAACTTAACAGAATAAAAACGGAAATCAAAAGTAAACAGAATAAACATAATGAAACTGAGATGAAGGAATAGAAATCTCTCCAAAAGACAAATCTTCTCTGTTGCAATCTGAATGTCCCCTTCACAATCCGAAAAATACCAGCTTTTTCTCTCTAAAATTGTAAAAGACGGCTAACCTTACTGCCCAGAGATCCCTTCTAAAAAGTTAATGTTTTCCTTTTATACCTAGTCCTAAAAACCCAGTTAAAAACACGCACACCCGAAGCTGTGCGTTTACAAAACTAAAAACTTTGACTGTCGCCGCGGCGAAGAAGAATTCTTCGCCGCGGCGAAGAATGGAAATGCCCAATTCGTTTCTGGCCTACTTCGCCGCGGCGAAGACAATTTCTTCGCCGGGGCGAAGCTCCTTCAAGGGTTCTGAAATTTACAGAACTGCCACTCTACTTGCTTCTTCGTTCGATTCTTCGATTTTCGGCTCTCTTCCTTGGAAACAAGCTTCATCGTGCGTTGTCCTGCTCCGGAACTCTCCTATCTTCTGAAATCCGCTCAATTCTGAGTCAAAATTATCTAGTTTTGTCTTTATTTGCTCAAAAAGTCCATTTTAACCTGAAACATGAAAAGTAAAGAATTAAGCACCAATTCAGGTAAAAATGCACTAGAAAGTACCTGAAATCCGTCAAAAAGATCAAATGAAAACTGTATAATTTACCGATTATCAACTGGCGAGAAAGAAGCGGAGCTACGAGCAAGCTCTGAGCGGGCCTTGCGGGCGGAGGAAGAGATAGCTCGGTTGTGGGAGACTTCCGAGAAGCAAAAGAAAGCTCTTGAAGCGGACCTGGAAATGTCCCAAGGGCGGGTCACTTCTTTAACTAAAGAGATGAAGCGACAAGAGTTGGGGATCGAGAAAAAAGCTGCTGACTGGTCGATCCAATCAATTTATGCCCTGAGGCCAAAGAACACAACCATAAACCTTACCGACCTCTAAGATGATTACCAGAGGATCCTTGACTCTATGGCGCAAACCGATGATGAGGCGGATCAAGGACTTTATCAGGAAGACGATCATCCGGAGGGACATTTTCTGGAGGACCTAGCAACTGACCAGGAGGTTGGCGACCAGCTTGGGGATATCGAGGTCGCATCGGAAGGGCCTAGGGACGAAGACCAATGATTGCTTCTGCCTCTACTTTTCCCACAACTTTGCTTATCTGTCTTTGCATAGTCCTCTATACTAAATGATTAATGAATGAATTTGATCACTTTTCAAATTATTTGTGAGTACTTATAATTTTTCGCACTTCACAAACATTACACATGCGAGCAGGAGGACGCGCTCCAACTATTTGCGATATTAAATTATTTGTGAGTACTTATAATTTTTCGCACCTCACAAACATTACACATGCGAACAGAAAGATAAGAATGATGCGAATAATAAAATCACATTTATACAAGATGAATTTTACTTGACATCGATCTTAATTACAAAAGTTTTACAAGGGAAACTTTACAAAGAAAAAGCGAGCTCGGAATTACTGATAATAAAGGCGAAGATGCTTAGCATTCCAAGCTCGTTGTACTTCTAAACTGTTGAGTCTTTTGAGGTGATAAGTCATCGGGCGTATCACCTTAGCGACGCGATAGGAGCCTTCCCAGTTTGGTCCCAATACTCCCGTGCTTGGTTCCCTTGTACCGAGAAAAACTTCTTTCAGAACCAGGTCACTGACCTGAAAGTCTCTTCTCCTGACTTTAGAGTCGAAGAATCTTTTTGCATGCTACTAGTAGGTTGTTATCCTCAGCTGAGCCTTGTCGCGATGTTCTTAAACTAAATCCAGACTTGCACGCATGATCACTTCATTGTCAGTTTCATTGAATAGGTCTTTTCGAAGTGAGCCAGTCCCTACTTCCACAGGGATCATTGCCTCGCAGCCATATGCTACCGAGAAAGGTGTTTCTGAAGTAGAGGTCCTCGGAGTTGTCCTGTATGCCTATAGGACTTCTGGGAGGTCGTCGACCCAATTTCCCTTAGCAACGCCAAGTTTAGCTTTCAAAGGATGCTTGATGGTCTTGTTGACAGCTTCAACCTGACCATTTGCTTGCGGACTTGTGACTGAGGTGAACTTTTTTGTGGATCCCCAACTCATCGCAAAACTGGTTGAATTCCTCATTATCGAACTGCTTCCCATTATCAGAGATGAGGGTATGAGGAATTCTATAGCGGCACACTATGTTTTTTAAGACGAAGTCCTTGAGCTTTTTGGTAGTGATCGCGGCTAAGGGTTCGGCCTCAACCCACTTGGTGAAATAATCCACTGCGACCACCACATACTTGACCCCTCCCTTTCCAGATGGCATGGGTCTAATAAGATCAATTCCCCATATGGAGAATGGCTAGGAGCTGGTCATGGTCGTCAGCTGATGGGAAGGAGCTTGCGGTATGTTCGCGAACCGCTGGCATTTGTCACACTTTTTTACAAAGTTGAAGGTGTCTTCTTGAAGTAGGAGCCAATAAGACCTTTGACGAACAACTTTGTTAGCAAGGGATCGCACAGCAGTATGGTTACCGTAGATTCCTTCATGTGTCTCCCTCATGATATAGTATGCTTCCTCATCAGTTACACATCGAAGGAGAAGGGCGCTAAACCCTCGCTTATACAATTGATCTCCTATAAGTGTGTAATGAGCAGCTTTAATCCGCATGGTTCTTGCCTCGATCTTTTCGTTGGGTAAGGTCCCATCTCGGAGATACTAAATAATTGGGGTCATCCAGAAAACTGATTCTGCTACATTCACGGCCTGTTCGGGCGAGCTGATACTACAGATCTCTATGAATCGAATAGGAATACTTTCTGGTGCATATGAGTCCAGCGAAGAGGCTATTTTTGCCAAGGCATCCACGACAGAATTACTGTCTCTAGGAATCTACGTGATCGTGAAGTGTTTGAATGGCTCGAGTGTGACCTTAGCTTTCTTCAAATAACTGATCATGTTTTCTTCCTTGGCCTGATATTCCCCCCAAGATTTGGCTAACAACTAGCATTGAGTCGCTGTGAATGCTGATCGTGGTCGACCCTATGTCTTTTGCAAACAGTAGACTAGCGAGTAATGCTTCGTACTCGGCTTCGTTATTGGTTGCTTTGAACCCAAACCGAAGAATACAGTGGATGTGAGTCCCTTCAGGACTAAGGAGGAGAAGGCATGCCCCGAGCTTTTTTCTGTTCACGGATCCATAGACATACAGGATCCAGGTCAATAGATTCTAAATGGTTTGCTTGGTGACTTCTCTGGCCTGTTACTCGGATTCCTTAATCGGTTGGTATGAAAACTCTGAAATGAAATCGGCAATAGCCTGCCCTTTAATGGTTGCTTTCAGTCTGTATTGTAGATCGAACTGACTTAATTCCATCGCCCACTTGAGCAACTTGCTTGAAGCCTCTAGTTTCTGGAGGACTTGCTTGAGTAGGTAATTAGTCAATACATAGATTGTGCGGGCGTGGAAATAAGGTCGCAACTTATTGGAGGCGATCCGTAGGGCATAAGCTAATCACTCCATTTCTGGATACCATATTTTGGCGTCCAGTAGATGTCTACTCGCATAATATACCATCCATTGGACGCTGTCTTTTTCCTGAAGTAGAGCTGCACTGATTGCATGCTGAGAGACGGACAAATACAAAAGAAGAATTTCCTGAGGGAGAGGCTTGGACAAAAGAGGTGGCTTTCCGAAGTGCTCTTTAATGCTCTGGAAAGCTTGTTCGCATTCGGGAGTCCATTCAAACTTCTTATTGGCCTTGAGTATATTGAAAAATGGCAAGCAACGATCTGTTGCCCTTGATATGAAGCGACTGAGAGCCGCTATTCGCCCATTGAGACTTTGAACCTGTTTTCAGTTGGTCGGGCTTCTCATATCAAGGAGAGCTTGGATCTTTTCGGGGTTGATTTCTATTCCCCTCTGGTTAACCATATACCCAAAGAATTTTCTCGAGGATACTCTAAACGAACACTTGAGAGGGTTGGCTACATTCTGTATCTCCGGAGTATACCGAACATCTCAACGAGATGCGCTATGTGATCTGAAGGGACATGCGATTTGACCAGCATGTCATCAACATAGACTTCCATTGATTTTTCGATCTGCTTGGAAAACATTCGGTTAACCAATCGTTGGTAAGTCGCTCTAGTGTTCTTTAGGCCGAAGGGCATAACCTTATAGCAGTACAGCCCCCGATCCGTAACAAATGAGGTATGCTCTTTATCTGATGCTTACATCGGGATCTGATTATATCCCGAGTAGGCATCCATAAAACTCAGCAACTTGTACCCGAAAGTGGCATCAATGAGCTGGTCAATTCTTTGCAAGGGAAAATTGTCATTCGGATAGGCTTTGTTGAGGTTGATGAAGTCAACGCAGGTCCGCCATTTGTCGTTAGGCTTCTTTACCAAGACTAGGTTGGCAACCCAGCTCGGGTAGAGTGCCTCTCGGATGGATCCGTTTAAGAGGAGATTATCTACCTCAACTTTCAAGATAGCATACCGCTCGAGATCCATTGCTCTTTTTGATATGTTTACGAGTCCTAAAACACTTGTAAACATGAGTGGACAAGGAATTACAAGTCCTAAAACACTTGCTAATTTGGTTGAATCAAAGAGTTTCATTCCAAGTCCTAAAACACTTGGATGGTGGAGTGTGGAAAGCATTGGAGGAGATTCGGCCCAAGCAAGTTCCGGGGAGAGAGAGCCAAGCACTTCAGCCCAAACCATCCCAAGTCCAAGCCCAACAAAGGAAGCTCAAGTCCACCAAGAGAGAAGCCCAGTGTTGAAGTGAGCCTATTCGGCCCAATTCTCATTCCAAAGGGGAAAGTCCACTTGAACCCTTATTGGATCCAATTGCAAGATCTTCAAGGCAATCTCTTACACCCTTATTAGTAGACTTGATTAGGATCATTGATCAAGTTTTGGGCTAATAAAGTGAGTTTTTTCAACTAATGGAGTGGTTAAAGACATGAACCCTAGAATTAGGGAATCATGTCCCTTTTTGCATTAAATGGGTATGGCCTAATTTTGAATGGAAGGCTTGTAATTTTTGTGTAATATTTATTTATTTTCATTTTCTTGTATTGTAATTGTTGATTACATTTTAACCTTGTAATTGCCTATATAAGGCAACTATTCTCCTTGTAAGAGTGGTTCGAAATATCAAAACTTGGTTAACCATTGAGAGAACTTTGTGTTCTTATTGAGATTTCTTTATCCAAGTCTTGGCAAGGAGATTTGGTGGTGAATCGATTCAAGTTGGTGGAGAATTCCTTTATGTTGAAGTGTCATTCTTGCCTTAACCTAAAATTGCAAGTAAGTGTGACATTTGCTTCCATTTGTGTTTGGCCGAATTTGAGCTTGAGTTTAGGGCTTTTTTTTTGCGTTGTTTGTTGTTGCAAATTGGTTGGATTTGGATCATTTGGTATCAGAGCTTAGGTTGTGAATTGGAGTAGGATTGATTGAATGAAGTTGGCCGGATTTGGAGTCTACATTGCCGGATTTGGAGTTCTTTGGCCTAAGTGTTTTCAAAATTTTTCTTGTTACAAGTGATTGAACAATTTTCTCTCTCATCAAACAGTATTCCCCAACCAAATCCCTTACACCTTGTTCCCTTCTAACCAAACCCATTGCCACCTCACCCAAACCCAACCAATTCCCTCCAAGTCAACTAACCCTTCCTTCACAACCAAACCAACCCTTAACCAAACCTTAAACCCTTAACCCAAACCCTAACCCTAAACACAAACCCTAAACCCTAAACACAATTAACTAACCTAATCTCATCTCCATAAACACCATTCCTTAGCCTAATCACAAAAACACTATTCATAGAACACTATTCACAGAATACTTACACTAACCAAAATCACCAAAACTCATACACTTGACCTTTCCCTCCCATTTTCCATTTTTCTTTAACATTCAAAAAGTTACTGTTCATCCAGAGTTACTGTTCACAGTAGCTAAACTTTCAAAATTCATAGCAAACAAGTCCCCTTCTCCCCAATTCCACCCAACACCATGGAAAGTGCCAACAAAAAAATTCAAGAAGAACTTGATGAAGTAAAGAGAAATATGTCAGCATGATGGAATTGATGGTTAACATGTCTAAGGACATTGCCACCTTTCACAACCCAAACCCACCTTTGAGGAAACCCCACAACCACCCTCACGGGATGGTCGCCCACACTACCACTTGGACGATTGTAAGAGGCTTCAATCTTTGCCAGAGCTTCCATCCAATATCAGATTTGTTAATGTGGATGGTTGTACTGCATTAGAAAGATTATCAAATGTTTTAGGATTATGTAATTTGGAGTTGTCAACAATTTCATGCCTGAACTGCTTGAAATTAACCCGCTGCAATAGTAAGCCATTTTATGCTGAACGAACCCTTGATAAGGTTAGTCTTTTTTCTTTATATCTGTTAGTCTATTAGACATTATTTGACAGTATTGCATCATTTATTAGTATTTGTTCTTTTTGGGTACAGGCAGTGTCAAATAAGAGAGATATTTGACGTCAATAAGAGGCAAAGCAGTTCCAGAACATGGATGTGTTTGTTTGGTTGTTCCTGAAAGTAAAATTCCAGAGTGGTTCAATCATCAGAGTGAGGGTTGTTCAATTACAGTAGAAAGGCCTCCATATATTTATAACAAGGGTAAGTTTGTAGATATGTTATGTGTTCTGTTTTTGCTATCCCTAAGACATCCGCCTCTAAGCAATAGTCAGTATCACTGGGACATTTGATCTCATGTACTATAATGTTGATTTCTATTTTGGTCCCGATCCCTGTATTCGCTTTAAAAAGGAGTTCGCCGAAGTTGTGTCACACCATCTTTGGATACTATATTTTCCTCGTCACCATCAAAAACTCAAAAAATCTAATCGTTCGAAACATGATCGTGTGGGTTTTGGATTTAATACAAGCGGGATTGGAGATGAAAAGGTGTGGGTTCTGTCCAATATACGAAATGATGTCAAAGAGTTTTAGAAAATAACGAGCTCCAATCATGATTTTGGAATTTGAATGATCTTATTAGATGATCTACTAAACGTCATGCTAGTATGATGGAGCTAATTTTGTGTGGGAATTAATTGCTTTGTATAGGCTTTCATGTGTGTACATTTCCTTGTAGGAAAGTTGATAATGTTGATGTCGGACATTATTATTTGAAATAGTAAGAATACTGGTACAGCAGAGAGCAAGAGTGAATGAAAGGGAATTAAAACTTAATGTATTATTCTCTTTCAACTAGGGGTGAGCACAGGTAGTGGGTAGAACCGGAACCTGGGATAAGAACCGAAACCGGAACCAAAACCGAAACTTACCCGGAACCGGCACTATGTGGGTGGTTCCGGTTCCAATTTTTTGAAACCGATACTGTGCGGTTCCAGTTCCGGTTCTTGTGTGTGGGGAACCAAAACTGGAACCGGAACCTGTAAAAAGGGTACCCTGTTTGGAACCTATAGGGGGTACCCGGTTTGGAACCGATTTTTGGAACCTATTTGAAACCTGTTTTAGACCTGTTTGGAACCTGTTTTGGAACCTGTTTTAGAACCTATTTGGAACCTGTTTTGGAACCTGGACTGCAATTAAATATTTGTTAATGTGAATAATGGGGGTTTCTATTATTTTACATATAAAAAAATTTAAAATAGAAAAAGTTAAATTTTCAAAATAACCTAATTAAATAATATACTAATACAATTATATTTATTACATATAAATTACACCATATTAAAACTTTATATATTAATACATTAATATTAAAGTTTTGATTAATTAGGTAAATAATTGGAATTATGATCCAATTAAAAGTGTTTATATTTTTAATGTTATTAAAAGAATTATTTTTGAATAAAATAGTATATTTGATTGAATAATAATACATTTGGTTATTTATTAATTATCAAGTTCTAAGTATATCTATAATAAATTAGTAATTAATTAATTATATATGATAAATTGATAAACATTAATAAATTTAATTACTAGTTAATATCATACTTAATCAATTTAATATTACATTATAGTTAAATGATTACTTAATAATTATAATTTTATAACATTTAATTGATTTATAGTATAATTAATTACAACATTACATTAATTGATTACTACTTAATTAATTGACTTATAAGTTATACCATTTAGTATATTACTTAATTAAATAAAGAAATTTAATTAATTATAGTATTATATTATAGATTTATAGTATAATTACTTAATCAATTATAACATTTCATTATAAACATAGTACAACCTTAATTAAATGATTAAAATTTTAATTAATTATAATATTATATTAAAGATTTATAGTACGATTACTTAATAGTTAATTCACTATAACATTACATTATAGATAATTACATAGTTAATTATAACATTACATTATTAAATGATTACTTAATGATTATGACATTATATTATAAATATTAGTAATTACTATTTACTACATAAACATTAGCATAATACTTAATTAAATGATTAGAAATTTAATTAATTACAACATTATATTATAAATTTATAGTACGATATTATTGTAACATTACATTATAATTAAATGATTACTTAATTAATTAATATTCTATTATAAACAAATTAATTATAATATTTTATTAAAGACTTATAGTATGATTACTTTATTCATTGTAACATTTTAATATTTCATTATAGTATGATTAGTTAATTACATAATTAATTATAATATTACATAATTAGATGATTATTTAATTGATTATGACATTATATTATAAACATTAATTAAAACAAATGATTACTTAATTAAATGATTAGAAATTTAATTAATTAAATATTACATTATAGTTAATAATTACTTAATTAAATTATAATATTATTACATTACATTATATTATGATCACTTTTAATTATAGTATTACTAGTTAAATGGTTAATTAATTAGTTATAAAGTAATTTACTACATTATTATTTGTTACATTACATAATTAAATGATAAAAATTTAATTAATTGTAACATAACATTAATATCTATAATCTGATTACTTAATTCACTATAACATTACATTATAGTGTGATCACATAATTAATTATAATAGTACATAATTAAATAATTACTTAATTGATATAGTTATGATATTATGTTTTAAACATTAGTAATTTTAATTTACTACTAAACATCAGCACAATACTTAATTAAATGATTAGAAATTTATTAATTAAATATTACCTTATAAACATTTCATTATAAACATAATTAAGCATTATATTATAGTTAAATAATTACTCAATTAAATTATAACATTATTATATTACATTATATTATGATTACCTACTTAATTATAGCATTACATAGTCAAATGATTACATAATTAGTTATAAATTTATAACATTACATTATAAATATTAGTAATTTACTATATCATTATATTGATAATTAAACGATTAAAAATTTAATTAATTATAACATTACCTATATATTTATAATATGATTACTTAATCAATTATAACATTTTATTATAAACATTAGTATATTAATAAATAATTAGAAATTTAATTAATTATATATTAAATTATAGCTTTATAGTATAATTACTTAATTCATTATACAATTACATTATATTATTTAGTATGATCATATAATTAATATAACATTACATAATTAAATTATTACTTAATTGATTATGACATTATATTATAACATTAGTAATTTACTAATTTACACATACTTAGTTAAGTGATTAGAATTTTATTCATTATACATTACATTATAAACTATGGTATGGTTACTTAATTAATTATAACATTATATTATAAACAATATTACAAACTTAATTAAATGATAAATTAATTAATTAAATATACATTATAATTAAATAATATATTACTTAATTAATTATAACATTACAATTTACATTATAGTATGATCACTAATTAATATAACATTCACAATTAAATGATTACTTATTTATTTAATTAATTATGACATTATATTATAACATTAAACATAAGTATTAATTAAATTATTAGAAATTTAATTGATATAACATTACATTTAAATAATTACTTAAATAATTATAAGTATTTATAATATACATTATAGTATGATCACTTAATAATTATAACATTGCATATAATTTAATAATTACTTAATTAATTACCACATTATTATTACATTATAAACATTACTAATTTATAATATTAAATTTACTAAATTATAATTAGTAATATAAATACCCAATTGGCCAATTATAACATTAAATTAATCAATTTATAAACATTAATAATTTATTAATTATCAATTTATAAACATTAATAATTTATTAATTTATCAAATAGACCCCTGCCAAATTAACAACTATTGTAAACTAATGTAATGGGGTCTATTAATTTATCAAATAGACCCCTGGCAAATTACTAATAGACCAGTGACAATGTTAGAAATTAGTATAAAAATGGGTATCATGTAATTTACATTTACAATCAAAGCAAAATACCCAATTCGATTAGGGTATCTCAATTGACAAATTCTTCCTTCTCCTTCTCTCTGCGACTCTGCTGTTCTTCTCCGTGTTGGCTACTTTCTGGTTCTTCTCCATTCTCAAATTGAATGATTTTGGTGAAGTTATTTGATGTGAATTGGGATGAATAATTGTTTGTGTTTTGGTTTTGATTGACGAATTTTATGTGAATTGTGATGAATTGATTGAATTTAGGTGTTGCTTAGAGATTATATATTATGAGTTACATTGGACACAAATGAATGAATAATCAAAATTTTTTAGGGGTGTATTTGTAAACTTTTAAGGTATTTTTGTCATTTTTTAAACTAATAGGGGGTAATTGATTTTTTACAGGGTACCCGGGAAAGGAACCGGAACCTGCATTTTAGGTTCCGGTTCCTTGAATTGAAGAACCTGTACTGTGCGGTTCAGATTCCGGTTCCCTTTTTTGGGAACCTGCACTGTGCGGTTCCGGTTCCAATTCCCTCAGAAAATACAGGGTACCCGGAACTGCTCACCCCTACTTTCAACAATGGGATTAAATAGTTACAAGATACAGGCTTGTTCCTAAAGTTTAGGAACTAGAATGACTAATTACAGGAAGGAAAGATTATAGGAATCATGTACAACTAAGAAATATACAAAAGAGGAAATAAAATATACAAGAGGAGAGAATGTAAGAGACTGATAGAAATGATTTTGTAACACTCCCCCTCAAGTTGGTGCATAGATGTCACACATGCCTAACTTGTCAAGACACCGACTAAATGCTTGACTAGATACTGCCTTAGTTAGCACATATGCAAGTTGATCTTCAGACCGAACATGAGACACCTAAATGATTTTTGCTTCCAGTTTTTCCTTGATGAAATGTCTATCAACTTCAACGTGCTTAATTCGATCATGTTGAACTGGATTATGAGCAATATCGCACGCTGCTCATAGGACCGACCTGCCGAATATGTAAATCTTGCATTAAATTCCTGATCCATAATAATTCACATATTCCTTTAGCCATCCCTCTGTATTCAGCCTTAGCGCTAGATCTGGCTACAACCTCTTGCTTCTTACTCTGCCAAGTAACTAGATTTCCACCCACAAATGTGAAATAACCAGATGTAGAACTTCTATCATCAACTGATCCAGCCCAACCAACATCGGTATACCTTTTAATATCCAAGCTACTCCCTTTTGTAAACATAATACCCTTTCCAGGAGATGACTTTAAGTATCGCAAAATGCGAATAACAGCATTCATATGGTCTTCTTTTGGGGAATGCATGAATTGACTGACAACACTTAATGCATAAGCCAAACCTAGTCGAGTATGTCCAAGATATATTAGTCTGCCTACTAATCTCTGATAACGTTCTTTGTTAGCAGGGATTTGATTCGAATCCATACTTAGTTTCAAATTTTCCTCCATAGGAGTACTAACTGGACTGCAAGCAAACATTCCTGTTTCATCTAATAAATCTAAGGCATATTTCCGCTGAGATAAGAAAATACCTTTCTTCGACCTTGACACCTCAATTCCTAGGAAGCACTTCAATGGACCCAGATCTTTCATTTTAAATTCTTGAGCGAGATGTCTTTGTAACGCAGCCTTCTCTTCTGGATCATTTCCTGTCACTATCATGTCATCAACATACACAATAAGAGCAGTGATTTTCTCTTTATTATGTTTCAACAACAGAATATGATCCGAGTTACTTTGTTGATATCCAAAAACCTTCATAGAGCTAGTAAATCTGTCAAACCAGGCTCAAGGAGATTGCTTTAAACCATACAAAGACTTTCTCAATTTGCAAACCTCTTNCATTTTTCTTTAACATTCAAAAAGTTACTGTTCATCCAGAGTTACTGTTCACAGTAGCTAAACTTTCAAAATTCTCATAGCAAACAAGTCCCCTTCCTCCCCAATTCCACCCCCAACACCATGGGAAAGTGCCAACAAAAAAATTCAAGAAGAACTTGATGAAGTAAAAAGAAATATGTCAAGCATGATGGAATTGATGGTTAACATGTCTAAGGACATTGCCAACCTTTCACAACCCAAACCCACCTTTGAGGAAACCCCACAACCACCCTCACGGGATGGTCGCCCACACTACCACTTGGACGATTGTAAGAGGCTTCAATCTTTGCCAGAGCTTCCATCCAATATCAGATTTGTTAATGTGGATGGTTGTACTGCATTAGAAAGATTATCAAATGTTTTAGGATTATGTAATTTGGAGTTGTCAACAATTTCATGCCTGAACTGCTTGAAATTAACCCGCTGCAATAGTAAGCCATTTTCAATGCTGAACGAACACCTTGATAAGGTTAGTCTTTTTCTCTTTATATCTGTTAGTCTATTAGACATTATTTGACAGTATTGCATCATTTATTAGTATTTGTTCTTTTTGGGTACAGGCAGTGTCAAAACTAAGAGAGATATTTGACGTCAATAAGAGGCAAAGGCAGTTCCAGAACATGGATGTGTTTAGTTTGGTTGTTCCTGAAAGTAAAATTCCAGAGTGGTTCAATCATCAGAGTGAGGGTTGTTCAATTACAGTAGAAAGGCCTCCATATATTTATAACAAGGGTAAGTTTGTCGGATATGTTGTGTGTTCTGTTTTTGCTCTCCCTAAGCATCCGCCTCTAAGCAATAGTCAGTATCACTGGGGACATTTGATCTCATGTACTGTAAATGTTGATTTCTATTTTGGTCCCGATCCCTGTATTCGCTTTAAAAAGGAGTTCGCCGAAGTTGTGTCACACCATCTTTGGATACTATATTTTCCTCGTCACCATCAAAAACTCAAAAAATCTAATCGTTCGAAACATGATCGTGTGGGTTTTGGATTTAATACAAGCCCGGGATTGGAGATGAAAAGGTGTGGGTTCTGTCCAATATACGAGAATGATGTCAAAGAGTTTTACAAAATAACGAGCTCCAATCATGATTTTGGAATTTGAATGATCTTATTAGATGATCTACTAAACGTCATGCTAGTATGATGGAGCTAATTTTGTGTGGGAATTAATTGCTTTGTATAGGCTTTCATGTTGTGTACATTTCCTTGTAGGGAAAGTTGATAATGTTGATGTCGGACATTATTATTTGAAATAGTAAAGAATACTGGTACAGCAGAGAGCAAGAGTTGAATGAAAGGGAATTAAAACTTAATGTATTATTCTCTTTCAACTAGGGGTGAGCACGGGTAACGGGTAGAACAGGAACCTGGGATAAGAACCAAAACTGGAACCAAAACCGAAACTTACCCGGAATCGGCACTGTGTGGGTAGGTTCCGGTTCCAATTTTTTGAAACCAACACTGTGCAGTTCCGGTTCTGGTTTTTGTGTGTGAAGGAATTGGAACTGGAACTGGAACCGGAACCTGTAAAAAGGGTACCCTGTTTGGAACCTATAGAGGGTACTCGGTTTGGAACCGATTTTTGGAACCTGTTTGGAACTTGTTTTGGAACCTGTTTTGGAACCTATTTGGAACCTGTTTTGGAACCTGTTTTGGAACCTATTTTGGAACCTGTTTTGGAACCTGGACTGCAATGAAATATTTGTTAAATGTGAATAATGGGGGGTTTCTATTATTTTACATATAAAAAAATTTAAAATAGAAAAAGTTAAATTTTTAAAATAACCTAATTAAATAAATATACTAATACAATTATATTTATTACATATAAATTACACCATATTAAAAACTTTAATATATTATAATACATTAATATTAAAGTTTTGATTAATTAAGTAAATAATTGGAATTATGATCCAATTAAAAGTGTTTTATATTTTTAATGTTATTAAAAGAATTATTTTTGAATAAAATAGTATATTTGATTGAATAATAATACATTTAGTTATTTATTTCAATTATCAAGTTCTAAGTATATCTATAATAAATTAGTAATTAAATTAATTATATATGATAAATTGATAAACATTAATAAATTTAATTACTAGTTAAATATCATACTTAATCAATTTAATATTACATTATAGTTAAATGATTACTTAATTAATTATAATTTTATAACATTTAATTGATTTATAGTATAATTAATTACAACATTACATTAATTGATTACTACTTAATAATGACTTATAAGTTATACATTTAGTATATTACTTAATTAAATAAAGAAATTTAATTAATTATAGTATTATATTATAGATTTATAGTATAATTACTTAATCAATATAACATTTCATTATAAACATAGTACAACCTTAATTAAATGATTAAAATTTTAATTAATTATAATATTATATTAAAGATTTATAGTACGATTACTTAATAGTTAATTCACTATAACATTACATTATAGATAATTACATAGTTAATTATAACATTACATTATTAAATGATTACTTAATGATTATGACATATATTATAAATATTAGTAATTACTAATTTACTACATAAACATTAGCATAATACTTAATTAAATGATTAGAAATTTAATTAATTACAACATTTATTATAAATTATAGTACGATATTATTGTAACATTACATTATAATTAAATGATTACTTAATTAATTTAATATTCTATTATAAACAAATTAATTATAATATTTATTAAAGACTTATAGTATGATTACTTTATTCATTGTAACATTTTAATATTTCATTATAGTAGATTGTTAATTACATAATTAATTATAATATTACATAATTAGATGATTATTTAATTGATTATGACATTATATTATAAACATTAATTAAAACAAATGATTACTTAATTAAATGATTAGAAATTTAATAATTAAATATACATTATAGTTAATAATTACTTAATTAATTATAATATTATTACATTACATTATATTATGATCACTTATTAATTATAGTATTACTAGTTAAATGGTTAATTAATTAGTTATAAAGTAATTTACTACATTATTATTGTTACATTATAATTAAATGATTAAAAATTAATTAATTGTAACATAACATTAATATCTATAATCTGATTACTTAATTCACTATAACATTACATTATAGTGTGATCACATAATTAATTATAATAGTACATAATTAAAAATACTTAATTGATTATAAGTTATGATATTATGTTTTAAACATTAGTAATTTTAATTTACTACTAAACATCAGCACAATACTTAATTAAATGATTAGAAATTTATTAATTAAATATTACCTTATAACATTTCATTATAAACATTAATTAAGCATTATATTATAGTTAATAATTACTCAATTAAATTATAACATTATTATATTACATTATATTATGATTACCTACTTAATTATAGCATTACATAGTCAAATGATTACATAATTAGTTATAAATTTATAACATTACATTATAAATATTAGTAATTACATTCATATATTGATTAATAAACGATTAAAAATTTAATTAATTATAACATTACCTATATATTTATAATATGATTACTTAATCAATTATAACATTTATTATAAACATTAGTATATTAATAAATAATTAGAAATTTATAATTATATATAAATTATAGCTTTATAGTATAATTACTTAATTCATTATACAATTACATTATATTATTATAGTATGATCATATAATTAATATAACATTACATAATTAAATATACTTAATTGATTATGACATTATATTATAACATTAGTAATTTACTAATTTACACCATACTTAGTTAAGTGATTAGAATTTTATTCATTATACATTACATTATAAACTATGGTATGGTTACTTAATTAATTATAACATTATATTATAAACAATATTACAATACTTAATTAAATGATAAAATTAATTAATTATAATATTACATTATTAATTAAATAATATATTATTAATTAATTATAACATTACAATTTACATTATAGTATGATACTAATTAATATAACATTCACAATTAAATGATTACTATTTATTTAATTAATTATGACATTATATTATAACATTAAACATAAGTATTAATTAAATTATTAGAAATTTAATTGATATAACATTACATTTAAATAATTACTTAAATAATTATAAGTATTTATAATATACATTATAGTATGATCACTAATAATTATAACATTGCATATAATTTAATAATTACTTAATTAATTACCACATTATTATTACATTATAAACATTACTAATTTATAATATTAAATTTACTAAATTATAATTAGTAATATAAATACCCAATTGGCCAATTATAACATTAATTAATCATTAAACATTAATAATTTATAATTATCAATTTATACATTAAATTTATTAATTTATCAAATAGACCCCTGCCAAATTAACAACTATTGTAAACTAATGTAATGGGGTCTATTAATTTATCAAATAGACCCCTGGCAAATTACTAATAGACCAGTGCAATGTTAGAAATTAGTATAATAAATGGGTATCATGTAATTTACATTTACAATCAAAGCAAAATACCCAATTCGATTAGGGTATCTCAAATTGACAAATTCTTCCTTCTCCCTTCTCTCTGCGACTCTGCTGTTCTTCTCCGTGTTGGCTACTTTCTGGTTCTTCTCCATTCTCAAATTGAATGATTTTGGTGAAGTTATTTGATGTGAATTGATGAATAATTGTTTGTGTTTTGGTTTTGATTGACGAATTTTATGTGAATTGTGATGAATTGATTGAATTAGGTGTTGCTTAGAGATTTATATTATGAGTTACATTGGACACAAATGAAGAATAATCAAAATTTTTTAGGGGTGTATTTGTAAACTTTTAAGGTATTTTTGTCATTTTTTAAACTAATAGGGGTAATTGATTTTTTACAGGGTACCCGGAAAGGAACCGGAACCTGCATTTTAGGTTCCGGTTCTTGAATTGAAGAACCTGACTGTGCGGTTCAGATTCCGGTTCCCTTTTTGGGAACCTGCACTGTCGGTTCCGGTTCCATTCCCAGAAAATACGGGTACCCGGAACTGCTCACCCTACTTTCAACAATGGGATTAATAGTTACAAGATACAGGCTGTTCCTAAAGTTTAGGAACTAGAATGACTAATTACAGGAAGGAAGATTATAGGAATCATGTACAACTAAGAAATAACAAAAGAGGAAATAAAATATACAAGAGGAGAGAATGTAAAGACTGATAGAAATGATTTGTAACACTCCCCCTCAGTTGGTGCATAGATGTCAACATGCCTAACTTGTCAAGACACCGACTAAATGCTTGACTAGATACTGCCTTAGTTAGCACATATGCAAGTTGATCTTCAGACCGAACGAGACACCTAAATGATTTGCTTCCAGTTTTTCCTTGATGAAATGTCTATCAACTTCAACGTGCTTAATTCGATCATGTTGAACTGGATTATGAGGAATATCGCACGTGCTCATTAGGCCGACCGCCGAATATGTAAATCTTGCTTAAATTCCTGATCATAATAATTCACATATTCCTTAGCCATCCTCTGTATTCAGCCTTAGCGTAGATCTGGCTACAACCTCTTGCTTCTTACTCTGCAAGTAACTAGATTTCCACCCACAAATGTGAAATAACCAGATGTAGAACTCTATCATCAAGATCCAGCCCAACCACATCGGTATACCTTTTAATATCCAAGCTACTCCCTTTTGTAAACATAATACCCTTTCCAGAGATGACTTTAAGTATCGCAAAATGCGAATAACAGCATTCATAGGTCTTCTTTTGGGGAATGCATGAATTGACTGACAACACTTAATGCATAAGCCAACCTAGTCGAGTATGTCCAAGATATATAGTCTGCCTACTAATCTCTGATAACGTTCTTTGTTAGCGGGATTTGATTCGAATCCATACTAGTTTCAAATTTTCCTCCATAGAGTACTAACTGGACTGCAAGCAAACATTCCTGTTTCATCTAATAAATCTAAGGCATATTTCCGCTGAGATAAGAAAATACCTTTCTTCGACCTTGACACCTCAATTCCTAGGAAGCACTTCAATGGACCCAGATCTTTCATTTAAATTCTTGAGCGAGATGTCTTTGTAACGCAGCCTTCTCTTCTGGATCATTTCCTGTCACTATCATGTCATCAACATACACATAAGAGCATGATTTTCTCTTTATTATGTTTCAACAAAAGAATATGATCCGAGTTACTTTGTTGATATCCAAAAACCTTCATAGAGCTAGTAAATCTGTCAAACCAGGCTCAAGGAGATTGCTTTAAACCATACAAAGACTTTCTCAATTTGCAAACCTTGACTTCCTTTAATCTGCATTTTACATCCGGGAGGCAATTCCATATACTTCTTCTTGAAGGTCTCCATGCAAAAAGGCATTCTTTACATCAAACTGGTGTAATGGCCAGTCAAGATTTACCGCCAGAGATAACGGACACGAAAAGTATTGATTTTGACAAGGGTGCAAACGTTTCCATATAACAACTCCAAAGTTTGAGTATACCCTTTAGCAATAAGTCTGGCTTTGAACCGTTGTTGATAGTTCCATCAGCTTTGTATTTAATAGTGAAGACCCATCTTCACCCTACTGGTGTCTTCCCTTTGGGTAAATCAACAACTTCCCATGTTGAATTCTTTTGGAGAGATTTCATTTCTTCATTCATCGCTTCTTTCCACCTAGGATCTTTCAAGGCTTCCTGCACACTATTAGGAATAGATACTACAGATAATTGATTCACAAAAGATTCACATTCCTTTGACAACCTATGGTAGGACACAACACTACTCATGGGATATTTAGGTTTAGAGGTAAGAGTAGGTTCATAATTACTTTAGATACACCTCGTGTGACTCGATTTGGTAACACTTTTATATGGGTTTCAGAGTTTACCTGGGGTTCAGAGATGGACTCGGCTTGGGAGACAATTGATTAAATGGTACAGATTGAGGAGAGGAAGCTGTTACTTCTGGTGATGAAGAGACTGGAGGTACTACTTCATTTCATTCTCATTGTCTACAATATGACCTGCCTCATCATTTAAAGTATGACCAACCGCCTCATTTTGACTTTCCCAATTGCCATTACTTGAAAATCCTCCAAGTCATCTAGAGTCTGTAGTTCATCTCTACTCTCCCCTGAAATGGAGACTCAGGGACAAAATAATACATTTTATTTTAATGAAAGGTAACATCAAGTGTAACATACATCTTGCGAGAAGGTGGGTGATAACACCGATAGCCTTTCTGATACAAGTCTAGCCTACAAATACACATTGAATAGCTAAGGTTCCAATTTATTTCTCAAGATTTGTGAAGATGTACAAAGGCTACACATCCGAATACTCTAGGTGGCAGATTTGGCACGGCAAGAGCACTTATTGTAATACTCCGTATTTTTTGGGGTTTTACTTAATTTTATTTATGTGAATCTAGGGGGTAATATGTAAGAATTGAAACTTTAGAGATGTTTTAGTAAGAAATAGGCATGGTGGGTTATTAGGTAGTTTGCAAGAGTATTGTGCGAAATTGGAAGTGTGAAAATCTTTTAACAACTTTATGAAATTGTTTAAGATGAGGGGTCCTTTTATATTGTGTCATGCAAGGGTACATGCATAATTCTCCAGGGGTGAGATCATCATAAAACTTAACTTTATTTAAAGGATTTTGGGGGCAAGATGTAGAATCAAAGACTAAGGGATGCATGCATAATTGGCCAATGCAAGATGGATTAAAGGCAATTTCTTTAGGAGAATTAGCCCACGGTTTGGCACATTGTTTTGCCATGGTTGTGAAATTTTATTAATTTTGAGATGAGGAATGGTGGAGTGGAAAAAAAAGAGATAGCCGAAAAAAAAAAAAAAAAAAAAAAAGAAAAGCCAAAGAGAAGGGAAAGAAGAGTGAAAGAGAGAGAGAGTGAGTGTCAGCTAAGTGAGGAAGGAGGAGAT
The DNA here is from genome assembly GCF_008641045.1 of Pistacia vera. Lineage (NCBI taxonomy): Eukaryota > Viridiplantae > Streptophyta > Magnoliopsida > Sapindales > Anacardiaceae > Pistacia > Pistacia vera. The sequence goes on from NW_022196055.1 coordinate 956,091, forward strand.
CTCACAAGTTTTTCTTCATTGGGTAACATGCATGTGATTTTAGAGTGCATATCATTCCACCATTCATCAGTTTGTGCATTCTTTTTCTCTAAATTCTTGGGTGCTTCGGGTTGTTAGGTGGAGGAGAAAGGCAAGATCTTTGAGGCAGCTGGGCTTTTCGGGTTGAGCTAAATTTTTTGTGTGAGGGATCAACGAAAACTTATTTTCTAAAAGCTTGATTTTTTTGCATGTAATGTGTTGAAGTTATTGTGCGTCTGATGCATAAATCTTGATGTGTGTGATGCATAATTTTGCTTCATGTTCGGTTGGTTTGGAGTTGTGTTGCATGTTCAGTTCGTTTTTTTAGCAAATACTTAATGAAAAGCTGGAATTTTGGTGAAACTTTATACTAATTGAATTGCATGTGTCGGCTGAACAAAAGAGAAGCTTGCATGTTGGTTGATCTTAGCAAAACATGGGTGGAAAAACTGAAAAATTGGGTGTCTTGTTATGCAATAATCTGACTCGTTTTGGGTGATAATTGGGCAGTCCTGGCTTGCATGTCTCGGCTGCTTTTTATTTATTGAATGGTTGCTGGAAGTCTATTTGTAATATATACTTGCATTTGGCTGGACAGTAGGTGGGAATTGTGCTTGGGTTGCGTTTTAATTGAAATGCTTCCTGGGTAATACATTGCATGCACTTAGTTGGAATACCTTTGAAAATTGATTGGTTTGTGTTTAGAAAGTGTAGGAATTTAAGGCAACCTGGGTGGAAGTGTATTCCGTATTGAGTAATATTTTATAGAAACTATGAAATAGTGAGTCTTGGAAGTCAAAGAAAGTACTTCTCATTTATGATTGTATGACATTCCTTGAGATTAATGCTTTCTTTTATATATATACATACTTGGGGTAATGTGCAGCATGTGAATCTTATCAAAAAAAATTTGAGTGTTTTATAGTATGAAAGTGATATCTGCACAAGAGTGGTGTCAGACGTGCCATTGTGATGGGGTGCTTTTTGTCAGTTTTGAAAGTATATTTTAAAAACTGTATTTACCCCCTATTTTCCATGAAATCATATGTTGGCATGATTTATCCTTATATGAATATTATTATTATTATTATTATTATTGCTCTCGGGTTTATTATCATTATAACGTGTATATGAGTTTTGACTTTTAAAAGTGATATTTGCTTCTGATTTGTATCGGTTATATGCTAGATCATGGAGTGGAAGTAATTTTAATCGGGTTAAATTGTCAGTTTTTAAACATGTTTGGAAATTTTCAATTTCACCCTTGGATGTGATTTTTGAATGTTATGTCATATATGCATGATTATTATTATGTTTGACTCCCGATGGAAACCGTAACCGTCCCCCTCTAGACATCAGCTAGTATTTGATATTTATCCTCATGCGCGCATGAGATGGTCCGTCCTACCAAACCATTGGTATATCCTACTAGAAAAAGAGGACGCCTGACGAGCTCAGGCGGGATTACACCAGGCGGTTATTGGTCGGTGTGGGATTTTGGACGCCCAAGGGTAGACGTGGGCGAGATTATATTTGATACCATATCATGACACCCCGAGGTAGACTGGGGTTGAGCATGGTTATCCAATGATGTTCGTACCATCCCGAGGGTAGACTGCAGATGGTGCCACCCCAAGGGTAGACTGTGGGTGGTGTAGCTTCATGTCTGAGTTAGGGACTGGTTCAGTAGTTATGATCTTGGCCCTAAGTGTGGTAGGGTGGTGATAATTGATTTATTTTATATGATAGTGGTGTGTGATTCATGGCATCCGAGAATAATATATATAAATGTTGTTGCCTTATCATGTAAGTGCACTAGTGTTGTGTGGCATACAATTATTCATAGTGTTTTCAAAGTTAAAATTATTTTTGTACAAATTATATTATCCGCTCACTGGGCTTCCCAGCTCACTGTTTTATGTTTCCTCCCCCAGGATTGTAGATCGGGTTCGTGTGGAGCATACTCTACGCTCTAGGTTGGCCTTGACGCATGATGATTTGCATCTTTTACAAACTTTAGTGGACTCTGATACTATTTTCTTTTGAACTGGATTTCAGTTCCTGTTTTTAGAATAATTATTTGTGTATTTCCACTTTCTAAACCTTAAACATGCAAATGCACTACTTTTCACTTTCGTCTATAGACAAATTGTTTATGAATGTTTTTTTTTTAAGAGTATTCACCCTCCTTTCGGGATCTTGAGTCTCCTGGAGCGCCCGGATCCGGTGGGATAGGGATACTCTGGAGGGGCGTGACAGATTGGTATCAGATCCTAGGTTTTGGATTTTGAGTGCATTTGCACAGTAGTGCATACAGTTCTGTATTCTAACAAGTTAAATTGATTTTATAGATATCATCATGCGTAAACAAGGCCGATTGCGACACGATCAATAAGAGCAATAAGTGATCCTCAAGGGCAAGGAGAGGATCAGAATGTGGGTTAGGGTGAGGCCTCTGCGGCCCACAACAGGACCCCATATAGAAGCACACGAAGGGGGTCAGGGGAGGAACAGGAGATGGAGCAAGAGATTCATTCTTCTAGTAGTGAGTCTGGGATAGAGAGAGCCATTGGGAGACTGGCCCGGTTGTTTACTCGTGCCACGGGTGGTCGGGCACAAGAGAATCCGAGGAACAGAATACCATAGAGGGCTAGGAAGTTAGGGCAGAGAAATTTAATGGAGATGGTGATCCTAGGGTAGCGATGAGATGGTTAGAGGGTACTGAGAAAGTATTCAGGGTTATGGCATGTACTGATGAGGAAAGGGTGAGATTTGTTGAATTTCTGTTAATAGGGGGAGCTGATCGTTGGTGGCAGTCTATTCGAGGAAAGTCCACAACCCAACCTGGACTGATTTTAGACAGGAGTTCTTAGATCGTTACCAACTAGGTTTATCGGGAAAACAAAAGAGAGAGATTCTTGATGTTGACTCAGGGAATATGACCGTCGAGGACTATAGAAACAGATTTAGAACTTGCTAGGTTCACTCCGGGTATTGTAGATAGTGAGGAAGATAAATGTAGAAAATTGAGCATGGCCTAGAGAGAGGATCAGAACAGCGGTGGTGGATATGCTCATTCAGATTTTGTTAGATTGGTGGAATCCGCTATGAGGATAGAGCAGAGTCTAGCAGTGGAGAGAGAGAGGAAACACGCAAACAGAAACGTGGTATCGAGATTGGGGATTAGTGTTCGAGGAACCGATGCCGAGACGAGGGGTAGTTTCTCTGGTACATCTAGTAGCCAGGGTTCCGGGAGCAACAAGAGCAAGGACAATTTGGTGGCAAACAATCAATCAGTGGAAATTCTGGTGGAAACCAGCGACAGTTGTGTAACCAGTGGCCGATCTCATGCGGGGCAATGTTGGGGAGTGACCCCAGTTTTGTTATCATTGTGGACAACCTGGGTTTTAAAAGGGAGTGCCCTAGTTTATCTCAGAGTGGGAGTGTATCGCAGAGGACCATCCAACAGCGCTTTCAGGGAGAGGGTAGTCGTGTTCAGGGACAGCAGAGGTCCCAACCTATAGGAAGGTCCACTACAGGCAGCAGGGGAGTCTAGTACTGATCGGGTAGCAGAGGTAGACAGAAGATCTGGACAACCTTATACTCAGGCTCGAGTTTTTGCCATGACCCAGCAAGAGGCCCAGGCTACCCCGAGGTGGTGACTGGTATGTTATTTATCTTTAGCCATGAAGCTCGTGTTTGATTGACCCTGGTTCCACTCATTCTTTCATATCATATGCATTTGTGGAATATTCAGATCGTGTTTTAGAACCCTTGGAGTTAAAATTAGTTGTGGCTACCCCCGTTGGCGAGACCTTATTAGCAGAGTATGGGTTTAATGGTTGTGGAGTAATGGTTGATGGGTATGTATTGGAGGCAGACCTGATTCTGTTGAACAACATGATTTTGATGTGATTTTAGGCATGGACTGGTTAGCATCCATAGGGCTACAATGGATTGTTTTCGAAAGGAGATCACTTTAGAAAGCCCGATATACCAGAGTTAGTGTTTTGCGGGAACGACGAGTACTTCCCTCTTGTTTGATTTCAGCCATGACTGCTAGGAAATATCTCCGGCAGGGATGTCAGGCGTACTTGGCACATATAATGGATACGCAGGCAGATAGATGTAGATTGGAAGATATTCGCGTGGTTAAGGACTTCCCAGGACTACCTCCGGAAAGGAGATCAATTTTACTATTGAGTGTGCCTGGTGCGGTTCCAGTTTCTAAGGCCCCATATAGGATGGCACCCCTAGATAGAGTGAGAATTGAAGATTCACTGCAAGAACTGGTGGACAAGGGTTTTATCCGACCGAGTGTGTCTCTGTGGGGAGCGTCGTGTTGTTTGTGAAAAAGAAGGGGGACTTTGAGATTATGTATTGACTAAAGGCAGTTGAATAAGATGACAGGTGCCAACAAATATCACTGCCACGTATTGATGATTTATTTGACCAGTTGCAAGGTTCCAAGGTTTTCTCTAAGATAGATCTAAGTCAGGGTATCATCAACTGAGGATCAAGGAGTCTGATATCCCTAGGACAGCTTTTCGAACCCGTTATGGCATTATAAATTTTTGGTGATGCCGTTTGGTTTGACAAATGCCCGCAGTTTTCATGGATCTGATGAATAGGTGTTCCGTCCTTTTCTAGAACATTTTGTGGTAGTGTTTATGATGATATATTGGTTTATTCCCGGAGTGGAAAGCGAGCATGCAGAACACCTCAGGATGGTTTTACAAACACTCCGTGATCAACGATATATGCCAAGTTTAGTAAGTGTCAATTCTGGCTACGAGAGGTCACATTCTGGGGCATGTTATTTCAGCTGAGGGGTTTATGTAGACCACAGAAAGTGGAAGCACTGTTTGAATTGGGAGAGACCTACCAGTGTTACAGAGATTAGGAGTTTTCTAGGATGGCAGGGTACTATAGGAGGTTTGTGGAAGGGTTTTCCAAGATTGCCACCCCGTTGACTAGGTAACTCGGAAGTTTAATTGGTCCCATGAATGTGAGCAGAGTTTTCAAGAATTAAAGCGGAGATTAACAACGGTCCTATCCTCACTTGCCCTCAGGAGTGGAGGGATTTGAAATTTATAGTGATGCATCTAAACAAGGGTTAGGAGCGTGCTAATGGAATGGGAGGGTAATCGCTATGCTTTTAGGCAGTTAAAGAAGCACGAGCAGAATTAGCCAGTTACGATTTAGAGTTGGCAGCAGTGGTTTTTGCCTTAAGATTTGGAGGCATTATTTGTATGGAGTAACCTGTCGGATCTATACTGATCACAAGAGTCTGAAATACTTGTTCAATCAGAGGGAGTTAATATGCGACAACGCCGATGGATTGAGTTGATTAAGGATTATGATTGTGTAATGACTACCACCCCGGAAAAGCTAAGTGGTAGCTGATTGCCCTCAGTAGGAAGTCCCAAGGTATGATAGCTCACCTAGGAGTAAACCGTTATGAATTTCTACAAGAGTTGAGGACTTTGGGAGTTGATCTATTTCTAGGCGAATCTGGTGGTTATTGGCCAATTTTCAGGTGAGGCCGAATATAGTTGATAAGATACGGGGGATGCAAGAATTAGACCCTCAATTGGAAAAGTTAAATCTGAAGTTAGTAATAGGTCAGGACACACTTTTGGATAGGAAGCGATGGGACCTTGATGTTGGGAAATAGGATGGGTACCAAACAAAAGGAGTAAAGCGAAATATTAGAGGAAGCTCATTCCTCAGCATATGCTCTGCACCAGGGAGTACAAGATGTATCGAACTCTCCGAGAGCATTTTGGTGGTCGGTATGAAGAGAGAATAGCAGAGTTTGTTTCCAGATGTTTGATATGTAGCAAGTTAAGGCCGAACATAAAGACCAGCAGGACCTGCAACCCCTTCCTATTCCTGAGTGGAAGTGGGAACAATATACTATGGATTTGTGATAGGCTCCCTCGCACCAGAAATGGCCACGACAGCATTTGGGTAATAGTGGATCGATTGACAAAGTCCGCTCATTTTGCCAATAAAAATGACGTATTCTCTGGACAGATTAGCGAGTCTTTTGTGTTGAAATAATTAGACTTCATGGTGCCCCAGTATCTATAGTATCGACAGACGAATCCAAGGTTTACATCCCGATTTTGGCCTGCTTACAAAATGCTTTGGAACAAATTAAGTTTTAGTACGGCCTTCCATCCTCAACTGACGGACAATCTGAGAGGACTATTCAGACATTAGAAGATATGTTAAGGGCCGTGGTGATGCAGTTTAAAGAGTTGGGATTCGTTTTTACCCTTGGCAGAGTTTGCTTATAATAATAGTTACCAAGCCAGCATTGGAATGCCGCCATATGAGGCTCTATTGGCAGGAAGTAAGAACTCGATAGCTGGAGCGAGGCAGGTGAAAGGAAATTAGCAGGGCAGAGAAATAGTCCAAACACAACAATTCAATCAATTTATCAAGGAAAAGTTAAAGGCAGCCCAGGATCGACAGAAAAGCTATGCTGATAAGCGTAGGAGAGATTTGGAATTTCAAGTTAGGGACATGGTATTTTTACGAGTTTCACCATGGAAGGGTTCCTTAAGATTCGGGAAACGGGGGCAAGTTAAGTCGAGGTACATTGGTCCATATGAGATTCTGGAGAGGATTGGAGCTGTAGCATATCGGTTGGCGTTGCCACCGGAGTTATCCAGGATCCATGATGATTCCATGTCTCCATGCTTCGCAAATATATACCTGATCATCCCATGTGTTACAGCAACAACCGATCCAAGTTAGGGGTGATTGATTATGGGAGACGTCCAGAGGGGATTATAGATTGGAAGCGGCAAGAGTTGCGCACCAGGACCATCCTTGGGTAAAGGTTAAATGGAGTAATCATTCAGAAGGGAAGCAAATTAGGAGCGCGAAGAAGATATGTGGCACAATATCCCGAGTTTTTTTAACCAGGTGCGGTAAAAAAAAAAAAAACAAATTTCGAGGACGAAATTTCCTAAGGAGGGAAGAATTGTATACCCGTTATTTCTTGTGGTTTTACTTAATTTTATTTGTGAATCTAGGGGTAATATGTAAGAATTGAAACTTTTAGAGATGTTTTAGTAAGAAATAAGCGATGGTGGGTTATTAGGTAGTTTTGCAAGAGTACTTGTGCGAAATTGGAAGTGTGAAAATCTTTTAACAACTTTATGAAATTGTTTAAGATGAGGGGTCCTTTTATATTGTGTCATGCAAGGGTACATGATAATTCTCCAGGGGTGGAGATCATCATAAAACTTAACTTTATTTAAAGGATTTGGGTGCAAGATGTAAGAATCAAAGACTAAGGATGCATGCATAATGGCCAAGCAAGATGGATTAAAGGCAATTTTTTAGGAGAATAGCCCACGGTTTTGGCACATGTTTTTGCCATGGTTGTGAAATTTTATTAATTTGAGATGAGGAATGGGGAGTGGAAAAAAAAGAGATAGCCGAAAAAAAAAAAAAAAAAAAAAAAAGAAAGCCAAAGAGAAGGGAAAGAAGAGTGAAAGAGAGAGAGAGTGAGTGTCGGCTAAGTGAGGAAGGAGAGATCTCACAAGTTTTTCTTCATTGGGTAAACATGCATGTGATTTAGAGTGCAAATCATTCCACCATTCATACCGTTTGTGCATTCTTTCTTTTCTCTAAATTCTTGGGTGCTTTGGGTTGTTAGGTGGAGGAGAAAGGCAAGATCTTTGAGGCAGATGGGCTTTTCGTGTTGAGCTAAATTTTTTGTGTGAGTGGACAACGAAAAATTATTTTCTAAAAGCTTGATTCTTATTGCTGTAATGTGTGAAGTTATTGTGCTGTCTGGATGCATAAATCTTGATGTGTGTGATGCATAATTTTGCTTCTTGTTCGGTGGTTTGGAGTTTATGTGTTGCATGTTCAGTTCGTTTTTTTTAGCTAAATACTTAATGAAAAGCTGGAATTTTGGTGAAACTTTATACTAATTTGAATGCATGTGTCGGTCTGAACAAAAGAGAAGCTTGCCTGTTGGTTGATCTTAGCCAAAAACATGGGTGGAAAACTAGGAAAAATTGGGTGTCTTGTTATGCAATAATCTGACTCGTTTTTGGGTGATAAGGGCAGTCCAGGCTTGCATTGCTCGGCTGTCTTTTTATTTATTGAATGGTTGCTGGAAGTCTATTTGTAAATATATACTGCATTGGCTGGACAGTAGGTGGGAATTGGCTTGGGTTGCGTTTTAATTGAAAGCTTCGGTATACATTGCATGCACTTAGTTGGAATACCTTTGGAAAATTGATTGGTTTGTGTTTAGAAAGTGTAGGAATTAAGGCAACCTGGGTGGAAGTGTATTCCGTATTGAGTAATATTTATAGAAACATATGAAATAGTGAGTCTTGGAAGTCAAAGAAAGTACTTCTCATTTATGATTGATGACATTCCTGAGATTAATGCTTTCTTTTATATATATACATACTTGGGGTAATGTGCAGCATGTGAATCTTATCAAAAAAAATTTGAGTGTTTATAGTATGAAAAGTATACTGCACAGAGTGGTGTCAGACGTGCCATTGTGATGGGGTGCTTTTTGTCAGTTTTGAAAGTATATTTAAAACTTGTATTTTACACTATTTTCCATGAAATCTCATATGTTGGCATATTTATCCTTATATGATTATTATTATTATTATTATTATTATTGCTCTCGGGTTTATTTATCAGTATACTAGTTGTTATTATGGTTTTGACTTTTAAAAGTGATATTTGCTTCTGATTTGTATCGGTTATATGCTAAGATCATGTGAGGGAAGTAATTTTAATCTGGGTAAATTGTCAGTTTTAAAACATGTTTGGAAATTTTCAATTTCCACCTTGGATGTGATTTTTGAATGTTATGTCATATATGCATGATTATTATTATGTTTGACTCCGGATTGGAAACCGTAACCGTCCCCCTCTAGACATCAGCTAGTATTTGATATTTTCCTCATGGCGCATTGAGATGGTGTCCTACCAAACCATTGGATATCCTCATAGAAAAAGACGGACGCCTGACGAGCCCAGGCGGGATTACACCAGGCGGTTATTGGTCGGTGTGGGATTTGGAGCGCCCCAAGGGTAGATGTGGGCGAGATTATATTTGATCCATATCATGACACCCCGAGGGTAGACTGTGGGTTGAGCAGGTATCCAATGATGTTCGACCATCCGAGGGAGACTGCAGATGGTGCCACCCAAGGGTAGACTGTGGGTGGTGTAGCTTCATGTCTGAGTTAGGACTGGTTCAGATAGTTATGATCTGGCCCCTAAGTGCTGGTAGGGTGGTGATAATTGATATTTATATGATAGTGGTGTGTGATTTCATGGCATCCGAGAATAATATATATATAATGTTGTTGCCTTATCATGTAAGTGCACTAGTGTTGGTGGGGCATACAATTATTCATAGTGTTTTCAAAGTTAAAATATTTTGTACAAATATATTATCCGCGCACGGGCTTCCCAGCTCACTGTTTTGTTTCCTCCCCCAGGATTGTAGATCGGGTTCGTGGGAAGCATACTCACGCTTAGGTGGCCTTGACGCATGATGATTTGCATCTTTTACAACTTTAGTGGACTCTGATACATGTTTCTTTGTAACTGGATTTCAGTCCTGTTTTAGAATATATTTGTGTATTTCCACTTTCTAAACCTTAAACATGCAAATGCACTACTTTTCACTTTGTCTATAGACGAAATTGTTTTTAGAATGTTTTTTTTTTTAAGAGTATTCACCCTCCTTTCGGGATCTTGAGTCTCCTGGAGCGCCCGGATCCGGTGGGATAGGATACTCTGGAGGGGGCGTGACAGATTGGTATCAGATCCGAGGTTTTGGATTTTGAGTGCATTTGCACAAGTATGCATACATGTTCTGTATTCTAACAAGTTAAATTGATTTTATATAGATCATCATGGTAAACAAGGCGATTGACGCACACGATCAATAAGAGCAATAATGATCCCAAGGGCACAAGGAGAGGATCAGAATGTGGGGGTAGAGGGTGAGGCCTCTGCGGCCCACCAACAAGGACCCCATATAGAAGCACACGAAGGGGTCAGGGGATGGAACAGGAGATGGAGCAAGAGATTCATTCTTCTAGTAGTGAGTCTGGGATAGAGAGAGCCATTGGGAGACTGGCCGCGTGTGTTACTCTGTGCCACGGGTGGTCGGGCACAAGAGAATCCGAGGAACAGGAATCATAGAGAGGGCTAGGAAGTTAGGGGCAGAGAAATTTATGGAGATGGTGATCCTATGGTAGCGATGAGATGGTTAGAGGGTACGAGAAAGTATTCAGGGGTATGGCATGTACTGATGAGGAAAGGGGTTGAGATTGTTGAATTTCTGTTAATAGGGGGAGCTGACGTTGGTGGCAGGTCTATCGAGGAAAGTACCCAACCCAACCTGGCTGATTTAGACAGGAGTTCTTAGATCGTTACCAACCTAGGATTTATCGGGAAAAAAAAGGAGAGAGTTTTGATGTTGACTCAGGGGGAATATGACCGTCGAGGACTATAGAAACAGATTATAGAACTTGCTAGGTTCACTCCGGGTATTGTAGATAGTGAGGAAGATAAATGGAAAATTTGAGCATGGCCTTAGAGAGAGGATCAGAACAGCGGTGGTGGATATGCTCATTCAGATTTTGTTAGATTGTGGAATCCGCATGAGGATAGAGCAGAGTCTAGCAGTGGAGAGCGAGAGGAACCACGCAAACAGAAACGTGGTAATCGAGATTGGGGGATTAGTGGTTGAGGAACCGTTAGCGAGACGAGAGGGTAGTTTCTCTGGTACATCTAGTAGCCAGGGTTCGGGAGCAACAAGAGGCAAGGACAATTTGGTGGCAAACAATCAATCAGTGGAAATTCTGGTGGAAACCAGCGACGTTGTGTAACCAGTGTGGCGAATTTCATGCGGGGCAATGTTGGGGAGTGACCCCAGTGTTGTTATCATTGTGGACCAACCTGGATTTTAAAAGGGAGTGCCCTAGTTTATCTCAGAGTGGGAGTGTATCGCAGAGGACCATCCAACAGCGCTTTCAGGGAGAGGGTAGTCGTGTTCAGGGACAGCAGAGGTCCCAAAACTATAGGAAGGTCCACTACAGGCAGAGAGGTGAGTCTAGTATGATCGGGTAGCAGAGGTAGACAGAAAGGATCTGGACAACCTATATCAGGCTCGAGTTTTTGCCATGACCAGCAAGAGGCCCAGGCTACCCCCGAGGTGGTGATGGTATGTATTTATCTTTAGCATGAAGCTGTGTTTTTGATTGACTGGTTCACTCATTCTTTCATATCATATGCATTGTGGAATATTCAGATCGTGTTTTGAACCCTTGGAGTATAAATTAGTTGTGGCTACCCCCGTTGGCGAGACCTTAGAGCAGAGTATGGGTTTATGGTGTGGAGTAATGGTTGATGGGTATGTATTGGAGGCAGACCTGATTTGTTGAACATACATGATTTTGATGTGATTTTAGGCATGGACTGGTAGCCATCAATAGGGCTACAATGGTGATGTTTTCGAAAGGAGATCACTTTTAGAAAGCCCGATATACCAGAGTTAGTGTTTTGCGGAGAACGACGAGTACTTCCTCTTGTTTGATTTCAGCCATGACTGAGGAAATATCTCGGCAGGGATGTCAGGCGTACTTGGCACATATAATGGATACGCAGGCAGATAGATGTAGATTGGAAGATATTCCGGTGGTTAAGGACTTCCCAGGACTAACTCCGAAAGGGAATCAATTTTACTATTGAGCTTGTGCCTGGTGCGGTTCCAGTTCTAAGGCCCCATATAGGATGGCACCCCTAGAGTTGAAGGAATTGAAGATTCAACTGCAAGAACTGGTGGACAAGGGTTTTATCTACGCCGAGTGTGTCTCTGTGGGGAGCGTCGGTGTTGTTTGTGAAAAAGAAGGATGGGACTTGAGATTATGTATTGACTACCGGCAGTTGAAAAAGATGACAGTGCGCAACAAATATCCCTGCCACGATGATGATTTATTTGAACAGTTGCAAGGTTCCAAGGTTTTCTCTAAGATAGATCTAAGGTCGGGTATCATCAACTGAGGATCAAGGGTCTGAATCCCTAGGACAGCTTTTCGAACCGTTATGGGCATTATAAATTTTTGGTGATGCCGTTTGGTTTGACAAAGCCCCAGCAGTTTTCATGGATCTGATGAATAGGGTGTTCCGCTTTCTAGACCATTTTGTGGTAGTGTTTATTGATGATATATTGGTTTATTCACGGAGTGAAAGCGAGCATGCAGAACACCTCAGGTGGTTTACAAAACACTCCGTGATCAACGATTATATGCCAAGTTTAGTAAGTGTCAATCTGGCTACGAGAGGTCACATTTCGGGCATGTATTTCAGCTGAGGGTGGTATGTAGACCCACAGAAAGGGAAGCAGGTTTGAATTGGGAGAGACCTACCAGTGTACAGGATAGGAGTTTTCTAGGATTGGCAGGGTACTATAGGAGGTTTGTGAAGGGTTTTCCAAGATTGCCACCCCGTTGACTAGGTAACTCGAAGTTTAATTGGTCCATGAATGTGAGCAGAGTTTTCAAGAATTAAAGCGGAGATTAACAACGGCTCCATCCTCACTTTGCCCTCAGGAGTGGAGGGATTTGAAATTTATAGTGAGCATCTAACAAGGGTTAGGATGCGTGCTAATGCAGAATGGGGGGTAATCGCCTATGCTTTTAGGCAGTTAAAGAAGCACGAGCAGAATTAGCCAGTTCACGATTTAGAGTTGGCAGCAGTGGGTTTTTGCTTAAAGATTTGGAGGCATTATTTGTATGGAGTACCTGTCGGATCTATACTGATCACACAAGAGTCTGAAAACTTGTTCACAGAGGGAGTTAAATATGCGGACAACGCCGATGGATTGAGTGGATTAAGGATTAGATTGTGTAATAGACTACCACCACCCCGCGAAAAGAATGTGGTAGCTGAGGCCCTCAGTAGGAAGTCCCAAGGATGAATAGCTCACCTAGGAGTAAACCGTTATGACATTTCTACAAGAGTTGAGGATTTGGGAGTGATCTATTTCTAGGCGAATCTGGTGGGTGATTGGCCAATTTTCAGGTGAGGCCGAATATAGTTGATAAGATCGGGGGAGCAAGAATTAGACCCTCAATTGGAAAAGTTAAAATCTGAAGTTAGTAATAGGTCACGGACACACTTTGGATGGAAGCGATGGGACTTGATGTTGGAAGATAGGATGTGTTGTACCAAATCAAAAGGAAGTTTAAAGCGAGAAATATTAGAGGAAGCTCATTCCTCAGCATATGCTCTGCAACCAGGAGGGAGTACAAGATGTATCGAATCTCGAGAGCATATAGGTGGTGGGTATGAAGAGAGAATAGCAGAGTTTGTTTCAGATGTTTGATATGTCAGCAAGTTAAGCCGAACATCAAAGACCAGCAGGACCTTGCAACCCCTTCCTATTCCTGAGTGGAAGTGGGGAACATTTACTATGGATTTGTGATAGGCCTCCCTCGCACCAGAAATGGCCACGACAGCATTGGGTTAATAGTGGATCGATTGACAAAGTCCGCTCATTTCTTGCCAATAAAAATGACGTATTCTCTGGACAGATTAGCGAGTCTTTATGTGTCTGAAATAATTAGACTTCATGGTGCCCCAGTATCATGTATCAGACAGAGATCCAAGGTTTACATCCGATTTGGCCTAGCTTACAAAATGCTTTGGGAACAAGATTAGTTTTAGTACGGCCTTCCATCCTCAAACTGACGGACAATTGAGAGGACTATTAGACATTAGAAGATATGTTAAGGGCCGTGGTGATGCAGTTTAAAAAGAGTTGGGATTCAGTTTTTACACCTTGGCAGAGTTTGCTTATAATAATAGTACCAAGCCAGCAATTGGAATGCCGCCATTGAGGCTCTATATGGCAGGAAGTACAGAACTGCTATGCTGGAGCGAGGCAGGTGAAAGGAAATTAGCAGGGCCAGAAATAGTCCAAAAACCACTAACAATTCAATCAAATTTATCAAGGAAAAGTAAAGGCAGCCCAGGATCGACAGAAAAGCTATGTGATAAGCGTAGGAGAGATTTGGAATTTCAAGTTAGGGACATGGTATTTTTACGAGTTCACCATGGAAGGGTCCTTAAGATGGGAGGGAAACGGGGCAAGTAAGTCCGAGGTACATTGGTCCATATGAGATTCTGGAGAGGATTGGAGCTGTAGCAATCGGTTGGCGTTGCCAACGGAGTTATCCAGGATCCATGATGTATTCCATGGTCTCCATGCTTCGCAAATATACATGACATCCCATGTGTACAGCAACAAACCGATCCAAGGTTAGGGGTGACTTGACTTATGAGGAGCGTCCAGAGGGGATTATAGATGTGGAAGCGGCAACGAGTTGCGCACCAGGACATCCCTTGGGTAAAGGTTAAAGGGTAATCATCAGAAGAGGAAGCAACTTAGGAGCGCGAAGAAGATATGTGAGCACAATCCGAGTTTTTTAACCAGGTGCGTTTAAAAAAAAAAAAAACAAAATTCGAGGACGAAATTTCCTTAAGGAGGGAAGATTGTAATACTCCGTATTTTCTTGTGGGTTTTACTTAATTTTATTATTGTGAATCTAGGGGGTAATATGTAAGAATTGAAATTTTAGAGATGTTTAGTAAGAAATAAGGCATGGGGGTTATTAGGTAGTTTTGCAAGAGTACTTGTGCGAAATTGGAAGTGTGAAATCTTTTAACAACTTTATGAAATGGTTAAGATGAAGGGGTCCTTTTATATTGTGTCATGCAAGGGTACATGCATAATTCTCCAGGGGTGAGATCATATAAAACTTAACTTTATTTAAAGGATTTTGGGGTGCAAGATGTAAGAATCAAAGACTAAGGATGGCATGCATAATTGGCCAATGCAGAGGATGTAAAGGCAATTCTTTAGGAGAATTAGCCCACGGTTTTGGCACATTGTTTTGCCATGGTTGTGAATTTATTAATTTTGAGATGAGGATGGTGGAGTGGAAAAAAAGAGATAGCCGAAAAAAAAAAAAAAAAAAAAGAAAGCCAAAGAGAAGGAAAGAAGAGTGAAGAGAGGAGAGAGTGAGTGGGCGTAAGTGAGGGAAGGAGGAGATTCACAAGTTTTTCTTCATTGGGTAACATGCATGTGATTTAGAGTGCAAATCATTCACCATTCATACAGTTTGTGCATTTTCTTTTTCTCTAAATTCTTGGGTGCTTTGGGTTGTTAGGTGGAGGAGAAAGGCAAGATCTTTGAGGCAGCTGGGCTTTTTGTGTTGAGCTAAATTTTTTGTGTGAGTTGATCAACGAAAACTTATTTTCTAAAGCTTGATTCTTTATTGCATGTAATGTGTGAAGTTATTGTGCTGTTGATGCATAATCTTGATGTGTGTGATGCATAATTTTGCTTCATGTTCGGTTGGTTTGGAGTTTATGTGTTGCATGTTCAGTTCGTTTTTTTTAGCTAAATACTTAATGAAAAGCTGGAATTTTGGTGAAACTTATACTAATTTGAATTGCATGTGTCGGCTGAACAAAAGAGAAGCTTGCATGTTGTTGATCTTAGCCAAAAAACATGGGTGGAAAACTGGAAAAATTGGGGTCTTGTTATGCAATAATCTGACTCGTTTTTTGGGTGATATTGGCAGTCCTGGCTGCATGTCTCGGCTGTCTTTTTATTTATTGAAATGGTTGCTGGAAGTCTATTTGTAAATATATACTTGCATTGGTGGACAGTAGGTGGGAATTGTGCTTGGTTGCGTTTTAATTGAAATGTTCCTGGGTAATACATTGCATGCACTTAGTTGGAATACCTTTGGAAAATTGATTGGTTTGTGTTTAGAAAGTGTAGAATTAAGGCAACCGTGGTGGAAGTATTCCGTATTGAGTAATATTTTATAAACTATAAAATAGTGAGTCTTGGAAGTCAAAGAAGTACTTCTCATTTATGATTGTATGACATTCCTTGAGATTAATGCTTTCTTATATATATACATACTTGGGTAAGGCAGCATGTGAATCTTATCAAAAAAAAATTGAGTGTTTTATAGTATGAAAGTGATATCTGCACAAGAGTGGTGTCAGACGTGCCATTGTGAGGGGTGCTTTTTGTCAGTTTTGAAAGTATATTTTAAAAACTGTGTATTTTACCCCTATTTTCCAGAATCTCATATGTTGGCATGATTATCTTATATGAATTATTATTATTATTATATATTATTGCTCTCGGGTTTATTTATCTATAACGTGTTATAGAGTTTGACTTTTAAAAGTGATATTGCTTCTGATTGTATCGGTTATATGCTAAGATCATGTGATGTGGAAGTAATTTTTAATCTGGGTTAAATTGTCAGTTTTAAAACATGTTTGGAAATTTTCAATTTCACCCTTGGATGTGTTTTTGAATGTTATGTCATATAGCATGATTATTATTAGTTTGACTCCCGGATTGGAAACCGTAACCGTCCCCCTCTAGACATCAGCTAGTATTGATATTTATCCTCATGCGGCATTGAGATGGTCCGTCCTACCAAACCATTGGTATATCCTACTAGAAAAGACGGACAGCCTGACGAGCTCAGGCGGGTTACACCAGCGGTTATTGGTCGGTGTGGGATTTGGACGCCCCAAGGATAGACTGTGGGGAGATTATATTTGATACCATATCAGACACCCGAGGGTAGACTGTGGGTTGAGCATGGTTATCCAATGATGTTGTACCATCCCGAGGGTAGACTGCAGATGGTGCCACCCCAAGGGTGACTGTGGGGGTGTGCTTCATGTCTGAGTTAGGGACTGGTTCAGATAGTTATATCTGGCAACTAAGTTGGTAGGGTGGATAATTGATTATTTTATATGATAGTGGTGTGTGATTTCATGGCATCCGAGAAATATAGATATAATGTTGTTGCCTTATATGTAAGTGCACTAGTGTTGTGTGTGGCATACAATTTCATTACGTTTTTCAAAGTTAAAATATTTTTTGTACAAATTAGATTATCCGCTCACTGGGCTTCACAGCTCACTGTTTTATGTTTCCTCCCCCAGGATTGTAGATCGGGTTCGTGTGGAGCATACTCTCACGCTCTAGGTTGGCCTTGACGCATGATGATTGCATCTTTACAAACTTTAGTGGACTCTGATACTATGTTTCTTTTGTAACTGGATTTCAGTTCCTGTTTTTAGAATAATTTTTGGTGTATTTCCACTTTACTTACAAACATGCAAATGCACTACTTTTCACTTTCGCATAGACGAATTGTTTTTATGAATGTTTTTTTTTTTTAAGAGTATTCACCCTCCTTTCGGGATCTTGAGTCTCTGGAGCGCCCGGATCCGGGGATAGGGATACTCGGGAGGGGGCGTGACACTTCTTAGTCTTATGAAGCACATGGAGAGGAGTCTTAAATTGTATGAACTTGACGGTACACTGTAATGAGATAGGCTGCAACTGTGACAGCTTCACCCAATAATTGTAGGCATGTGAGCCCCAAATAAAGATGCACGACAACTTCAAGAAGATTCGATTCTTGCATTCTACAAACCCATTTTGTGGGGGGATTAGGGGCAAGTTGTTTGATGAGCAATACCATGTAAATTCAAATATTGTTTTAAGTCTGATTAACAAACTCTCCATGTATTAGTGCGAAGAACCTGTATATGAGATTGATATTGAGTTGCTATCATCTTGTAAAATTTTTGAAACAAAGAACTAAATTCATTTTTGATTTCATCAAACAAACCCAAGTCATACGGTTGTGATCATCAATAAATGAAACAAACTAGCGTGCACCATTAGAGAAGAAATCTTTGCAGGACCCATACATCCGAATGAACAACCATAAAAGGCACTGGACTTTTATTATACTAATTGGAAAAGTAACACGATGACTTTTAGCCAATTCACAAATATCACACTTAAAACTAGAATCGTCAACTGAGAAAACATCTTTGGAAATAATTTTTTTAAATATCCAAAAGAAGCATGGCCTAACCGCTCATGCAAACAAATTTCAGAGTTTTGAACATTGCCGATCTTTCAACTGAGAATGCTTGGATAATTGATTCGAACTTGCCGAAGTCAACTCAAGATAATAGAGCTTCTTTTTCTAGACCATAACCAATTGTCCTCGAGTCGGGTGTCCTTTAAAACACAAAAGTTAGGCCAAAATATCACAATACAATGCAAAGTACATGTTATTTGAGCACAGACAATAAGTTATAGTTAAGAGAGGAAACAACCAAAACTGAATCCAAGTTTAAATTTTCGGTAAGAGTAATTGAGCCTTCTCCAATCACATGAGAAGGAGTACCATTGGTGTGGACACTTTGGATTGTTTGGATGATTTCATAGACTGAACAATATTAGTGTCAAAAGTCATGTGATCCGTAGCTCCAGAATCAATTATCCAAGTACTATTACTATTAAGTGTGGAAAACATTAAGAGCCTTACCAATATTACATGAAGTAGCGATAATGATGAAGATTCTTCAAGGTTGCTAAAGGTTCAGCCACAGCAGCGGAAGCATGAGGCTTTGTTTTTAATTCGTTTAGTGCTTTAGTGGATCCCACCAATCTGGATATCCAATCAGTTCATAGCACCTTGACTTGGTATGTCCAGTTAACCACAAGAGTACACATGCGTTCTGATTTTAAAGTTCCTATTTCATAGCTGTGATTTTGTGATCATATGATTGGTTTTGATCACAATCTGTTTTGAAGTCGGCAGAGTTTTGTTGATTTGTACCCCTTGTGAGGTTTGTTCCGAAGATATCATAGCAGATGATATGATGATCAATTTCTCCATTTAATTTCGTTTTGCGGATTAGCATCACGATGTACATACGCATTGTTTCTTCAAAATCCAGTGCTGGATCCTTTCTGAGAATCTCTCCTCGAGTTGTTCAAATTCTGCATCGAGTCCATAAGAAAGATGTGCACTCCCAAGGTTCAATTGATTTTTTATATGCAATAACATGTCTGGATCTTTCATTACAAACTTATCAGATAATCTAGCTCTGAAAAATCTCTACAAGATCACCATAATAAGTTGATAAGGACGACCAACCTGTTTAGAGGAGAAAGCTCAATGGTTTAATGCAAAGATTTGTGCTTCGTCTGACCCATCATAGAAGCCTTGGCCAGGGCGTTCCAGATTTCTCGTGTGGGAGTATCCTGAGATACCTTCAATTTCAGGTGACATGGATGTCAATAACCAGCCCTTAACTTTGCTTCTGCATACCACTTTGCATAGAAGCATCAGTCTCTGTTGGTTGAGGTGTTTTTCCCATAATATACTCAACTTTTCACACTGCAATATGCATCTCCATGATTTGGGACCATATCACTAGTTCATCTCATTTAGAATGATACCAGACTTTAAGCCAGCTTTTCGGATTGCACATGTATGACTGGTGTAGTGACATGGTGTAGGTGATTCAGGTTTGTTGTCAGTCATGGTACAAGGAATAAATGAAGATTCAAGTTGTAATGATACGTATGGATGGTACGAACCTCGCTGATACCAAGTAAAGAATATGGTACAGCAGAGAGCAAGAGTTGAATGAAAGGGAATTAAAACTATGTATTATTCTCTTTCAACATAGGATTAAATAGTTACAAGATACAGACTTGTTCCTAAAGTTTAGGAACTAGAATGACTAATTACAGGAAGGAAAGATTATAGGAATCATGTAAACTAAGAAATATACAAAGAGGAAATAAAATATACAAGGGGAGAAAACGTAGGGGACTGATAGCAATGATTTCGTAACGAAATCAACTGGTTTATATATTTCTTATAATTTAAGATAGATTTCATAATTTGATATTTATGTTTAAGGGAAGTTGCTGGCTCAAAGAGTCATCATGCTATTATTTGATATAACAACTAATGCGCCTTGAAGCATGTAAGCTCTTGCTTAAGTATGTAGTAAATGACTAAGAAGGTTCCCAGGCAATAAAATATCATGACAAAAGGAAAACACAAGTTTAGATAAAAAAATCTTCAAGAATTCAAGAACACCTAGTTTAGTATAACTTTCCTTGTATTCAGTTTTCTCGCGAAGCATGATTCTGAGGTAGAGGTGATTATTGACTTTGAAAGCTTAGACAAAATTATTTTGGTTTTCATTTTAGGGCTAAAATGTCACTTCTCAAACCCTCGGGCTTAGACAAATTTGTAAAAATTTTAATGTTGGAGTTTAAGCACAGATTCCAGTGAGCCATGTGTGTACGGTTAGTACTTAAATTTTGGGCCTAAATGTCACTTTTAAACTAAGTAGATGAATAATATTTTCCAAATGGTTGAAAAATCACATTTTAATCCTTTTCTTGACTTGTGACGGCTAGTGGCAAACCACATCAACTGAATATACAACATGGTCGATTATCACAAGTTGAACTTCAATTTTGGTATAAGGAGTAAGAACTTCAATTATTGACTAACTTTTGTCACTCAAAGACTTGCAAATTTTTATATGAAGTGAATTAGATAATTAAACTTAAAGGATTATTCAAGTGTAAAGTAATTAAACCTAAAGACATGCAAGTGTAAAAGTAATTAGTATGAATACAAACTCACGTGTTACTAAAATATAACAATCATATAGAATTTGAATATTTATAAAATTTTATAATTATTCAAATACTGCATAAAGAAGTTTTATTATATACAAATACATAATAAAATCAATTTCTAAGTAAATAGCTAAAAAAAAGGTGAAAATGATAAGATTGAGTATGATGATGCAATTACTATTCTAATGACGATTTTTTTTTTTTTTTTAGTTAATAATATAGTGTGTTGGGAATTTTTAAGCTATAACAGCACAAATGTTTGGTAAACAACTTTTAAAATAGATTAAGTTTGAAGTAATATAAATAACAGTTTTATAAAATGATTCTAAGTTAGGATGGGTAGCTTTTAAAAATCTAATTATTTCTAAAGCTGATTTAGATTGAAATGACAAATATATCCATACATAATTCTTCAACTTACAAAATAAATTTAAATAAACATTTAATTCATAAAATTATAATTAAAAAAAATATATAAATATACAATTGGCTATAATAGCATTGGTGGTGGATAACCACTAGTCAGTCACCATCGACTGCGATCAAGCCGGTCAAACCATCGTTGAGCAGTAGTCAACGCAGTCAACGACAGTGATTTGAAGATGCAATCGGTCCCATCGAGACCGAAACCCTCCGATCTTAAGAATCCGATGATTCCACTAGATTTTGACTTTTTTTGTTTGCAAGAGGTGGTGAAAGATTCAACCTCTCCTACGGCCTAAATTAGCATCATAATCCGTGAAATCACTAGAATACTGTAGAATGAGAATTTTTAGGGACTGACTGTGGCTGTAACGCACCATCTTTGGCTGGTGTTCACCATTGGTCATGGTGATTTGACCAACGGTTGACCACCACTAACCAGATTAATATTCGGTTTGTTAATTATTAATTAATTAATTAATTTAATATACATTATTTTAACATAGTTTTAAATACTTATCAAATACAAAATTTGAATATAAAACTATTTAAGAAATAAATATATTTTTTGGTCATTATATATAAAACAACAATTTCAAAATCTAATTTACACACATAATCATACTTTGAAAATTATAGCATTATAAAAACATTTACCAAACACATTAAAACCTTTAGGGGGTGTTTGTCTAAGCTTATGAGCTCTAAAATTAAGCTGGGGAAAAGTTGGTTAAACTTAAAGCTACAACAATCCTCAACTAGCCTTTAATCTCTTTCCAAAAAAAAAAGAACCGTGTACATATTATTGCATTGTGATTAATCACTCTTTGGTTTATGAACTTTAAATAATGTTTTTATTTATTTATTTATATATTTGCGAAAAAGAATATATCTTTTAACATAAATTAAATTAAATGACATACTATTAACATGTCTTTTCTTTCTTTCTTGGTAGATTCATGAAATGTATTTATTAGAGGTGGATGGGTCTGGGTACCCGCCCTTTATCGAATGAATCGGAATCGAAACCGACAATTCCTAAAATTTGGAATCGGAATCGGCCAATTCTTTCCTAGAAACCTGGAACCAAAACTTGAAACACAGGCTCTGGGTACCTGGGTTAATTTTATTTACCTCCTACTTTTAAAAAAATTATAAATACACCCCAAAAATGACAAATATACCCCTAATAGTTTATTAAAATTACAATTCAGTCATATTCCTACCTGGGTACCTGGACCTTAGTTCCTATTCCGGTTCCTAGTTCCTGCAAGGGTGGAACCAAAACCAAAACCTCATAGTGTCAGTTCCAGCTTTTTAAGAACTGGAACCAGAACCCCGAGTACCCGCCGGTTCTGGTTCTACCTTAATTTTTTGTCCACCCCTAGTATTCATTATGAAGTTAGTTTAAGTCCCTGTCTAGTGTCTATACCGATGATTAACATGAAAGATTAATTTCGGAATAAATATTAAATACTAATATGCATTAAATAATCCCAAACAAAATGCCATTTTTTACTTTATTCAGTAACTAAATGACTTGAATTCATTGAATTTTTTACGATCAAACCCTTTTCTTGACAGGATTTGATTGTCAAGGAACATTTTTTCTTTTATTGTGTTCGTATATTGTCAATCTATTTCTTCAATAATTATATGCAGATGATTATATTTAGGTCATGTTTACCATAGTTATTGGTATCTTACTATACGCGATATGTATTCTATGATACGATTTGATATGGGTCGCCAACGATACATATCAGAGAGTCTATCATAAATATTTTGATACGTTGATATGTATCCTACGATACGATATGTATCCGTTCATATCCTTAAAAATATCAATACAATTTTATTAATTTGGGCTAAAGGCCCCTAAAAAAATTCGGGTCGAGTTGAAATAAATTGGGTTGGATTCGAGTCACCCAACACGATTCACTAAAACCCGCCAAAATTTACCTATTTTACATGGAGAAAGTGAAGACGAAGATGTGTTGCCCATTTTGCATGATAATAATAACACAAGTGGAGATATAGATATTGACATTGATTTTGGAAATAATATGACCAGTTGAAAGGAAATTATACAGATTCTTAATTTTGTGATTGGTTTTGATTATGTAATACCATAATTTAAAGCCAATAATATCACAAAATTCGTTAATTAATCTTGTGAATGATATTAATGTTTTTTTTAAAAAAAATTTACTATTTTATTATTATTTTTTTAAAAAGTCGTATTCTACGATACGATACGCGAGGCATGATTTGAAAAATTAGGTTTTCAATAGAAGATACGATATGCGATTTGACAACCATAATGTTTACTTCTTGATATTGATAAGGAATAGAATTAGATTCTCATTTCTCAATTCCCTTGTTTATTTGTCAAAATCAGTAAAGAATGAGAATCCCATGAATAATCAATTCCATAAAAATATGGGTAAACAATTCTTTAATTTTTTTTTTTTTTTTTTTTTATAAGGAATCCTAATTCTTGGGCTTGGCAATCCAATAAAATTCTTTTTGACCCTATTTTTAATTTAAATTTTCAACTTTTTCTTTTAAACATTTTTATTTCAATGTTTTTTATTTTATGATTTTGTAATTATTAAAATAGGTTGTTGAACAATTGACCGTTGACCTAAAATTGACCTTTGTTGACTGGTGTCAACCCGCCATTGACCACATGTGGATTGGTATTGATTATCTTTGCCCAGCCATTGGTTTAGCAGTTTTGTTCTAACATATAAGACCATTTCCAAATGATTATTTATATGATCTAAACATTTTATTATAAAGAGTCTATCCATAAAAACAAGAGTAACAGATATACCTGGGCAAGGGACCGGTTCCTTGGGACTGGTCTCAAATGGGACCAGTCTCTCATGGGCCTGGGACCGATCCCAGGCCCATGAGAAAAATCAGGACCCGGACCAGGCCTAAGGCCTGGTCCGGACTGGTCCCATGGGCCCAGGACCGATCCTAGGACCGGTCCCATGGGGTTTGGAAAATTTTATTTTCCCCCCTCAATTTTTTTTATCTTTTGGGGGCAAAACAAAATTTTATAGGGGGTTTTTAGTATGTTTTAGGGGTTGATTAGTAAGTTTCTAAAAATTTAAATTAATTTTAAAAAATAATAAATTAATAGTTAATTTTAATTTTTAACATAAATATAGTATTCACATTTCACACATTCACGCTTCACAAATAAACAATTAAATAATTTTTTTATTAAATTATTCATCTTCAATTTCATCGTCAACACTAGTTACATTATTCAAATCTGTATTCCTAAAGAGTTCGAGTAGTTCGGGATCTTCAGGGTGCTGTTGTAGTCTTCTTTCTCCATGAGTCCAATCCCGTAAACACGTTATCACTTCAATCATCTCATCGGTTAAAGACTCTCTTCGTCTTCCAACATCCGACCACCTTGAAATGTTGACTCGGATGCAATTGTAGAAACCGGCACAGATAAAATGTCACGTGCCCATTTGATATAAGGGGAATTGACTTCTTGTGGTTCCACCATTGAGACTCATCCATGCAAGTTGCTCCTTCATCGTCATAAAGGTCAAGTCACCGTAGGTAGCTAGTCATCTCATGTTGGTCTATGTATGTACGAGCTGGAGCTAGAGCTGGACCGCTACGTCCCACATACGCCCACTTGGTCGACCATTGAGGGGGGGCTACATCAAGGTCCTGATCGCCTCTCCTAGCGTTCCACTTCCATTCCACTTCCACTTCTACTTGCATTGTATCTGTTCTCATATAAGAAAAACCTATCCAATTTAGGTTTAAAGTCAGTCAAATAAGACGTATAATCATGTCCAAATAATGCCTAACTCAGAACTACACCGTTAACTACGGATAATTAAACCTAGGATCTAGAAAAAGGCCTAATCCATATAAGAATGGAATATCTAACCTATCTCTTATTTTTCTTCCATACTTGAAACAATTCACTAACAATGTATCATGTCTATATTGATAAAAAGTTTTAGCATTTGAACTAAAATATCTAACACTAAATTAGTAGTTAATAATAAATACCACTACTGTAATTAAAAATAGCTCAAAATTTAAGAAATGATAAAAAAGTTACCAAACGCGCCCAATCATCATAATCGCACAACTTCCTCTGGATAGGTCTTCCGGTTGACGAATCTGTAATTTGTTTCGCGGTTGCAAAGCTTTTTCCAACATCAAGTAGGTAAGTCCACGGATGATGGCATGTCTGTACATAACTTCAAAGGTTGACCGGGGGTCCTCCTTCTTACAATTTTTGACGTACTCCTGCCATCTTTTATTGCTACCGTCCGACGATAATCCGATAGCTCTACGCACCCTCTCAATCCTTGAATGTAAAGCATCTAAACCTACTTTAACTATCAATGGATGATGTGACAAGCACATCTCTGGTGATAAAATTTGCCTTCACCAAGCGGATCCAATTTCTTTTCAATAAGATATTGCCGCGGTGTTAGCAGCGCATTATCAAGCGTTAGCGCTACAACTCTATCAGTTAATAAATATTATTGCAAAAACTTCAAGAATCGTTAAAATAAATAGTTTCAGCACTATGTTTTTCATATAATGGTTAAAATTATCAATTTTTGTTGAAACCCCAATTATGACTAGAAATGTACTGAACAGTTAAAAAAATCGGTTTTTGATCTACAAGCCCATATGTCTGATGTAAGCAATAGATATTCCTAAAATTTTGAAATTCGTTTTTAATTTTATATTTATTTGTTTATAAAGTTGTAGTATATCTCTTCTACTTGTAGTTCTACTACAGGGTATATTGCTGACAAATGCAGTTTTAACCATATTACAAAAAAGGATTTCAGATAACAAATGGGAGAGTCTGTAGCAACTATATATCTTGCTATTTCCTCTTGTGCAACCAGTGTATTGTATTGCTATTGTTGAGAGAGTTGAGGATTGTGGATAAAATTAAGTTGAGTTTGAATTTTGTCTACCTGATCCGCTTGAAGATGCATTATTTGGGATGCTTCTTCTCTACGTGTCGTCGCATCGTCGAAGTCCCCTTCTCAGCCCAATATGGTTCCACATAAATTACATATTCCCACAGCGATTCTTCCCCCTCCCCACTTGTCTTTGCCGTTTTGTGATGCGGGGGGGGGGGGGGGGCTGTTGGATGTGTGTGTTTTTGTTTTTTGTTGTGGGGGGATTGGGGGGGGGGGGTGGGGGGGGGGGGGGGGAGGGGGGGGGGGGGGAAAGTAGGGGGGGGGGGGGGGGGGGGGGGGGGGGGGGGGGGGGGGGGGGGGGGGGGGGGGGGAGGGGGGGGGGGGGGGGGGGGGGGGGGGGGGAGGAGGGGGGAGGGGGGAAAGGAGGGGGGGGGGGGGGGGGGGGGGGGGGGGGGGAGAAGGGGGGGAAGGAGCGCCAGACAGCGACACGACCCGCGGGGACGGGCGGGGGGGGGGGCGAGGGCCGCCGGGGACGCCAGCACAGGGGGGGTACACCGCGTCCCGCTGCATGTGGTGGTGAGAACTTACAACGGTATCTTTGAGGGAAATGTGTTGAAATAATTGAAGGATCTGCAAATTTCGTCGTGGGATGGAACGTAAACTCATTGTGGGGAACATTGGAAAATTTATGATTAAAATAATAAAATTAAATGAAAAAAGGAAATACTAATTGAAAATGATGAGAATATGGAAAAATAGAAAAAAATTGTGATAATATATAATAAATTATGAAAGATAAATGATGCGAAATTGAGTTGGAGATTGGTGATAGACGAGATTGAAGAATGAAAAAATGAGCAGATTGAAGAGTGGTGGTGAAAAAAATTAAAGGTTTAGGGTTATTTTAGGTAGTGGAAGGGGGGGGGGGGGGGGGAAATGAAAAAAATAAACTTATATTATTAAATAAATGTAACCTTGGCACTTGGCAGTTTACTGTGGCTCCAACACGGTTATTTTTTTTTTTAAATAAATTTTTAAAAATTTCACTTTGTCCTGAATTTTATTATTTTAGGGGTTTAATGTTTTGTACAAGGATTAATTGAATAAAAGGACAAAAACTTTGGGCACAGGCCGGGCCTTGAGGAGGCCCGTGGATGGCACCGAGCCTCCTCCGTGGCAGTCCGTTTTGGACCAGGTCTCCTAGAACCGCGTTTTTGGAGTTGGGCTTTTTGGACCGGTCCCAAATGCCCAGATCTAGTAACAGACTCTTTTATCTTTAAAATATAATTAGAGAGTGAGTTTGATCTCCACTTTAGAGAGTCAAATTTCACTCTCTATCCTAATTTTAATATAAACTACAAGTTCTTATGCATTTAATTTATTAATTCTCTCTCCCATTAAGTCTCTTCTTAAAAATAAGAGCATCTTCATTCTTTAAGAGTCTATTGGATTTGATAAAAATTGTTTTCTTTATATTAAAATTAATAAGATGCTCTTTTAATATGAAAGATGCTCTTCAAAATAAGAGCAGCGTTGGAGATACTCTAACAACACATATTTCCATACAAAATGAGACTGACAAAAATAAATGGAAAACGAATCCAAAAAGTAAAACTCATTCATTCACTCTTCTATTCATTTTTTGCCATATCAATTATTAAAAAATCTTTATAATATAATATTACTCTAACACCAACTCTTCTCCACTGTCAGTGAGAAAAATTAAAGAACGACGTATAATGATTAAAGGAAAGAGTGGATGCCTTTTGGTTGCAAGATCTTTAAATGAAGCAATATTTAAGTTACCAACATGCACATGTTATTATTCATCACCCAAACTTACTAATTTGCGGTCCATTATGCCATATGTATAGTTTTTTATGTTGTTATCACTTAAAATTCATGAATGTCAATGAAATTCATTCTTCCTGAAATAATTCCATGACGATCTAGCATACTAGGATCTTGTTTATTTGCAACTATTTTGCCTGTTTTTAGTTTTGTTTTGGTTATGTAGTAGTCTGCTCAACTTGGGGCCAGTCTCAGCCCATTACTCAGGTATATCCATCTGTTTGCACCTTGGCCTACCATTTCGACTTTGAGGGAATTATATAATTAAAAACTTTAAGCTAATAGGAAAGAACCAAAACATAGCATTTAAACTCTATAATAATAATAATAATAATAATTGTCCTCAACAAACCTGATCTACTAATTATCTGATAACTCAATCTTGCCAAACGAATTACCTTATGCAAACAAGTTAGTCTCTAAATATCACAATGAAAGCTTAAAACACAAACAATGATTATGTTTTGGCATGACCTGAAACAAAATAGGCTCCTCCTCACGGCAGTCACTTCTACTCAGTTGTTGACAAATTCTTACTAGTGGTCCTCATTCCATTCAGGTGTTCCCAGCTGCAATCAAATAAAATTAACAAATTCAGAAATAAGTAAATAAAAAATGGAGAAGAACCCGGATCTCAAATGAAAAAATTCTAACTTCAAAATGATCTTTTTGATTCTCGAAATGCAATCAGAAGGGTTGATCGAGAAAGATCTTTCATTCTTATCCTAGGATCTTGTGATTGGGTCAGCAAAAGGTTGATGAAGATAATAATCTTCTCCTTGTAGAATAATTAAAAATGGAAAATTTTCAATTGGAAAATGAAAACTGACTAATTTGGTCCTTAATCAGGTCGGAATGGTGATCAGTATGCTACAAACATTGAAGTTTCCGCCAGTTAGCTAAGATTTTTCGGGAATTTCGACGTCTCATCATTTCGATTACAAACAGGAAATTGATGCGGTCAAAGGCAAAAAGTGTCAGAGGTACTAAACATATTTTTTAATTAAAGTTACAACTAGTAATTTTTACTATACAACAGCACTGGAAGTAACATTAGTTGTACGGTAATATAAGAAAGTCAATGTAAATGTAAATAATTTCAAATCAGTGAGAAAACTTTGCAAAAATTTATGAGCTAGGATATCCAAATTAAATGGTCTTTCAATCTAAAAAGTTTATGCAACTTAAGCACTGAGCTAGCAATCACTTATCTCAGTTTTTGACAAAAAAGCTACAGACTCGATGTCACAGCTAAAAGCTTGTCACTGGAGGTTCAACAATCTTGATGCCACTCAAAATTAAAATAGAAGCCACAACCTACAGGATCAAAATCCAAGTGGTTTCAAACCCCTATAGCTACTTGAATACTGCTTTTCCTTTTTACAGACAGAAGCATATAGCAATAGTATGAGGTGTTGTGTGATGAAAAACCCCAAACATGGTATGCACCTATCAGTTTCGGACAATGCAAGAAGTTTTTTTGTCCCTATCGGTTTCACATATAAAGGAAAGCGAAAAAACTCAGCAATGGCACTAATGGCTTAACTGCCCAGGACTCACATGAACTGTATTAAGTATATGCATTAAGGGCTTAAGGGCATGAGTGTAATTTTCTCTTTTACTTGTAAAAAGTCTCTAAAGATTTCATTGTATTTTACACGGTGTTAATGAGATGAATAACAAACACATAATTTTCCCCTTTCTTCTCTCCAAACACGAATCCAACATGGTATCAGAGCAATGATGCGATTCTTCAATAATCGCAATAATCGGTCCTAATTTCTCTTCTTTTTCATAGCCCTAAAACACATCTTAGCTCCAATTCTTCCAATTCGTTTTCGAATTAAAATCAAATTGATTTGCATGAATGGAGCAACAAGGGCAAACCACAATGTCAGCGTTGAATCAAATCGATTTTCACAATCCACTCTATCTTCATCCGAGCGATACTCCTAGTGCAATGATTGTCTCTTAACAATTAACAGGATTTGAGAATTATTCACGTTGGAGCAGAGCAATGATAGTTGCGCTCACAGCTGAGAACAAGATTGGCTTCATCAATGGATCTTGTACCAAATCCACTCTTGATTCATCTCTACACAGTCTTTGGGAGAGAGTAAATGCTATCGTACTATCATGGATCTTTAATTCAGTGTCTAAAGAAATTTTTGGGGGAGTTGTTTATGAGACAAATGCAAGTATTGTTTGGGCATATCTCAAAGAATGATTCGATAAGGTCAATGGAACGAGGATATATGCTATACATAAAGAAATAGCTTCTGTTAATCAAGGTACGCAAAGTGTTTATGCCTATTATTCGCGTCTAAAGGTTCTTTGGGATGAATAGTGGTCCATGGTCAGTTTGCCTAATTGTGCTTGTAAGGGATCGAAGAAGTATCAAGCCCTTCAAGAACAACAAAAGCTTCTTCAGTTCTTAATGGGTCTCAATGAGACTTTCAATGTGTGTTGGAGTACAATATTGATGATGAATCCGTTGCCCATAGTAAATCAAGCCTATTCGATAGTCACTCAAGATGAATCACAAAGACAAATTGTCTCTAGACAATCCAACAATGAAGTTACTACTGCATTAGTTTCTACAAATAATGCAAATGAAAGGGGAAATTACAAGGGCAAAAAGCCTTTGATAATCTGTGAGTATTGCAATAATCCAGGTCACAAGAAGGACAATTGTTGGAACCTTCATGGATATCCGGAAGGACATAAGTTCTACAAACCAAAAGGACAGAGTGGAACCAAAGGGAACAAGGCCGCAAATTCAGCTTCCGCAAACATCTCAGCATCCACCACTAGCAATTCTCAAGGGCAAATGCAGACACAAGCCCCTGTTCTAACTACAGAGCAATACAATAATCTCCTTAAGTTGCCTGGCAAAGAAAACATACAGCATTCTACAAATCTAGCAGGTACTTATACTAGTCTTTTAAGCTCATTTAATAATACTAAATGGATTATTGATTATAGGGAAAATCATCATATGACATCAAACAAAAATCTTCTTGAATCATGTGTGTCTTTTCCTTCCAATTCTAACTCATTAGTATCTCTTCCAAATGGCAAACAAACTCCTATTACTCACATAGGTTTAGTTTCATTAAATTCTCACTCACATTTAGATAAAGTATTTTATCTCTCAGATTTCAAGTATAATCTTTTGTCAGTGTCAAAATTCGCAACTGAAAACCATTGTAGTGTCACATTTTATCCTCAATTGTGCACTTTTCAGGACCTCTCGAGTGGAGTGTTGAAGGGGATTGGTAAGGTCAAGCATGGTCTTTATCAACTTGAATCTTTTCCTGATGAAATTTGTAATCTTGCACAAATAAGTGATTTTCACACTACTTCAAATGGTTCTGTTTTCAATTCTGATTGTAATGATGTAGATTCATGTAATGCAATTTCTTTTCATATGAATAAAATGTTGACTTGTTCTTCATCACATACTGAGTCCAATCTTTGGCACAAAAGACTCGGTCATATTTCAAATTCAAGAATGAAACTTATTCCACATTTAGCTGATTGTAATATAACTGAATGCATGATTTGTACTTTGGCAAAACAAACCAGATTGCCTTTCCCACATAGTCATTCAGTTACGAAGTGCATTTTTGAGCTCATTCATGTTGATTCATGGGGTCCATATAAAGAGCGCACTCACAATGGTGCACGGTATTTTTTAACTATTGTTGATGATTTTTCTCGTGCCACCTGGTTTTTTTTTTATGTCTTACAAATCTGAAGCCTCCACTTTGTTACAAAAATTCATTAAAATGGTTGAACATCAATTTAAAACTCATGTTAAAAAGGTTAGATCTGATAATGGCTTGGAATTTCTTAACAATGACACCAAAAATTTCTTTGCATCTTTAGGAATAATCCATGAAACATCGTGTGTGTATACTCCACAACAAAATGGTTTGGTGGAAAGAAAACATAGACACATATTGAATATTGCTAGAGCACTTATGCATCAAGCTTCTATTCCTTCAAAGTTTTGGCGAGAATGTGTTAAAACTGCATCATATCTCATTAATAGAATTCCAACTCCCATTCTCAAAACAAAACACCCTATGAAATTTTATTTGACACATCTCCTTCAATAGATCATCTTAAGGTTTTTGGATGTCTTGCTTGTGCCACTAAGCTCAATAATCATGATAAATTTTCATCTCGGTCAATTGCTTATGTATTTTTTGGTTATTGTGTTACTCAAAAGGCATACATATTATATGATCTTGAATCTGAAATTTTTTTTGTGTCACGCGATGTCATTTTTTGTGAGTCTACATTCCCATTTGCATTATCTACATCTAACAATCAGTGCCGAATTCCAGAATCGTTAGCTATGGATATTGATACACCATTTTATCCTGTACCTCATACACATGATCATCACCTCATTGATGCACCACTGAATAATACTGCTTCTCCACATACCACACAACCTGCACCACCAAATATTCCACCACCAGTTTCTGAATCATCAACCTCTATAACTAACCATATTGTTCCTGTTCCCACATTAACACCAGCAGTACTATCATTCCCCTCTAGACATTCTACTCGAGTGTCCAAGCCATCAATTTGGTCCAAGGATTATATATGTCCTACTATCAAGTCAAACACATCTTCTTGTTCCATTAAATATCCTATATCTAATTATGTTTCTTATGGTAATATTTTTCCAACATATTTGGCTTTTATTTCTTCCTTTTCTTCTTTGGTTGAACCTACTTCATTCTCTGAAGCTTCTAAAGATCCATTGTGGATAGAAGCTATGAAACATGAGATTCAAGCTTTAGAAAACAATACTTGGTCAGTGGTAGACTTGCCTAAGAATCACAAGCCAATTGGGTGTAAATGGGTTTATAAGATAAAATATAAGTCTGATGGTACTATAGAAAGGTATAAGGCTAGGTTAGTAGCCAAGGGATTTAAACAAAAGGAGGGGATTGATTTTAAGGAGACATTTTCTCCTGTTGCAAAGATGGTGACAGTACGATCTGTTTTGGCCTTAGCTTTGATTAAGGGCTGGTTTTTAAATCAAATGGATGTATATAATGCATTTTTGCAAGGAGATCTCTATGAGGATGTTTACATGAAAATGCCTCCTGGTTTTAATTCTAAAGATGAGGCACATAAGGTTTGCAAGTTACAAAAGTCTTTATATGGCTTGAAACAAGCCTCTCGGCAGTGGAACTTGAAATTTAGTGGTGCTTTGATTGAAGGGGGTTTTCAACAATCCAAATATGACTATTCTCTTTTTATCAAAAAGAACAATGGTCTGCTAACAATTTTACTTCTATATGTAGATGATATATTATTGACAGGAGATGACTTGGCTGGCATTAAGCACACAAAGGCTTATATTGCTTCAAAGTTCCATATTTAAGATCTTGGCACACTAAAGTATTTTCTTGGCCTTGAGATAGCTCGATCTGATCAAGGAATCTGCCTTAATCAACGCAAGTATGCTCTGGAATTGATCTCTAAAGCTGGTTTGAGTTCTGCCAAACCATCCAGCATACCTATGGAACAAAACACAAAGTTGACTAGTTTTGCATATGACAACAGTGATCAACAGCAGGTAGATCCACTCCTTGATGAGCCTGATGTATATCAGCGGTTAATAGGTTGTTTGATCTATTTAAAGATGACAAGGCCTGATATTAGTTATGTGGTAAAGCTCATTAGTCAGCATATGCACAAACCCAGAAGATCACACCTTGCTGCTGCAATGAAGGTAATCCGATATATCAAATTGAATCCTGGCTCTGGTTTATTGTTTCCTTCTTCTAGTAAATTAGAGTTAAGGGCCTTTTGTGATAGTGATTGGGCTTCATGCTTAATGAGTAGAAGATTTACAACAGGATTTTGTGTTTTTTTGGGTAATTCCTTGATATCCTAGAAATCTAAAAAGCAGAAGACTGTGTCCAAGTCTTCTGCTGAAGTAGAATATCGATCCATGGCAGCACTATCCTGTGAGCTTACATGGATTATTGGTTTATTTAGAGATTTGGGTGTTGATTCATTAACTCCTGCCAATATGTATTATGATAACACTATTGCTATTCATCTCTCAGCTAATCCTATGTTCCATGAGCGCACGAAACATATCGAGATCGATTGTCACATTACAAGAGAACGGATCTTAGAAGGTCTCATCCAAATTCATCATCTCTCCACAACTGAGCAGGTTGTTGACTTGCTGACCAAACCTCTTAGTCGAAAACAACATGACTACTTACTTGGCAAGTTGGGCATGATTAATTTGTATCATGTACCAACTTGAGGGGGGATTTTAAGTATATGTATTAAGGGCCTACGGGCATGAGTGTAATTTTCTCTTTTACTTGTAAAAAGTTTGTAAAGACTTCATTGTATTTTACACGGTGTTAATGAGATGAATAACAAACACAGAATTTCCCCCTTTCTTCTCTCCAAACACGAATCCAACAAACTGGAGTGTAGACAGAAGAGATAACATCAACTTTCATAATCTCGAAGACCGAAATGCCAGCTTCTCTGATAAGCTGAAGCATAAAAAAAAAAAAAAAAAAAAAAAAATACATTGTCAAAGAAGACCAAGCTGAAAGCGGATAGTAAAACTTAAGAACAGCAGGAAGATTTAACAAAAGTCCAATCATACATGTATCACACCAAAATCCAATAGAAAATCAAGACGTGTACTCTCCCCAACATCTTCAGTGGACCTGAATTTAGTGCTTTTCAATTGAATGCCCATGATGTTATTCTCCACAACAAGACCATGTTCCTGATGTAAAAACCTGACTTCCAGTTTTGGTAAAATGAAGCAAACCTATAGAAGAAAAATACAATTTATTGTCAGTTAGCAATTAAATAAGGCAAAAAAGTTCACAACTAGGCATCAAATATTCGAATTACAACCAGCAAATTTTCATATACCTCAAAAAGGTTGTAAACTACCTACAAACTTTGCCTGAAACCACAAACCAAGAAATATGCAAGCTAAAACTTCAGAAATGTGAAATTGCAAATAAAAACCATGTCTCTGACACTAAAAATCCAATTTTCCCCATGCGTAACTATGCCAAAGTGATAGCAGACATGTTATCACGAATGCAATTTAGTCAAAGATAAAAAGTGGTAGAGTTACATGGAAAAGGTTATAGAAAATCGAGGTGAAAAAGTACATAAACTTAAACAAAAACAACATTCCAAGTTCACTGATCCTTGCTTTTTGTCAAGCTTTATAGAGGCCACAGAATCACTAGTTGGCTCTGTAACTTTTTCTGTGTGAACAAAAGCGTCTGGTGATTTCTTCTTTTTGAAAGCAGCTCCTCATTCAAGCTCATAGTGACATCTCCACAGATAATATCCACATTTTGGATAGTCACACCTGTTTCCTTGCATCCAAAAGAAGTGATTACATAACTTTTAGTTCATACACCAAGCACATTTATCATCAAACCTAAGAAAAGAAAATTTTAATTTTAAATAAGCGGAGATGCAAGAAAAGAGAGAGGATGGAAAGGCAAACATGAAGTGCAACTGAAATCTGTAAAGGAAATCCAATGGTAGCCTAAAGCTTTGATGTTTAGTTCATCACATAACCATGTTTATTGCTGTTGACGCTTGATTTTGGACGCCAACGACTCGCACGTGGGAAACGCTGAGCTGACTCAGGAGACACACGTGATGGATCCATGAGATTTGAATATGGAGCTGAGATTATATATTTTGCAGAAAAATAAATAAAAGATTGGCAAGAGGGGTTTTTATAGTGGTTCGGATGCAACAAGCGACTCCTACATCCACTGTTATTTTATTGATCTCTGACTATTTCTATGATTTTGCCCGTAAGGCATACAAAGAGAAGAAAATGCAGTGTTTACAGAGAGAGAATGAAAATGAAGCTCAAACTCAGCCCCCCTCCAGCCTCTCTTCTTCGGGAAGAGAATGCCCATTTTCTCACCAAAACACTCAATGCAATAAGTGTTTTGCAAGTTGCCTTGACACATGGAAGGCTCTCGTCCATTCATCTCTTGAAAGAGATAAAGTTGGTGAGAATCTTTGGAATATGGGCATAGCAACTGGTTACAAGAAGCATAATTGTGCTGACATAGGCTTGACTTTTGAGGCATAACAGAAGCCCCCTATTTTTTTGAAGTGCGTTGCACTTTAGAAACTAAGTCTTTGATCTGACTTGCGGTCTCGAACTGAAGAGCTCGACTAAAATCTGTTAGGAAGACGATCAGAAACTGTTAGGAAAACGACTAGAATCTGTTAGGAGCGCCCAGAAACTCGTTAGAGCTCGACTGAAATCTGTTAGGAAAACGACCAAAATCTGGTAGGAAAACGACCAAAATCTGTTAGAAACGACCAAATCTAGTAGGAGCTCGACCTAATCTGATGGGAGAACGACCTGAAAGGTCATAACGACTCAATCTGAGCAAAACGAGCTCAACTTGAGAGCAAAACGACCTCGACCTTGAGAGTCAAAACGAGCTCAATCTGAGCAAAACAGCTCAACTTGAGAGCAAAACGACCTCGACCTGAGAGGTCAAAACCGCTTAATCTGAGCAAAACGAGCTCAACTTGAGAGCAAAACGAGCTCGACCTGAGAGGTCAAAACAGCTCAAAAACAAACACACCCTCAATTTTAGAGGTCAAAACGACCTCTCCTCGACCTAGAGGTCAAAACGACCTGAATGAGCAAAACGACCTCAATTTGAGAGTCAAACGAGCTAAATGAGCAAAACGACCTCATTTTAGAGGTCAAAACGACCTGAATGAGCAAAACGACCTCAACTTGAGAGGTCAAAACGAGCTCAATTTGAGAGGTCAAAACGAGCTTAATGAGCAAAACGACCTCAATTTTAGAGGTCAAACGAGCTCAAAAACAAAACGACCTCCTCAACCGAGAGGTCAAAACGACCTAACTTGAGAGGTCAAAATGAGCTTTACCTAAGAGCACAAGAGATCACGATCTCAGCGTGTGATCAGCGATCTGAACACGTGTTTGAAGCAAAGATCCGTGATCTGAGCTGAGATCAGACGGCATGTGCGTACGATCTGCGATCTGCCACGCGATCGGAGAACTCTGTGCTTGCGATCTGTTCTGGCCACGCAATTAGAGAATTCTGATACGCAATCGAAGAATTCTAATGCGTGCGATCTACGATCTGGCCACGCGATTGGAATTCTGACGCAGGTTTGAGATCTGAACACGCCATCAGGGAACTTGGATGCAGGCTTGAGAAATTGGACTTGCATGGGCCACCAAACTGCTGATGTTTGATTTGGACGCCAACGATCGCACGGAAATCTGAGCTGACTCAGAGACACACGTGATGACCATGAGATTTGAATATGAGCTGAGATTTATATTTTGCAGAAAAATAATAAAAGATTGGCAAGAGGGGTTTTTATAGTGTTCGATGCAACAAGCGACTCCTACATCCACTGTTATTTTATTGATCTCTAACTATTTCTATGATTTTGCCCGTAAGCCATACAAAGAGGAAGAAAATACAGTGTTTACAGAGAGAGAATAAAATGAAGCTCAAATCTAAGCTCTGCCTCCAGCCTCTCTTCTTCGGGAAGAGAAATGCCCATTTTCTCACCTAAACACTCAATGCAATGAGTGTTTTGCAGTTGCCTTGACACATGGAAGGCTCTTCCATTCATCTCTTGAAAGGAGATAAAGTTGTAAGAATATCTTTACAGATGGGTTTAGCACTAGTACAAGAAGACTAATTGTGCTAACATAGCTTGACTTTTGAGGCATAACAATTGCTAATGAGGGCTAGATTATCAAACTGTGGAATTGAAAAAGATAAACTTATCAAAAGAGAATACCTATCATGACCAAATTCACATGAGAGAGAAAATTCTTCACAGCTAAATGGAGCAGAAGACTTTTCACATGGCAAATGATGCTTGGCTGGAAGAAATGCATCCTCCACCATTTAAGTTGGATTGATTGGTCACAACAGCATCCGGGGTTCACCTATGTATACAAAAATAGGTAGTATGTGTAGCGTAACCAGAAGACCTGGCTTTGATCCAACATCTTTTGATATATCCACTGTCAGTTCCTTGACTTCAATAGTAGATTTGGGCATCTGCATTGTTTCAGAAAACATTTACAGTGAATTGTGCAAAGCCTTTGAAATAATAAACAAAATAGCAAAAAGAATAAAAGAAAAAAGTGTGTGAATACTTCCTACTTTTATTTTCATTAACACTTTAGGGTCTTTCTTACGAAATGCCATAGAGCAACCATATGTAACTTCACATCTTCAAACCAGTTCAGACTCAAACATGTATCTTTAACACTGTGACATCTCACCAAACTATGTTCAGCTTCAAAACTCCATGGAAACACATGAAATTATATGCAGTTATATTAAAAACAATCTGCAAGAAGTTATTGCTTCATTTCCTGGTTGACAATTTATAAAGAAATGATTCCCAGTCCATGTATCTATATTGATAACTCACGATCAGCAAGTTGAGAAGTGTTAAAAATCACAACTTCTCCCCAACTTTCGCTCACCCACTCTCAGCCATACCATATCCAAGAAAATCTAGAGTTTCATACCCATTTTTTTAATCCATTCAAAGATGATTATTCATCAAACATAAAGATCAATGATGGCATAATATTAAAAATTAATAAAAAAATATGAGAAAATTGCATATGCAAATCAAAAGAAAAATAATTTTGAAAAACAAAAAGAAAAACTCCGTAAACAGGACTTACCTTCACAACCATGTCTGTCACAGAAACTGACAAAAATCTTGCAGTGTTAGCAACAACCATCCATTTTCCCCTGCCTGAAGAGCGCGGTTTACGAGTTTTAGTTTTCTTTGAGCTTTTACTTGATGGCCGCATAACAACTTCTAAGTCACATATTAACACTTGTAGTTTGGGATCCTTAGAAATAAAACCAACCCCGAGTTTGACCAAGGACTGACGTAAGCTGACTTTGATTTCACCAACAGATACAGATTCAATAGCACCCTACAAATAATCAAAGTCAAAACAAGATGAAGATAAGGCATTTATCTAGTGTTGGAAAACACATGCCTTTGATTGCATACACATCTCCCTCTCATTTCAAGATTACACACAGAAGATGCCAGAAGTATTCAGAGGGATGGAGCAAGCAGAAACAGAACACCTAACACTGTGTCAAAACCTTTCTAATCTTTAGAATCTAAATATAATTTTCTTTACTGACAGATTTTTATTTAGAAACAAAAGGGTGATTTCTAAAATTATAATGAATATTTATAAGTTATTTGTAGACACATAAATCATAACAATAATTAACAAGTCCCATAATATGCTCTCCTCCTTGGCCAAAGTCTATTTATAGAGCAATAACTTTTTACAATGCCAGAATACAGCATTACAATCCAACCACACGACAATTTCCCTATTAGTGATTAGATTTAAGTACATATGCATCACTGATTAACCAAACTTAAAATGAAGCATGCCCAGTAACATGGATAAAAGACAAACCTTTTTGAATTTCACCACAACGTCCCTTACACATTTCCAACCACCAACCCGAAATCCAACAGATGCTCCCAATATCCGGCTTAGAATCCAAGCCACCAACCTGGAGGCAAACCTGAGGAAAGATAAATTGCATAATGAGACTTTAGAGACAAATACAAAACAAATTCCAGAACAACTAGACCATATCAATGGGGGTGAAGAAAATGAAGCACTTGATCTTTAAAAAATACATAAATGGTGGTACAAACAAGAGCATACTTAAATAAAGGACTGATGGTAAACCATAATGCAGTAATAGAACAAAAACACATATAATGACGAATAAATTCATATTTTTGAATACTAGTCAAAAATAATAAAAAGTAACCACCAAACTCAATATGGCAAAGCTTTAATCCTAAATTTGTTAATCCTTGTTGTATGCTACATGATCTGTCTCCCCCATTTATCTCAATTTTCAAAAACATAAATTCTTGACAACTGTGCTCCCTTTCAGACCCTAAAATCACACTTTTTTAGCCTGTCTCCCACATAATTCTAGTAGATGATCACCACATGATAAAACCATCTGAAGAAAGTGGATTATGAGGTAAAGAGGCAAAACTGCAGATAATACTATACTCTTGAATGATAAAGTAGACTAAAACTTTCAGTTGATAAAATTGATTAATTAATAGAAACACATGCAGTGCCCAACAACATAAACTATTGCCAAAGATACAGCAAATGCCAAGAATTCATAAGGCACCCAAGACACTTGAGGAAAGTCAACAATAACTTATCAGAGTTAAATAAAAATAATTCAGAATCACCGAAGTACAAAAGCAGCCAGACTTCCTTAAGGCAGCGTATACTTATACTTCAAACATTGACTACGCTGAAGAGAATTGGAAAAACATTATAAAAAAATTATAAATTGCATCTACTTGAGCTCAAATATAATTATAAGGTGCTCAACGTAAACATTTTTAAAAAATCTGCCACAAAAATGGAAGTAGAATGATGCGTTGAAACAATAAAAACAATACGTCTAAGCTACAACCATATCAGCAGTCATGGCAATTGTTACGCAGCTCAATTATTTGGAGTAGGTCACTGACTTTTCACTTCCACAATGCATTCCTTTCAATAACACATTCAACGACAGCCTAAGCATATAGTGTTTTTCTTCTCTTGCAGTGTAAACTGCAACTTGATATCATTCAAATAAAACTGGCATTGCCTCAACAGTTTTTTTTTTTTTTTTCCCCCTCTTCTTCCGCCTTATTATGGTGCACATTTTAAAATTACAAAACAGCATACAGAACAGTAATTTCATGTTTGTATTGTCCTTATTACATCACAAAATAAATGCAAAGTCCATTTGATCATCAACCTAAGTTATCGAACTGCACTTATCTACGGAATGTAATAAAATTCATAAATATAACTATATAAGGCAAGATTGAATGACTTACATGAAGACCATCCACAATGTGATGGAAACCATCAAGAATCCAAAGNGTATTGTCCTTATTACATCACAAAATAAATGCAAAGTCCATTTGATCATCAACCTAAGTTATCGAACTGCACTTATCTACGGAATGTAATAAAATTCATAAATATAACAATATAAGGCAAGATTGAATGACTTACATGAAGACCATCCACAATGTGATGGAAACCATCAAGAATCCAAAGAGAAACTTCACAGGAGAAGCTGCCATTTTAACTGGAGAGTCTCTTAATCTCCAAAAACTTAAGGTCTTCAATCAAATTATAATCGAATTCCAAATAAGATTCAAATAAGACGCACATAACTTCGTCATTTCAAGAAAAATGATAGATAATTATAACTGTAACTGTAACAAAAGAAAAATTATGAGAATAAAACCCTAAAAATTGAAGAATTGCATCTACTTAAAAAAAAAATAGTGGGAGTATTGTGCGGCAATGAGACTGAGTCATGGAGGCGTAGCGATCGAACAGGATGTAATTAAAATCATACATATAGTGGAGAAAAGATCGGATCCGGTTGATCAGAGAGAGAATGGAGAGTGTTATATTGATTGATGATGACCAGCGAGGGTTTAGATTAAATGCGGTGAAGGTGCAGGGGAGTGGGCAGGGAGTTCTCGGCAAGTGTGCATGACATGTCCCTATTGTGTCAGTAAATGGCCAACGTGTCCTCGGGACTGGCACGGGGGGAATTTGTCAACGGGGGTGTTTGGACAATTGGACTTGCTTCAATTTGATTGGATCTTTTTCAGTTATTTACTTGTGGACGGATTTTAATTGCCCCACGTCACACGCTACAGATTATGACTCTATGGAGTAAACCAGGTGTTCCCAGCCAAGGTTTCGTGAATCGCTAGTTTGTACCCTTAGGTTTCACAAATTTTATATTCTCAGGCTTAAATTAAAACTAATAATGATTTTTAGATTCTAATATAGTATAATAAATATTATTACCAAACTACCCTCAATAAAAACTAAATTCCTGAATTAGTATAGAGTGTTGTGTGAGGCTTGGTTGGCGGTCGATGGAGAGAATAGAGAAGCTACTCGCAGTAAGGTTATATAAACAAAACACAGAACAATCTAAACTCCCAAAATCAATTCAAACAACACAATCCAATTCTAAAATCCAACCAAACTTCAACACAAATGTGCACTGGCTTCTCAATGGAATTTCGTCACAAAAAAAGGCTGCAATTGGAGTTGAACAGTGATCGGGAAAACAGCAAACACAATGACACAACACAACAATCCAACAATCTTCACCAAACAAGTTCAAAAAAATGCTTAAAATGTATT